>NC_139224.1:76647581-77148871 GCF_055691185.1 Crinia signifera
GTCAATAAGTTTTCCCAGTTTTTTGTGGCAAAATTAGGTGCCTCGGCTTATATTCGGGTCGACTTATACTCGAGTATATACGGTATATATTTTTTTTTAAGTCATTCAGTGTGTATGCTCATTATTGTTAATGGTGCAGGCTTCTGTGCATCATTAATGACCCCATACGGATTCCAGGAAATTACCCAACAAAACAAATAGTAGAGTAAGGCTTCGGCAGACTTCATTGGATACCACATCTGGGAGAGGGTGCCGGATGACTTGCCGACAGTCGGGATTTAGACTGTCAGTACAGTGATGTCAGAATCCAACTGTTGAACTGCCCGACAGTCGGGATCCTGACTTACAGGGGTATTCTCCTTCTTGGGGGTCCTCAACCCCCACAGGAGGGAGAAAAGAACCTGTGGTGAGCAAAGCGAGCCACCGAGCCCGCAAGGGGCTTCTTTGGACCCGTCCCCCTGTCGGGACAACAGCAGATAGGATTCCAATGTCAGGATACTGATGTCAGGATACTGAACGTAAAAATCCCCACTGTTGGGAAGTTATACCACTTCCCTGGGAGAAGTATAGATTTAAAAAAGTAAGAAAAGCTAATAAATAACCTAGCAAAGTGGATAGCTACAAACTGCAGGTCGATTGGTATTGTGGAAGATGTTGGTCTCAGGAACATTCTTAGGTTCACAACGAATGACAGCATGAATGAGCCTCCCTCAAGATGCACCATCACAAGAATAATACAGGAGTTCAGGTTGGAAATGCTGCTGGAGACCTGCAGGTATATTTTAAATACATCATATAGTTTATTTTCTCACCGTCCAGTCTGTAAAAAAAATATAGCATGAATGGGATGTAGTTACGATGCTGGCTCTCGGTATCCTGGCAGTCAAAATCCTGAAGGGAGAGTAAAGGGTATGGAGGTGTATACTTAACGGAGACTGTCTGGGTCCTGGATGCCGCTGTTGGTCTCCCATACCAAATGAAATGGGTTTGTATTTATTTTATTGCTGTTGCAGGTATGTGACTGAACTTCTGGGAGGAAGAAAGTATGTTTTCTCCTCCCAGCAGTTCTGCCATCTCTCTCTGGTCATTGAAAGCTCAGATAACCCTTCCTACATGGTCAAATTTAAGTCTACATTCATAACAGACCTGGAGACACGCATGGGAAATGCCAACCTTGCATATCTGAAGATTGCTACTGCATTGGATCCAAGATTCAAAGACCTCAAGTGTATACCCAAATCTGGAGGTGTGGGCCTCAGTCACCAAATTACTCAAGGAAGTTGGAAGCAACAACATCTGAGCCACCAAATAAAAAGTTAGAATGACCATTTTGCCCATTTTTCACCATGTGGGAGCAAACGGCTGATAATAGTTTGCTCCCACACACTAGACAGATCCTCCCAACCAGCAAAAAACGTAGCTGGTTGGAATGATATCGTCCTGGTGTATGGCCTCCATTATGAATGTTAGGGGAGAAGCTTGATGCTAGGCAGACTTACCATCTCTCTTATCTGATTCACCTCCCTATATTTTTGTTGTGTGTGTGTGATTTACTGCATTGGTTCAGCTTACTTTGCAATAGATCACAAGCAACAAGAATGTGGAATAACCGGAATTCCATTTAAAAAGGCTTTTTTTAAAACAAGGTGGTTTAAAGCAGCCAACCTTGCTGTAAAGCAGTGATTCCCACCTTGGGGTTCCTTAAAGGACTTGCAGGAGTGCCCTGGGTTGGTGATCCATGACCAATTCAAGTTAATTATGTCCAATGTAATAGTCAAATTGTGGACAAACAGAAGTGAATCCTGTCCATTACCACATAACTGACCCTTAGGATGAGATAAACACAATTTACTTAACTTAAAAAAACAAAAAAAATCTGACTTGAACCCTTTGGTCTGGGGTGCCGTGATTCAAAAAAGGTTTGGAACTCCTGCTTTAAAGTATTTAAGACTGTGCTTCTACCACATTCCCACAAAAAGACCTTCCTAGATTTTATGGATTTTGGGTTCCCTGGATCTCTTATCATAATGAGCCTCACTTGACATTCCATGAGTATCCCAAGCTTCTGCCCAACAGTCATCTATTATTTCCTTCTCTAACTTTGCCAGCAAAAACCCCCATCCAGCTTTCTTCTGTACGAATCTTCCTTCATTCCTCTATTCTCAATATACTTTACCAGCCATGTATGCTGTTCTCCATCCAACCTCTCTATTGCTAAATAAAAAACAGTATGTTAGAAGTTACACTTCTATGCTGCTCGCTGTTCCTGTGGCAGACTACCACTGATGCAGTGCACAAAGGCCCCTATAGACTTAGCGGCCCAGTGCTGCCCCTGTCACTTTACCGCTCTCCTGGTCACCCGCTGCTGATTGGGTTGGAGTGGAGTAGGGAGCCCAAATTATATTTTTTTACCTGGGCTGACCACCACCATGTTCCGCCACTGTTCTGTTCACATGGTAAAGAGTTTTTTGGTACATGTAAGTTATTAATTTGGCTTCAATATCTTATTTATAACCTCAATAAAAACAGGATTTCAATAAATAAAATTATTATTATTTATACTGAAACTGGAAATTGACTTGAATAAATAATGTGCATTGGATCGAATGTTGCATTTAAAAAGAAAAGCAAAACAGCCATAGCACCACTTCATCCATGTTAGCCCATTCCTGTACTAATCTGACCTTTATTAAAGTCCATAAAAACACACAAAACAAATATGATATGTGCATAAAGGATAAATGCGGCGTGTATAAGTTAAACATGTATCAATGGTAGAGAAATTATCCAAATCTATGGCTTCTAAAAGTATTTTTCAACTCAAATGAATTGCTTGACCAAATAACACAAATTCAAAGTAAGGCTGTCTATGTTCCTTTGTGTTTTCGGTGGGTGAGGTCATGAGAAATCTAGGATTTATTTATTTATCCATTTAAAGTAATTCAATCCATTAGCAGTTGACTGAAAGAAATGTCTAAAAAAGTTTGCTAAATATAGATATTCCTGTCATTCCAAAGTATAATATGAATTGCTAAAAGGTGCATGGTTCTCAAATCTGGTTTACTCTCAAAAATACTTCTGTGATAATCTCACACAGAGGCAGATTTTACACAAGGCAACCTGGGCGACTGCCTATGGCCCAGTAAGTCCCAAGTAGCCCCATATAGATATCCTGGCACACTAAAAACACTACAGCATGATGTTGCCATACTCCCAAAGTACCACATAAAATGGCCCCATCCACTGAAAGTAGGCAGTTTACTGTAAGTGTGACACATGCATTAAGAATTTTTTTTTTTTACAGTGGGGGCACTCCTCCCCAGCGGCCTCTTAACTGCCTGGCTTCCCACCACCACCAAGAAGCAGCCTCCTAATTGTATCCCCCCTCACCCAGCAACAGCCTCCTTACTGTACCCCTCCCCCTGCGTCTCCCACTGATGTAAACGGGAGCCGGGTCGGATGATCCGTCTTACCCGTTTACATTGCCCTCTACCCAGGTCAGGACCTGGGGAGAAGGTCCGTGTAAAGGGACACGGCGTGACCCATTTACACTGCCGCTGACCCGGGTCTGACCCAGGTTTTTGCGGCAGTGTAAAAGGGGTATTACTGTACCCCCCCCTCACCTAGCAGCAGCCTCCGATCTGTACACCCCTCACCAAGCAGCAGCACCTGGGCTGACTGGACCGGCAAATTGGCAGCTCGTTGTCCCCTGGCCTCAGCTGAGCAGCGTCCAAGTAGAACCCAGTCAGGACAAGTGAGCAGTTCCTGCCCCACCACCATCAAATCTGGACATAGGGTGGTCCAGTCCCGCCCCACCGCCAGTCCAGACACCTACAGCTCAGCAGCTTTCGCACAGCTCTGATGTAATGTACCACGCTTCTGACTGCACAGTAACTATGCTGGTGCTGCTCTGAATAAAAGCCTTAAGCTATGACAGAGGGACACAGTCCGCACTGCATAAGAGTAGCTCCACAACGCAGCTCTCTCAAAACGCAAAGTAGCTTGTGAGCCACCATGAGTTTTTAAATAGCCTTGCTACGGACCTGCCAGGCGCCAGGCGAGGCGAGTTTTCCACTGTGCTGCTTGGCATTAACGAAAGCCACCACTCTGCCCGGCGCAAACTGCTTTCTGGCAAATCTGGTCGCCAGGAAGCAGAATCTGGTCGCCGTGGTTTTGTTGAGCTCTGGATTACCTGGTAAGCAGGTTTGCCTGCTACAAAATAAAGACCATGACTTCATCTTTATCCAGTGTATGTGATTCCTTGTCGCAAGATATATGAATTTATTTATTTATTGGGCCCTTATAGGCTTTTAACCCCATTGGGCTGAGCTGCCCTGCAGGAGCGGGCTCTACCAAGAAATTTCCAGGCATGCCACTAAAGAAAGGGTGCAGTGATGCCTCCAGCGGTGAACCACTGGTGCATCACCATCCCCCGTCGCTGATCCTCCCCATCACCAACCATACTGTTGAGTATCTGGAGCATCACACATGCGGTTTCGATTGTACTTTCAAAATGACCAGAAAAATAGAACTTTTAGGTGAAACTCGACAGTCTATACTTGTTCATAGAAATGAAGGCTATTCCATGCGAGAAATTATCAAGAAACTGAAAAATTTCCTACAGCAGTGTGTACTACTCCATTCAGAAACAGGCTTTACCCAGAGTAGAAAGGTAAGTGGGAGGCCCCAGTGCACAAATGAGCAAAAGGACAATTACATTAGAGACTCTAGTTTGAGAAATCGATGCCTCACAGATCCTCAACTGGCAACTTCATTAAATATGGTCGCTGACCATAGAAAGCTGTGGACGGTGCACGCATATTAAAGTGACATTGAAGTCACTTACATATGTGTGCACGCTATGAAGGAAATGGGCAGGCAGCTGACATCCGGTGATGTCAGCTGCCCGCCCCTGCACCCACATAATGGCCTAGGCTGCACCCTCACAGAAGACTGTTATTAAGGATGCTAGAGGAGGAGACGACCTCCTCTTGTATCCTAAGTAACGGTCTGCTTTAAGGTAGCGGCCATTTTGCAAGTGGCATTTCAACAGGAGCAGCGCCGGGATCTGCTGGTCCCGGTGGGCAGCAATTGACCAGGAGGCGGAGGTGAGAAGGCACACGGGGTGCCCAAATCATAGTTACGCCACTGGGAAAAGGCCAACATGTTTGTACAATTTATTTGCTGCAAATGGATATCCAAATCACAGTTAATTTAAAATAGATTTTAGTCAAACGAAAAAAACAAACATTTTATCCACTGTTCGCAGGGACAAAAAAATTAAATAAAAAAGTGGTGGACGATTACTGTTCTTTTATAACAATTTCCCTCTAACCCCACAGGGGTGTGCAGGAAAATGAGCAAAGACCTCTACCGTATTAGATAGTACTGTAAGCATTTAGACAATGCAGTCACATTCAAAGATACATCAGGGAAAATTAAATATGTCGCCTAAAATAACCCCTAAAGGGCAGATATATTATAAATTCCAAGGACACAAAAAGCTTATCATCAAGACCAGTGATTAACCACTCCAAAAAAAAAACGTAAATACAATTAAGATGCATTAATGTATTTTTTCCGTAATGTATCCAGGAGATTCCCCCTCTCCATCCAATAATCATTAAATGGGTGTCTCTCTTCACTTTCTCTTATTCTTTATCCTCATGTGTCCCAGGTGACAGGCAGACACCCCAGCTCTCCTTCCTGGGCACGGTCTAAATAATTCAGCATCCACATCAATATTGCAGACGGAAGAGAAAAAAACAACTGGATTAAATAGGTAAGAGGAGCTTATTTTCCACTTTACATTTCCTACATCTCAACTTTGCAGCATACATTTTAAACACTAAAGTATGAATGAATTTGGTGCATATGTTCTTTGGGACTCCATATAAGCCAATACAATAAAGCTGATTAAAGTGCATTTTGTACATACTGTATATGTTTGTTGTCTAAAACTATTTAAAAAAAATTGACACAGAAAAACCTAGTAGAAAGGTAAAATTATGGTAGGGCAAATACAAAAATGTATGCATACAAATTCATTCATCATATTACTAGAATTTGAGCACATATGCTTTCAGTTATGTGGTCACTAGAATTAGTGGGGCAGCGATGGTGATCACGGGTAATTGTCCAACAAGGCGGCTATTTAATTCGCACAGAGAAACAACCCTGTTATCCTGCTAAAAACACACAGGTTTTCACTGAATCTATGTATTTTCATGAGTAAATGTAATATTTTTCTGTCAGGCGACCAAAGTGTATAGCCCAGAAAAAAAACCATCAAAGAAACATCAGGAAAAAAAAAGAAAGCAAGAACATGCAGTTTACACTGACATGCACTATCAGGGAGCGCAGTGGTGTGCACTACAATAATCAACACTTTTTTATAAATGTAAAAAATTTATTTAAAATAAATAAAAAGCAATAATTTCAATACATTTAAGTGCACTTCATAAGCTTTTGCAATTGCAAGACAAAACAAACAGGACTAACAACATTTAACATATAGAGGCTTTTTGAAGCATATTTCAACTAATGTGAGGCTGGATATATTTTAGAATGTCATTCAAGGCAGTAGCTTTTAAGCAAGGCTTTTTATAGTTACCAGTCCCGCATAGTTGTTGGAGAAAATTTCTCTGAAATGGTGTGTCCGGCTCAATAAGTGTCCATATTGTGGGTACACAGATCTCCTCTTGTGTAATTAGAGGGGCTCTCCTGTTCGATATGGAGAGATAGTAGTAGCTCTGCAACACCAGTAAATGTAACCTGCTGCTCCGGATGATAATGGCAGCGATAATGGCAGCGATATCTGCGGTGAATAAACCTGGTTATCAAAGGTCAGTAGTCAGCAACAACTTGTTGCTGACTACTGACCTTTGATTACCAGGTTTATTCACCGCAGATATCGCTGCCATTATCGCTGCCATTATCATCCGGAGCAGCAGGTTACATTTACTGGTGTTGCAGAGCTACTACTATCTCTCCATATCGAACAGGAGAGCCCCTCTAATTACACAAGAGGAGATCTGTGTACCCACAATATGGACACTTATTGAGCCGGACACACCATTTCAGAGAAATTTTCTCCAACAACTATGCGGGACTGGTAACTATAAAAAGCCTTGCTTAAAAGCTACTGCCTTGAATGACATTCTAAAATATATCCAGCCTCACATTAGTTGAAATATGCTTCAAAAAGCCTCTATATGTTAAATGTTGTTAGTCCTGTTTGTTTTGTCTTGCAATTGCAAAAGCTTATGAAGTGCACTTAAATGTATTGAAATTATTGCTTTTTATTTATTTTAAATAAATTTTTTACATTTATAAAAAAGTGTTGATTATTGTAGTGCACACCACTGCGCTCCCTGATAGTGCATGTCAGTGTAAACTGCATGTTCTTGCTTTCTTTTTGTTCTGTCTGAGGTACACATACTCTGACAGGGAGCAGCAAGGGTGTGCATCAGTGAGACCTCTCAGATACATAGAGACCAGCGCTTCTATATAGCCCTTCATTGGGCATTCCCCCTTTCTTAAACATCAGGAAACATTGCACAAAAAAACCCTTAAGCCCTGTACACACGAGGCGTTTTAAGCTATGGTCGGTGGGCGACCATATCGCCAGTTTTATTTTTCCCACAGGCAGCCCTTAATAGTCCAGCAATTATGGCAAAATTCTGCATTTTGCACAATGCACTGTGCACTAGCAACTAGCAATATCAGGTCAAAATGAGGTAGAGCCAGAATGAGACAAAATTGCTTGCAATTTTCTGCCAAAATAGTTGGTCGCTGATGAACAGTGCACTGAGCAATATATTGCTGAAAGATATTAAGCCAAAATTGCTCATCAACCATATTGCAACTTGTGTACACACCTTATAGACTTTTAAAATGTAAAACAAACTCAATATATATTCAGGTAGTCTTTACAGAGAATGTTTGGCTGTTTACATCAGTACCTGTCCCAGTTGAGTTTATAATCTATATCAGGCATTCCCAACCACGGTCCTCAAGGCACACCAACAGTGCAGGTTTTAGTGATATCCAGGCTTCAGAACAGATGGTTTAATCATAATCACTCAGGTACTAATTAAGTCACCTGTGCTCAAGCCTGGATAGAACTAAAACCTGCACTGTTGGTGTGCCTTGACGACCGTGGTTGGGAATGCCTGCTCTTGCCAGTATTCAACCCTGGCCAAAATTTTCACCAGGTGAATATTAGTCAGTGTTTGCCCTTTTTTGGGGCAAATTCAGTTACTCCAATCTCCGTGCAGATTTTTTGCCTGGGCAAAAAAGTAAGCATCGGCAAAAAAAAGAGTGCATCAGTGAAATTCATGTTTTTGGTGAATTTGCGGCAGCTTTTGCACCCATATCGTGAAAATATACATAACGGGCATGATTGAATACTGAAAGGCGAATCTTAGCCGCTATTTTACCTGGTGAAAAACTCAAGATTGAATACACCCTTCTGTCTTCATGGAACACTAATAGCCTAGGTTTTAGTGATATTAATGCTTGAACACCGGTCAATTAGTACCTCAGTTGTTTTGATTAAATCGCTGGTCGCTGATAAGAACGGTACACTGAGCAATATATTGCTGAGCGATTTTTAACCCAAAATTGCTCAGCGACCAAACCGCACCGTGTGTACACAGCAGAGATTGCTTAGCATAGATAGACTGTGCAGGCAAGGCATTTTGACTAGATCATAGACTATCATTGCTTAGAAAAAAAAATCGCTTAGCCAAAATCTTGGTACTTATGTATTATCTGGGCTCCCATGTTAAATGCACCCTATTTTTTCATACCCCTACTATCCAACTACACATGGAGTTGATTTTATATAGTGTGGCGAGCGCAGCGAGCCACCGTGCCCGAAGCGTGGTGAGCGCAGCGAGCCCCGCGAGGGGACGCGGTCTCATAAGAAAAACGGGAGCCCAGATATTACATAAGTACAGGTCGAGTATCCCGTATCCGAATATCCGTTATCCGAATTATTCCGAAAACCAGACATTCCAGAAAGTGAAAAAAAAATTTTTTTTTGCTAAAAACTCACTGGGGACATTTGTAACAGCATCACTGGGGACATGATATGTAACTGGCACTATATATGTGCAAGACAATGATTGCTTGGCATTCAAATTCTTTGCTGAGATAGTACACACATTTTGTTTCACATTTTGTTTCACATTTTGAAACCTTGTTTTTTGAACAAATAAAATATATTTGTGTGTATTTTATGTGGTAATAAAATATATTTGTGTGTATATTATGTGTTTATACAGCATAAATGCAAGATACTTCAAAATACATCATTGAAATATTAAAATATTCCGAAATACGGAATAATCCGTTATCCAAAATGCTCCTGGTCCCGAGCATTTTGGATAAGGGATACTCAACCTGTACCAAAATCTCTCCCAAAAGTGCTTAGACAAAATCTCCCCGTGTGTACACCCCTTAATGATAGTCTATGATCTAATCAAAAATCCCCTTCCTGCACAGTCTATCTATGCTAGACAATATTAACTAAAGGAGTACACACAGATTTTGGCAGGAGATTTTGACTATATAGTCAAAATCTCCTATGTTAGCCAAAATCTCCCTATTTTTCTCCTGCTTAAGGCCCATACACACTAGAAGATTTTCGTTACCAAAGACTTTGCCAAAATCTTTGATAGATATATCTTTTACCAAAGTATTGCATACACACTGAGCTATTTTCCCCAAAGAGCAAGAGATTTTCAGGAGGCGAAAGACTTTGCTGAAAATCTTTCATATAAAAGGATATTTACATAATGGGAGGGGTTAAAATTCCAAGGGTGGGAGCAGGGGCCATGTTATTCAGTGCATTTCTTTTCTTGGGGCCTGATTCAGAACTGATTGCTGCGCTGCGTATATTCGGAGCCCAGCGATCAGGTAAATGCCGCCCTGCCCAGGGTAATCCCACCAATGTGCATAGCTATGATTTTATTTGCAGCTGTATTGCCCATTACTTGTTATACACACCAGTACACCTTATGTCACACACCGCGATTCCCATTACACATTATGCCACACACATGATGCCCATTAAGCCACATACCATAATGCCAGGGGCTTAATGCTCGATGCCAGGGGTGGGGGTGAAGTGCTCGTTGCCATGGGGGAGTTTAAGAGCACTGAGAGTAGCAGCCCAGTCGAGAGTGAGTATACATTGCTGCCAATATTCATTGGTGACCAGTATTGCCAGTAATATATACATTGCTGGCATGTTCCAGCAATGCATATATTACTGCATTTAAAATAACATATGTGCCCATTGGTGCCAGATTATATATATATATATATATATACACTTGATAAAGGGTCCACTACCCGAAACGTTGCCTAAGCACCCACTGTATTGGGCTGAGTTTTTTCATCTTTGACTGTTGCTATTTCGGATGAGTGCCAGGAATGCCTGTGTAATTAATCACACATTATAAATATCATTGGTGGCCAGGCATGTGCCAGCAATGTATATATTCTGGCTTATGTGTCATTGGTGCCCAGTGGTACAGTAATATATACATTGCTGGCATGTGCCAGCAATGTATATATTACTGCCTCAAAACAAATTAATTGGTGCCCAGTGGTGCAGTAATATAAACATTGCTGGCATGTGCCAGCAATGCATATATTACTGCCTTAAAACAACTTCATTGGTGGTCAGTGGCGTTATCTGCACACAGCAGGAGCAGGGAGCACGCAAGTAAGCCGGGGGGCGGGGCTTTCAGCTGGGGGGCGGGGCGTCCCGTCGGACTGTATGTCCGGGCGGGGGTGTGTGTGGAGCAGAGACGCTGTCACTGTGCAGCCGCAACGTTGGAGCCGGAGGAGAGGCAGGCAGCGTTGGAGCGGGGAGGGGTGAGTATGAACAGGGGGAGGGAGCTGGCTGTCAGCTGGACTGAAAGACATTCATCTTTCAGCCCGGCTGCTGTACACACTTGGCGATGATGGCTGAAAAACCAGCCATCATCGCTAGGTGTGCTGGTAAAACCAGCAGATTGCCCACCTAACTAGCGATGATGCGGGAGCGCGCATCATCGCTAGTCGGCAATCTGTGTGGCATACACACTAGGCGATTTTCGGCTGAAAATCTCTCAAAACGGTTGTTTTGAGCGATTTTCAGCTGAAAATCATCAAGTGTGTATGGGCCTTTAGTCAATATTGTCTAGCATAGATTGACTGTGCAGGCAAGGCAATTTTGACTAGATCATAGACCATCATTACTTAGACAAAATCACTTAGTCAAAATCTCCAGTGCATCTAGTTAAAATTGCTCTCGAAATTGCTTAGTCAAAATTGTCCATTAGCCAAAATCTCCCCATGTATACACCCCTTAAGCAGGAGAAATACTGGGAGATTTTGACTAACCTAGGAGAACACTGGCCTTGACAGATCGATCATCACTGTGTGCTAAGCGATCTACATTGCTCAGCAAAATCTCTATGTGTGTAGGATCCATTATATTGTTCTATCACTTTGACCGGCTGGTAAATAGTTTCATCAGAATAGGCAATCAAGCAGCAACATTAGGGGGGAGATTCTCTAAGCTAGAAATACGGTAAAAACCCCGTTATCTGGGTATTTACCACATTTTGCCGCATTTTGGGATGCTCTAAGCATCCCCCGCCGGGTTACCGCGGCGAGGGGCATCGCCAGAAAAATCTGGCGATGCCCCATAGAAGCCAATGGGCTTCTAACGCAACCCTCCGCCGCCTTGCGCCGACCCCCCGCATTGCCACCTCCCCCCTCACCTGTGTCCGGGCAGAACAGAGCTGTGCTGCCTGGACCTGTGACCTCCCTGCACTGATCCTCTTCCTGGTGCAGGGAGGACATTAGAACATATGCGATAATTATAAATGCGACGAAGGGGGGGGGGGGGCGGAGATTCTTAGAGAACCTCCCCCAAAAGCAGCTATCCAGGTAAAACTGAAGTAGTTCTTATGATATCAACTGCTCAGAGATAATAGTTTGCCATGTGACAGTATGTTAAATAAATTTAACACAAAAGCACTTAGGATGTATGAATGATTACACGCAAAATAATCAAATATTAACATACTTTAATTACATTTTTTTAATTAATTAGTACTCTATGCAATTTGACATAAATATGAGCATCACGAGTGACGTCACAGGGTCCCCGTCTCCACTATAGAACACCCTACTTACTCGGCATCCATCTGTCAGGCTGCTGCTGTATTGGAGTCCAAGACCCACAAGGTCCCTGTCTGCTAGAGCAGATGCAGCCTGTCAGTGCCGAGTGAACAGTGGCAGAGAGGACAACACTGGATCAGGCGAGTATGTGTGTTTTAATTTTAAGTGTAAAAAGGAGCAGGACCAGTCACAGAAACCAGGGCTGGTTTCAGAAATACAGGGGATTTTTGACCCCCCCATAATTTTGGAACCAGGACCGGCTCAATGAGTATGGGGCTGGTTTGGCTCGGGAAGGGAGGACCCCACACAGGATTTTTTTTTTGTGACCAAAAAACGAACATTACCATGTGTAAAAAAATAAAATAAAAATAAGCTAGAAATAGGAGGCAAATTCTGACTGTCAAAAAAAATTGCACCCTATTATGTTCCAGAAAAATGGAGATTAACCTAATCTGTACTCCATGTGTCTCTGGACCAGTGTAGCATAAACACACAAATATAGACAGCGTCTGAAATCTACAGCCACATTTCCAGGTCAATAGATATTCACAGGGTCATTTTAAGAGAGGACTGGACATGAGTGCAGTTTCTGAATGTGCCGTCCCACTTGCAGATGCAGTGCAGGCTGCCACTTGTCACTACATATGCATGTCTCTGGGAAAAATGGCAACAGCACCCATTTCCCAGTGATTTCTCTATTGCAACAATCAGAATCAGCTTTATTGGCCAGGTATACTTGCGTATACTTGGATTTTTTTGCGGTTACAGTGCAGCATCGAGCAGGGAACACATGGGGGGGGGGGGAGATATGAGGGGGGCATAACTTACATCACATACATTTCTCGGGAATAGAACAGTTCAAGTTAAAAATTTGGTGTGTTCAGAATTGTTTAGTTGTTGGACAGCTATTGGGAAGTTTTTCCTGGTTCTTGTCCTCCTTGCTGGGATGGACCTATAGCGCCTGCCTGGCGGGGGGGTTCAAACAAGCAGTGGGCAGGGTGTAGCTTGTCCGCAGATATCTTTCCTGCATGCTTTATGACCCTGGCTAGGCATAGTTCTTGGACCGTGGGGAGGTCCGCCCCAACGATCTTTTCTGTAATGGCGTCAAGGCAAGTATAGTAAATGGGTGCAGGGTCAGGGTTGTGGGTCCATGACATTGCAGCACATGCTATGTTTAAGCACACATTCCAAGATGGTTAGGTTCAGGAATAAAGGGGTAGATTTATTAAGCTTGGTGAAGTGATAAAGGGCGAAATGTATTCAAATTAAAATGCAATAAAACCCCCGTTTTCCCGCATTTTCATATTTACTAAAACCCAGCCGCACAGAAATCGCCGGGCAAGGTGGTGATAGCCTATAGGCTTCTTTTTGTCGCCTCCGCAACCCCGCCGCCCCCCCCCTCTCCCCTCCCCCTTGGGCTTACCTTTCTGAAAGGTCCTCCTGGACCCTCAAAGGTAAACCCCTCCTACCCCTAGCAACGCAGCCAGACGTCCTTCTGGCTGCAGGGGGGAGGAGGTGGCCCGGGGACAGCCTGCTTAGCTGTCCCCGGCATGATGGGAGAAGCAGTCGGCAGGGAGGTGACTGAGACCCCCCGCACACCACAGTACAGGTGTCGCGGGGGGTCTCAGTCACCGCACCACGATGCCAGCCACATATGTTAGTACATATGCGCTGGCATCGCGGCGGGCAGGCGGCGAGGTATTTTAATACATCCTGCCCAGTGTCTCTGGTTTTTATCACCGGCCAATCAGCTCCTACCTGTCATTTTTCAAACCAAGCCTGTAACTTCACAGTTAAAAGCAGATTGGCCAGTGATAAAAACCAGACACTACCTCTTCACCAAGCTTAATAAATCTGCCTTTCAGTTAGAAAAATAAATAAATAGGCTGCCCTGAAGCCTAGCATTATAGCTAGTATGGTTACAAGAGGAGACCTGTTCAAGTTGGGAATGTTTGGACTGCACTTAGTCATAGGTGAACTGCATTTAAAATCACCTAAGCAATGAGAGTTCTAAACCTCGGCCTACTTACATTATATTCAAATTTGTTTAAATTGCAGTGATGTTGAGCTGTGCTCCAGCACACTTGCCCTATAGTGTGGAAGCCACTACAAGTGTGGCCGTAATAGTGATATACATCTCTCCCGTTCAGCTTCCCCTTGGTGCATTGTATACCCCCCATTATGTCAAATATATATTTTCTAGTATTATATGTATACATGCCCTTTATTATCTTATTTAATACTGATAGATACACAGTGCCTTGTATGTATATTTGTGCGGGTAATAAAATGAATATATCCGTCGGGTTTGTCCCTTGTAGAAATATATATTCTAAATGACAATCTATTCCATTATTATCCCCCTAATAACATGTTTTATCTCTTTTTCGCTCTCGATAGGTGTTCTGTATCAGATTGTCTTATTTTAGAATAGTATATTTCATATAATAACTTAATAGTAGGATTATATGTTTTTCATTCTCGTTTTCATTTTTATATTAATGGATTAAAATATATGTATTTACACGATTAGCTCTTTTAAAAAAAATCTTTGGAATTTTAATATGTAAATCGTATGTAAATTTGTATATGCTTATTGTATTTTTTCTGATTATATTGTATGTGTAAAATTGTATTGTTGGTTATAGCTTATGTCATGGGTCTTCAAACTGTGGCCCTCCAGATGTTGTACAAATCCCAGCATGCTTTGCCACAGTTTTGCTATAAGGGAGTGTTAAAACTGTTGCAAGGCATTCTGGGATTTGTAGTTTCACAACATCTGGAAGGCCACAGTTTGAAGACCCATGGCTTATGTAGATCTAAATGGCCAACAGCTACTAGGTAACAGACATGTTTAAATTTAATGTAATTATACAAACCTGTAAGGCATTGTTAATTACTAGGTTGGGTATTTAAGAAGTAGACCCAACAGTGATAGATACACCCCCTGACGAAGTCCAATTAGCAACGAAACCGGTTGGGCGTGTTTCCTCTGGAACATATTGGTGGAGCCGGGAGTCTGACAGACGCAACGCTGGGAGCTCTGCGGCTACGGTCTTATGCGAGAGACTACTACCCTTTCCTTGTATCTAATATGCTGTAAGCTGTTCTTACTTATATGTACGTGAGCTGCTATACTTTTATAAAGTGAATAGATTTTTATCGCTCATTTGTGCGCCTGTCTCTTGTTTCTTCACATACATACCAAAAATTCAATACTTGCATTCAAACTTGCCACTAAAAAAATATCCCAACATTTCATGGCAAATGCGTTTTTTTTTTTCAAGGTGAGTGACTTTTGTAAAAAGCAAGGTTTTATACCGTGCATATATAAAATCAACAAGGATGTCTGCAGGGTAAGTAGAGAACCACATAAAGAGGACACTGAGAAGTATCTAGTTTTGGTCTCTTTACCTACTCACCCAGTCAAACTGTTTTTGTTACTGGTAAGAGGTGAAACAGAGTGCCTTGCTTCTAAACATCCTTAGCAGATTATCCTATTACGCAGCTGTTAAAATATTACATGTGCAGAGATGGGGAAAATACACATTGTGAAAAGGAAAGTCTGCAATTTAAGGATAATTACACAATAGCAAATTACACATTGCCAAAGAAACCATACAGTGGCAAAAGATAGAAACAAAAACTGGTTAACTGGGCAAATTAGCATACTTGCCATGTCAAATGAATTTTCAAGCAGTGACAGGAGATCTGATAAGCTTCAGATGCTATGTGGCCAATTCTGAACCATAAAAAAAAACACTATCTGTAATACTGTATATCAGCAGGCATTTTAAAAATTAGATGAAACAAAGCAGCTGGTAGCCTGCAGATGAAGGCTAGAGAGGTTCACATGTGGCCTGCTTCCAATCACCACTTTAAACCTGGGAGATAAATACATATAAAATAGGACCGATATCAAGAAATACAATTCTATAAAGTCACATTCAGAAATTTTGTTTACTGAATGATCAAATAAGCATTCAAAAATGGTCATTGTCCCCATCAACTGTTACAAAGCAAAAACCACAGGTCATAACAAAATGCTAAAAAAAAAAAAAAAAAAAGGGGTCACCTGGACAACGAACATCCCAAAACTATTTATTCGCATCCCTACAGATTTAAATCAACCACAACAGGTCTCACTGTCCTAATAATCCAGCATTATCACAGATTGCACCACAAAGCATGAGATTACCGCAGATCCTGGAAACATTTGATTATGGGATAGGATTATTCAGAGATCAGCTTAACCATGCTTAGCAGAAACACAGGCTTTAAAAACGCAGGCAGCTTCTTTGATTTAACACTATTTTACAAACAAATACATAGGGCTAAATTCAATTAGGGGTGAGAAAAGGTGGAGGCCTCAGGGGTTTAGCACCTAGGGTTAATTACAGACCTTTTGTTCTCACCCGTTAAATTAACCGCTCTTTGGGTGTTAACACAGAATGTGTAAAGAGATGCCAGACCTGTGTGTTGTTAACGCAAAAAATAAAACAGTTTTGCAGATAATATACATTTAACTTTTAGTTAAACTGTGTACACATCTATACAATCCCTGTTTTCTTGCGAGCGTTCGATAGACCATACATGTGACCGACCGTCCACAAACACCAGTCGATATGTGCGTACACACCTGTGCAATTTTACTTATGACGTCTGATCTACTCCCGTCCAAACAGTCGCAAGATAAAAGATTGTACCACCGTACACACGCTCTCGATTTGATCTATTGACACATCATATATAAACAAAATTATCATAATGGGCTGGGTTAAGGGCATACTTATAGCAAACCACTATATAGACAGGTTACTCAAAATTAGTCAGCCGGCAGGGTGACTAAACTTCTATATAGACGGGTTATGTGTATACATTTTAGTCAGCCGGCAGGGTGACTAAACTTTAGACGCCAAATTGCACAAGAGGGCTCTGACGAAGTCTGAAGTGACGAAACGCGTAGGGGTGTGGCCTGGCGTTGTCCACCTGTTGCTGTTTCATTGCGAGAGTGTAACCAATCCATCACCCTGTGTGCCACACAGAGATACACGCCTATACATAGCGGTTGTGTGTAACCACCAGCTCTGGTAAGTAACCTTGTACTCATCCATGCTGTGAATTTCTATACAAACTTGCCATATTTTTATTGCACTATGGAGCGCTCTTATTTATTATTCTAGATTACCTCAGCCTGTGGAATCCAGGTACTGTTTGGAGCTGCTGGGCTAAAAACAAAACCCTCAGTGCATGTGAAAGTCATTGTTGCTTTCTGGAGAGGATAACCCATATCCTCCAGCATAAACG
This sequence comes from Crinia signifera, assembly GCF_055691185.1. Classification (NCBI taxonomy): domain Eukaryota; kingdom Metazoa; phylum Chordata; class Amphibia; order Anura; family Myobatrachidae; genus Crinia; species Crinia signifera. Next base: position 76,665,075 of record NC_139224.1, read on the forward strand.
AATAACCCTTAACCGAATAATAATAATAATAATAATAATAATAATATCACCACCACATTTGGTTTAAAACTAGCAAACTTGGTTTGATCAGGTTTTAAAATAAGTTTATCTGCACCGGTATCCATACTGGCGGCCACAAGACTGGTGCCGGACCACAAATATCAGTGGAAATGCCAATGCCAGAATCCCAACAACTGGCATACCAATCCATCTTTCATGCATACTACAGATGGGTCAGGTCCCATCCTGGCTGGCGAGTCGCCAGAACGTCCGCGCTGGCGACCCGCCAGCAGCCGCGCCAGCGAATACACTGAGACGTGCGTGCGTCTCACGCGCACGCGCGTCTCAGTCTCCGTCGCCAGCGCGACGGAAACCCTGTCCGTCTCCGCCTCAGGGAGACGGACAGGGTTAGGGGGGGATGCGGGCAGGCGGCGGGGACCCCGGGTTACCGCCGGCAAGCCGGCGGGGACCCGGGGGAACGGATGGAAGCGCCGTCGGAAGGTTGTCCACCTGTTGCTGTTTCATTGCGAGAGTGTAACCAATCCATCACCCTGTGTGCCACACAGAGATACACGCCTATACATAGCGGTTGTGTGTAACCACCAGCTCTGGTAAGTAACCTTGTACTCATCCATGCTGTGAATTTCTATACAAACTTGCCATATTTTTATTGCACTATGGAGCGCTCTTATTTATTATTCTAGATTACCTCAGCCTGTGGAATCCAGGTACTGTTTGGAGCTGCCGGGCTAAAAACAAAACCCTCAGTGCATGTGAAAGTCATTGTTGCTTTCTGGAGAGGATAACCCATATCCTCCAGCATAAACGAATAACCCTTAACCGAATAATAATAATAATAATAATAATAATAATCACCACCACATTTGGTTTAAACCTAGCAAACTTGGTTTGATCAGGTTTTAAAATAAGTTTATCTGCACCGGTATCCATACTGGCGGCCACAAGACTGGTGCCGGACCACAAATATCAGTGGAAATGCCAATGCCAGAATCCCAACAACTGGCATACCAATCCATCTTTCATGCATACTACAGATGGGTCAGGTCCCATCCTGGCTGGCGGGTCGCCAGAACGTCCGCGCTGGCGACCCGCCAGCAGCCACGCCAGCGAATACACTGAGACGTGCGTGCGTCTCACGCGCACGCGCGTCTCCGTCGCCAGCGCGACGGAAACCCTGTCCGTCTCAGGGAGACGGACAGGGTTAGGGGGGGATGCGGGCAGGCGGCGGGGACCCCGGGTTACCGCCGGCAAGCCGGCGGGGACCCGGGGGAACGGATGGAAGCGCCGTCGGAAGGGGACGCGCGCGCCTCTCGTGCGCGCGCGCGCGTCCCCTTCTCACCATCGCCATGGCGCTGGCGGGGGATGGCGGCTGGCGACGCCAGCGCCATCCCCTGCCAAGATGGGACCTGACCCATCTGTAAATCCTTCATGAACAGGCAGGTATGCGCATCATTGCTCGTAGCGTACACACTGAAAGATATTTTGACCAATATCATTCAGAAGGACCAAAATGAACGATATTGGTAAACAAAAAATATATATCATACAGTGTGTATGCAACTTCCCAACAATCTCTCTATAGTCAGAAGTGGCATAGACCAAATTTGTTCCCTATTTTTAGGTGTGATCTGAATTGAACCTCCTGACCATGTTCTTTATTCATTGAGTTGCTGCCACATGATTTGCTAAATAGATATTTGAATTTTTACCTAATGAGTCACCCAAAAAACAAGCGCACACAGTAAATTATTACAAATACATCAATTGAAATACAATGCTATCGGGTACATAATTAAGGATATCTTGAATCAACTAAAATTGAAAAGCCATATGTGAATATGTTCATTGTATTGCATACTGATCAAGTAGCTTGAGCAAGCATTGCTAATCAAGTGTGCATTATTATCACCACAAAATGATGGTATTAACACTATGCCAAGGAGAAATGCATCAGTAATTATCTCAGACAAGCAATTGTTGCTGCCTAGTCATCCAAAAGGGATCAGAAGACAATTTCTGAACAATTTGACATCTATCATTCTGCATGCATATTAATTACAAACACTGATGATAGCTGCCAATGGTCCAGGGATTGTCCGATGTCCAAAATCTTCAATACACCCCTTCCCAATAAAAAATAAGACAACCAGATATTACAAAACAAAGTGGGAGTTCAATAAACACACATTCAGTTAGGGGCATATTCAATTAGTCCCATTTTTTTGTCACTTTAATTGAATAGGTCAAATCAAAATTAGATCTAAAAAAAACCCAGCAAAAAGTGTTGATTTTTCACCTAGACAAAAAAAAAAATAGAAAATCACCAAGTGATTAAGGAACAGATTCTCTAAGCTTCAAAAGTGATAAAATGGAGAGTGATAAACAGCCAGCCAATCAGCTCCTACCTGTCATGTCACAGACTGTGTTTGAAAAATGTCATGCAGGAGCTGATTGGCTGGCTGTTTATCACTCTTGAAGCTTAGAGAATCTGGCCCAATGCCCCTGATTTACAAAAACTAGTTTATTCTAAATACCGGTATGTCCATTACAGAGTTTTATAGAATTTATAGAGATGTATCGGTCCTAAACAAATCCCAAATCATGGGTGTGAATCAACTCAGACAATGTCTAGGTCGACAGTCAATAGGGAAACATTTACAGGAGGTCGAAATGGAAAAGGTCGAAACATGAAAAAGGTGTCAATTTTGACCCCCAAATAGTTTACAGCACTCGCTTGCTATGCTTCACTCTGTTACTGCAGTGTTCGGTATCATTTAACGTTTCAAAAGGAGTCCACATCGATGGTAAAGCATTAAAAAAAAAAAAAAAACTCTCAAATCTGATAAATAAATTGAGAATAACTCCTGTTGACCTTTTCATTTGTCGACTAACCATTGTCAACCTTTTGTCACTGTCAGAGACCCGGATACTCTCACTGTATAGAAAAATCACCCTTCTCTACTGGAGGTATTCCAGGCAAACAGGTTCTCTATTCCACATAAGGTAGTATTGAACTCTCATTTTTGACCAACATATCCTTGGTTGCAGAGATTGTTTTTAATATTGTGAAATGCCTCTGGTCATATGTATATATAAAAAAGGATTGCTTACATTTTTTCAGTGAAAGGGTAGTTTCATCAATTCACTCTCACTGCTTAGGCTAGGGCAGTGGCTCCCAAACTTTTTTGAATCACGGCACCCTGGAACATCAACATTTTTCTGGAACCCCTATAATAAACATCTGGCCTTGGGCTGGGGGTGATTAAGTAAATTGTGTTTATAGGTATTCCTTAGGGTCAGTTAGAAGGTGACAAGATTTTCTACAGTTTATCCACATATATGTTAAGATTGGCAGCTACCAGCACTGGTTTTGCCTGTTACGTGGACCAGAAATAATTTGAACTAGACCTGGGCCACCAACTCAGGGCACCTTTGCAAATGTCCTGAGGCACACAAGGGTACCACGGCACACAGTTTGAGACACAGTGGGCTAGGCAATGGTGTCAGTCTCTCAGTATAAAGCAGATACACCTAGTTTTGGGATAATGTGGTTTAGCTAAAGAGATTTTAAAAAGCACTCTACTCCACTTGTCACTCAGGTTTTTTGCCTAACTAAATTATTAGTGTCAGAGATGTCCTCCTGGTAGGATGACAGCCTATAGTCATCCTCATGTCCCTTTAGTTTGGGCTGCTGTGCTTTCCCGAACAGCACGGATGGTACAATGGTTAGCATTACCGCCGCACAGCACTGAGGTCATGGGTTTGATTCCATCATGACCCTAACAATGCAGAGTCTGTATTTTCTCCCTGTGCTTGCGTTGGTTTCCTCCGGGTACCATTTCCTCCCACAATCCAAAAATGTATTGGTAGGTTAATTGGCTCCCAACAATGAATGTGTGTACATGTGGTAGGGAATATAGATTATAAGCTCCTCTGGGGCAGGGATTGATGTGAATGTTCAAATAATCTCTGTAAAGCGCTACTGAAAAGGTGTGCGCTATATATAAATTAAACAGTTAATAAATAAATAAAATTGCTCACCTTCCACGCCAATATTCATCATCCCACTTCTATTCCATCTTTAGAGTCACAAATTCATTTTATTCACTATGATTCCATATTGTGAGTATTATTTATAAAGCATCTACATACATTATTTATTTATCTGCTCCTTCCCCCTCTTTAATGGCCTTCTTTTTGTTGTTGCAACTTAAGATTCAAAAAGTTTTTCAAGAAAGTAAAATTAAAAAAAAATTAAAAAAATGAAGAAACTACTGATCAAAAAATATGCGGAAAAGAAACTCATAACGTATGTTCCTTTCACACCAGAATGGGCAATTCTGGGGATACTTGACCCCAACATACGTATGACAAAAGAAATTAAGAAACTACTGCTAGCTTTAAGTGCGGCAGGTAGGAAGACCATACTGCAGGGATGGATTGACCCCCCCCCCCCCCCAATTCCCTTTATTCTTGCAAAAATTTCATTTTCTCTTTCGCATGGATTGGGTGGAGGCGGTGGTAGATAGGGGCAAAAGGGTGGAAAAATTCTTTACTCTATGGGATTCATATATAACAACTCTCCCACTAAACACCAGGAGAACTATACATAATAGCTTAAAAAACACAACATGGTACATGACCAGGCTGGCGGCACTAGACCCGCCAGTACAGTTATAAAGATCCTCCAAATGATGGCGTTGAAGCAAGGATGACCTATGATGCAAAATGTATTGAATATATGACTGTACAAACGACCAACGATAACAACTATTTGAAACTTTTATTGTCATATATACAAAATGGAAATATGCAATGTATACCAATTGTATTGTACAAATTATGTAATGTGCACGAAATGTCTCAATAAAAAGTTAATAAAAAAAAAAAAATGAAGAAACTCATTCTAATGACTATATTAAGTTTTCGATGATTGAGATTTGTTCCCATAAGCTACTGAACAGTAAGAAAAAAAAATGTTTTAGCATGTTTGTCAATTGCTATTCAGCTAACCTGTTTCAGTATTCCATAGGTTTAAAATTGCTGACCCACCAACCCAATTTATGATTGCATTCACATTAATTGTATACAAGTCATGGTATAAACTTTAGCATTGTATATACAATTGGTAACCTATTCTTTCTACAAACCTTTCCATGTAGGTCAATAAAAATGTCTTTATCTTTACCTCATAAAAAATATCTGACAGTGCATAGCAGCACAAAGGGTGATGTAATAAATAGGGAATTGGGAATGAGATGAGCAGAACTATTCCAGCCCACCCACTTTCCCATATTCAGTGACTAAATTGGTATTCTAATATTGATCAGCCAGATGCACAGACAGCAGGCGCCAGTAGCACCATCTCAGAGCTTCCCACTCATGAGGACTTTCTGGGAAACATCTGATTCCCCCTCCCAAGCATTTTCAGACATGCATGGTTATTTGTATTTTTATGCAAAAGCATTAATTAATTGTCCTCCAAATTAAAGCAGGAGCTGTAGTGTTAATAGGAAACATAGTTGATATTTAAAGCAAAATTCTAGACCAAGGGTTCTCAAACAATTTTTGCTCAGGGACTCCCTTAAGACAAAAAAATATTACAGGACCCCAACAAGTAACCACCAATTGGTTGCAACATACCAGTTATGAGATTGCTCATGCATGGCAACATTGTGAAGTCACAAAATGATGTGAGGAATCTGAAGACAATTCAAAAGATTTCCAGACTCATTGGATCACGGTCAGAGATTAGAGAAGTCATCATGATCAGCAACATGGAGTTGAGGCCCGATGCTGGCATGGTCAGGACCCACAGCTTAAGAACCACTGTTCTAGACTTTGCTATATCTGTATAGTATAAATTAATGAAATCTAGGGTTCTATGATAAAGCAAAAAGGAGATATGGGATGACTAGAGTAACAACTTCCTGTTCTGCTTCAGCTCAGAGCCTATAGCAAAATAAAAACTGCACGATTTGAGACACAAGATCAGAAAAAGTTGCATAACAGCAAGAGGATATGAATAATAACATTTACTTCAAAGTTGCAATTGCACATGCTCGCTGTGTTCAACAGTTTCCCATTCCCAACTGGAGTCCACATGGATGGTAAAGTATGAAAAAGTACATAAAATAAAAATCCCCAAAACTCATGTCAGCCATAGGGGGAGATTCTCTAAACAAGAAATGCGGTTAAAAACCACAGGGTTTTTACCGCATTTTGGGATGCTGTAAGTATCTGATCGCATAAGTGTATGGGCACCATATCTTTTCCTTGTGTTGATCTTTTGATTATGTCAACGGATTCAGTATTGAATCCCGGCGGTCGGGATCCCGGCGCTCAGAATCCCGACAGCCGAAATGCCGACAAGGGGGGGGGACGTGGATCGCCCCCCCTTGCGGGCTCGCTGCGCTCGCCACGCAGCGGGCCCGGTGCCTCGCTACGCTCGGCACACTAATTTATTCTCCCTCCAGGGGTGTCGTGGACACCCCAGGAGGGAGAATGTGTCAGCATTTCGGCGGTCGGGATTCCGGCGTCGGGATTCTGAACGCCGGGATCCCGACCGCCGGGATTTTAACTGCATCCCATGTCAACTATATGGTGTCAACATACTATCCAAATGCTGGTTTATTAGAAGTCCTTCTCAAAAAAATAGAAATGAATCCTTAAACAGCCAGTAAGATAATTTTACATATTGCTTTAATTTATATAAAAAATAAATGCAGTGCATGTCTGTCAAGAAAAATCATAATCCAGTATGGGACCATAAACAAAGCATATAGAAAGATCTTCAATGCAATTGCTTGGTGATTCTCTGATCAGACTTAACCTCTGCATTCCAGCATGTGATGCCTCCCTCCCCTCCTTTCTTGATGAGTGTGTGTAATGCACTGTGTTCTCCCCCCTCCTCCTCCAATCCTTCTGTGCAAACCCACAGCCAATACTCAACTTCCCCCACCCTATAACTTCCATGCCTCCTAGCAATGCTAGAAACATATTTGAGGAGGAAAGAAAAAAAGACTGACAATTGACAAACTATACTACAACAGCAGATATGCATTTTTTTTTATAGCACACACACACACACACACAATGTTTTTATACAGATTACATAGATTTTTTTCTTGGTTGAGGTGTAGTCATTTGAGATCTTCAATACCATAGTGATTTTACACTCACTACCAGATTTCACTTTGTATTTCACTATACAGTACAAATGTCATGTCAAGGGATCAATTCCCACCATGGCCCTAACTGTGAGGAGTTTGTATATTCTCCCCGTACTTGCGCTGGTTTCCTCCGGATACTCCGGTTTCCCCCACAGCGACTGTGAATATTCTATGTAAAGCGCTGCTGAATATGTGTGCGATATAGAAGATATGATTAATTAAAAAAAAATAAGCATAAATGTAGGTACAGCTTTACGTTTGTGTGTGTGTTATAAGTTTATATCAACTTTCACAATTGTATTTATTTTATTTTGTTTCTTATATAATATAATCCAAAAATATACAGATAGGTTAATTGGCTTCCAACAAAATTAACCCTAGGATGACTGTGTGTGCGTGTACATGTGGTAGGGAATATAGATTGTAAGCTCCACTGGGCAGGGACTGATGTGAATGTTCAAATATTCTCTGTAAAGCGCTGCGTAATATGTGTGCGCTATATAAGAAACTGTTAATAAATAAATAAAGCGCACACAGTAATAGATCAAACTGGGTAACAGACATACATGGTGGTAGGAGCGCCCTGCTACAAGCATACAATATATAGGGATATACTGTAGGAGGGAAACACAAGGACAGGCACTAGTAATAGCATAGCAGTTCCACCTAGTTGCAAATCCAGAAGGGAATCTATATAATACATAAGTGCCTCGGAGGGTTATGTGTGTGGTACCTAAATAGAATAGGCTTGCCTGAATAGGTGAGTTTTCAGGGAACGCCTGAAAGTTTAGAGGCTAGTAGAAAGTCCTACAGTGCATGGAAGAGCATTCCATAGGGTGGGGGCAGCCCAATAAAAGTCCTGTTCTAGTGAGTGGGAGCTAGTAATCTGTGCAGAACATTGATGCAGATCTTGTGCTAAGCGGAGTGGTCAAGTTGGGTAATATTTAGAGAAGTAAAGATATTTACATTGGAGTAGTATGGTTAATAGCTTTATATGAGAGTAAAAAGTATTTTATATTAAATTCAGTAAAATACATTCAACCAATGGAGGGACTGGCAGAGCGGATCAACAGACTATGAACATCTTGCTAGGAAGCCTAGCATAGCAGCAGCATTCAAAATGGATCGCAGAAAGAGTCTGTCCTCAGGAAGAACAGTAAGGAGACTATTGCAATAATCAATGCAGGATATGAGTGCATGGATTAGATATTTAGTAGTGTCTGGTGTAAGATAGGCATAGTGAAATCTGAAAGAGCTGCGGTATAGATTGAGAAAAGTAGAGGACCTAAGACTGAGCTTTGCGGAATTCTGACAGAGGTAGTAAAGAGGAGGTGGAATCAGAGAAGTGAACACTGAAAATGTGATCAGATAGGTAAGATAAGAATCAGGAAAGGGTTGAAATCATTGAGACCCAGTGAGTGTAGAAGAGTAGGAGAAGAGTTTGATCAACAGTGTAAAAAGCAGCAGAAAGATCTAGAAGAATGATTAGTGAGTAATGGCCTTTAGACTTAACAGTGACCAAATCATTCACCATTTTAGTCAGTGCTGTCTCTGTGGAGTTTTGGGAACGAAAGCCTGACTGAAGTGGGTCTAATAGGTTGTGAGATTTAAGAAACTGAGGGGGTTATTCTAATTCACTCTCTGACAAAATCCTTCTTAGATGGACAAAACCATGTGCACTGCAGGGGGGCAGATGTAACTTGTGCAGAGAGAGTTAAGGCCCCCATACACTAGAGCGACTTGTCCTTAGGACAAGTCGCCCCCGACTTCCCCCTGAGCTTCCCCGGCTGCTCCCCGGGGGAGCTTGATTAGATTGGCACTTGATGTGCCATTTTTTACATGTGATAAATCGTCTCGATTTATCACATGTAAAAAACCCGGGGAGCGGGGGGGGGGGGGGCTACAGAGCAGGGCTGCTGGTGGGAGCAGGGGGGGCTGCTGGGGACGCTGCGGGGGACACAGGCGGCATAGAGCCGGGCAGAGGGAGCCCTTTATATGTGGAATTATAACCACTCACCGACACAGCGATATCCATATAAGTGTCGGAGTGACCCTAAGAACCAGGGGTCACGCTGACACAGACAGATATTCAGGAGATATATATACACAGCATTAAGGTGTGGACGCGGCACAGATACACGGGCACAGTGCTGTGAATAGCAGGTGGTTGCTCCAAAATATATTTGCAATACACCATATCTGTATGCCCACAGCACTCTGCTTTTGACTTGCAGAATTGGTGACTCTAGTTCCCATAACCCTGAGACTGTCATAATTCGACACTGGTTCCGTGAGACCCCTTTTTAGGATAGTAATAAGCAATATAGCATCTATCCTGACAAATAGGGGACACAGGACATACAGTGCCAAGGCAGTTTGACCGACTATTCAGAGAGCCAGATACGGGCATCTCTCGTTCTGAGCGGTCACAACACTACAAACCTGTGAGGATACACCTATATTATAATTGAATTAGAACAGACGACAGTGCGTCGCCATCCAGCCACCTTTTATAACACACCTATTCTATCTTTTGTCTATCACTCTTATTTTGTGTTATGTGTGTTTTATATTTCGCAAGTTTTTAGATAAAGAATTAAAAGTTAATTATTATTGTATCATTATTTCTGTAACAGGTGCACCACACCAGGGACAATCTTTTTCTTGTTTCTTCTGAAACGCTGTGTGTGTATACATTTTGTTGTCCAGTGGTAGCACACCTCCTAAGTCTATACTATAGACATAGTACTTTACTAGTTATTCACAGGGGGTCCTAGAAATGTCCCTTCAATATCAGAGGACAGTCCTGTGCGAGTGACAAATACCCGTCTCACAATCTCATTACCCTCTCACACTCCTTTATTGTCCCAAGCTCACTGACACTGAAATCAAGCATGCCTACTCTAACATGCAGAAATACTAACGCTATTAACTTTCCATCTCTCTGCAACCGAAGCTCATCGCCAATTTCTACATTTACCTTTACTGACTCTGGGTGGGATGTAAAATCTTCCTCACCCTAGCAATGCAGCCGGAGGTTCTTCCAGCTGCAGGGGGGAGGACGAGGCGCCCATGGATGTGACTGAGACCCCCAGCACACCACATCACCGGTATCGCGGGGGGTCTCTGTCACCGCATTGCGATGCTAGTCACATATGCGCGAGCATCGCTACAGTGGGGCGGCAATGTATTTTAATACATCCCCCCCTCTGCTGTTTCTCACCTATACCAGACTTTTTAAACAACCCTTGATGAAGTGGCTCCAGCTTCCCACTACACCCCATGCAGGCCTTTTTCTTCCTTTGAGCCAACAATTGAAAATAAGGTATCCACACTCTTATCCTCCTATTCCACTACCTCTCCTCTTGTCCCTATGTCTACACAAGTCATTAAAAAAACTTTCTCCTGTGCTTATCCCAACCCTAACTAAATTCTGCAGTCTCTCTCTTGCTACGGGGTACATTTCCTTCACTATTCAAACATGCAGTAATTTAAAAAAGCAGTTAAAAAAAACCCCACAACACACCATTCTGACCATAACTCTGTAACTACTGTCCTATCACCCCAAGCTCCTCAAGAAACTTGTCTACTCTCGACTCACTCACTCAGGGCCTTATTCTAGTTCACTCTGACAAAATTCTTCTTAGATGGACAAAACCATGTGCACTGCAGGGGGGCAGATGTAAAATGTGCAAAGAGAATTAGATTTGGGTGAGTTATTTTGTTTCTGTGAAGGGTAAATACTGGCTGCTTTATTTTTACACTGCAATATAGATCTCACTTTAAAGTAAAATCTCACCCAAATCGAAAGGCCCCCATACACTAGCCGATTTTGGTCAGATTTCGGCCAGATCAGTCGGATCTGGCCGAAATCGGACCAAAATCGGCTAGTTTTGATGTCCCCTCAGATCCGATGCGCGATCCCGTGAGCATCGGATCTGCGTCGGGTGGTCGGACCTGCTGCACGTCCAACCACCCGACTTGGAACCTAGTGGAGCTGCAAGGTATAAATCAAGCCATGCATGTACATGTATGCTACATTTTGGCAGCAGTGTGTAAAATATAGTTTACATGTATGCAATATTTTGGCGGAAGCATGTAAAATACAGCTTACACGGATGTTTAATTTTACATACTGCCATATATGTTTGCTATACTTCGGCGGCAGAGTGTAAAATTTTGCATGTCAGTGTGTGGCTGTGCTGCTGCGGTTGAGAAACGTTAGGGAGAGCAGAGCGTGGCAGGAAAACGGCGGGGGGAGCCACTGAAAGCAGTAGAAATCCCAGTATCGTAAATATCGTTCGGTACGGCATACACACAACGATGGGCCGGGAGGGAGTGACCAGTGAAATTAGACTCACTGAGCTGCTGTGGGTAAGGCAGCAGCGTGTTTCCTGGCCCCGGCTCCAGCCAAGTATGCGAATGACATGTCAGCAGGGTGTGGGCAACAATTGCTGGCCCGGGGGGGCAGTGTGGACCACTTCTCTTTTTAGTGTCATCCCACCATTCTAGTGATGCCACTGACTGACACACACACACCAATTTTCTCCCGAGACCCACCGAGCAGCAGTGCGGGCTGAGGAGCAGTCACTGCAGCAATCTCACACATCAGCACACTGCATAAAGTTTGTGGTGCTGCCAGTGTCTGACTTTCTGATCAGGCAGGTTTCCCTGTCTATGCCCCAGACACTGCACAGCTTCTCCGGCCAGGGAATTGCAGAGAAGTGGTGCCAGCAATGGGTGCCATGCAGCGAGTGAGGCTCCCACTTCAGCCTGTGCCCACCCACACGGGCAGTTAGTCTGCTGGGAGAATGACAGCAGCAGAGCCTGCCGCAGAACCACTACCGTAGCAGCACTAGCCTAAAGTTCCCCAGACCACCAGCTGCCTCCTGACAAATTCACACAATGCCCTGACAGGGTACAGCCTGCCGCAGGTCACACACCATGCTGTGAGGCCAGTGGGTAGAGGTGGGGGGGGTGTCTATACATTCCAATATCGTTAATATTGTCCGACACGGCATACACACATTGATGTGCCAAACTACCGTTATGATATTGGGGTGATTGACCCTCAAGTTCGGAAGATACAGGCGGACGTTAATGATGCGCGCTTTAATGATATTAGGCATACACACTAGAAGATATGGTCAGCAATATTGTTTAGAAGCCCCTTTCTTAAGGATATTGATGCCAATATCTTCTAGTGTGCATGGGCCTTAAGCCACTGTTTTGCTTTAATTATGTACTCTGTAATTGGGCGCTGCGGGCCACTTGTGGCACAATATAAAAAAAGATTGTAATTATTTATTTCTATAGATAGGAGACTACAATTATCCCCTGCCCACATTCATAAAATGCTACTAAAGTTTACTTGAAATAAGTGATTTAGTTCACTTAAAAAACTTTATTTCTATGCCCATGACGCTTTCCAGCTGTAATTATGCAAGGGGATGAAAGGGTCTAGAGACATACAAAAACTAGATTCAGTTACTCAAGATTAAGGCGTGTGCCTATCAGTCCTCTCAGCATTATGAACAAGAATAGGGTCACTGAACAACAGAGGTTTTGACCCCTTCAGACAGAAATCGGGAAGTCAAGCTGACACATCATTAAAGTAACAGCAGCTAATTTTCTCTTCAATTTACCATCCACCAATATCACACTCCACCCTTTTTAAAAATGAAATATTTCTGTTTTAGCAGACAAAATAGAGACAAGAATTAAGGGAAGATTCTCCTTAATGTAATATAAATAGAGCAACCTCAATTCATGTGTCAGATCAGAAACGTATACAGTCCTCAGTTATACCGCATCTATAAATACCATCAGTTATACTGCTTTCACATTGGAGAAATGGGTAATGACACGGTATTCTTAAATGGGACTTTAAAACGGGTCTGAGCCTTGAGACCTTTCACATTGCAGGTGAAAACCGTTTTAAAAATCATTTAATACCATTCAAAATTAAACCTGTTTAACCCCCAAGGGACACGTTTCAAGCCATTGAAATAGAGCCATTCACACTGGCTAAAAAACGGCTTTAAAACGTGTAGGATTCTGCTTTTTAACCGTGTTGAAATACCGGTTATCTTTAACCGGTAAATCAACTTTGGCACTTTCACATTGCAGCCTTAAACGTTTTAAATTGGGAAAAAAACGTCAATATACCGTTTTAAAAGTGCAATGTGAAAGGGGTATAAGATTATCTGTCTAATGTTTATCTTACACATAAAAGGGTTATTTATCTGAATGTGGATAGAGTTGCAGAACTGCTTAAAATATGATTTATGGAAGATTTAACTCAAGCCTCAACATACTGTACCAGTGAGATAATTAAAGCAGCCACCAGTAGTAAAACTTCAAGCTGCATAAAATGCACAATATATGTGAAAAATAATCGCTACTTAAAAAATATATGTAACACACATATTATGCATATTTCAAGATACATTTGTAAAAAGTTTATTTTATTTATTTTTTACGAAATTCTGGGCGGCTCCCCCCTCCCGCCCTTACCCAGTGCTGGAGCTGCGCCCGGCTCACCTCCTCCCTCCACCCGGAAGAGGATCATAGTGCAGGGAGGAGGAGGTCACCGGTCTGGGCAGCACAGCTCTGTAAATGCCCGAACACAGGTAGAAGCCCTATGGGGCATTGCCAGATTTTTCTGGCGATGCCCCCCGTCACGGTAACCCGGCGGGGGATGTTTAGAGCACCCTAAAAATGCGGTAAAAACCCTGTTATCAGGGTTTTTACCGCATTTTTAGTTTAGAGAATCTCCCCCTCTGTGTGATAAAGGTTTACAATAAGGACTAATGAATTGTAGGGTTAATTCTTGACATCCCAGATGAACGGGGGTTGGGCACAAATGACACACCCCCATTCAGTGACAACTGCCAGATGCAGTAATTTGGAACGTATACAGATAACCAGCGCCTAAGAAGGGTATCCCAAAACGGGACCGGTGCGTACCAGCCAATCAGCTCATAACTGCCCCTTTGCCCGTTGAATTTGAAAAAAAATTTCCCCATACACTAACTTTCTCTAAGGTCGGGATGTACAATGGGGGCACATCCCACCACACATCGCTTTGATACTAATCACATATGTACTATCACTGTATTGAAAAGAACAACTCTTCCTATTTGCAATGCAGTAACTTCTGGGTTTCAGCCCCAGGAGTCCCTCTGCACATGTGCGGTAGTGCTGGGAGGTATCAGATTGGTACTCTCTCTGGGACAATGCAAAAAAGCCCTTAAGGTGCTTACACACGGGGGAGATATATTTCTCACAAATATATTGCTAGCAACCACCTGCGACCAGCGATTAGAACGGGGCTGAAAACGGGAGCGCGCACTCAGCGATTTATCGCCGGGGCACACTCCCATCACTGGCTATATGGTCACCAGCGACCATATTCCCAGCGATAACATCCCCTATCGCAGCCATGTGTACAAGGCTTTAGGCAACAAAGGGCTTATTGTATATGGGAAATTGGGTTTTGGACACATTTTCTATTAGTACATCCTGCCACAAGTCTTACTATATATACTCTTTGATTTAATAGAGGCATTCAGATGGACAGCGACAGTGAGGTCACATTTAAACTTTATTTTGAAGATGGAGATTTTTTTCAAATATCATCTTAGACCACGGGGGTATTCAATCTGGGCCAAATTTTCGCCAGTTTTTCTTTGGGCAAATTCTACTTGCGTTATTAAATCCAAATGCGAAAAAAAAAGTGAAAACCAGGTGGATCGTCAGAACTGCCGCAAATTCACTTATTTTGGCGTGTTTGTGGCCTTTTTCACACACCCCCCCCCCCCCCCAAAGGAAAAAAAAAAAAAAAAAGAAAAAAAAGCTGGCATTGGCAAATAAAGAACTTGAAAGCGCCCATAATTGAATGCTAATTGGCAAATAATTGCCGATTTTTCACCTAGCCAGTAAATTCGGACGGGATTTAATATGCATGGCTTTAATGTGCTAAAAGACAACATGCATTTAGACAGGCTTTCTTGTTGAATTGATAAAACTAGCAAAAACACAGTAGAGTACAAATTGCAGTGGGCAGCAAAAGAACGGCAACTGGTCAATAAAATCAGAGCTGCTATACATTTAAATAAAGCATGTGTTTATCTGGATACACATACCAGGCCCAAATCATTCTCGTCTGAATGTAGCATGTTTTGGTGGATAGTAAACATATAGGGGGGTATTCAATGTCAGTGGTACGGCTGTCGAGCAAGCTCGACAGCCGTGCCCCTGTCCTGTTCTCACTTTGCTCAACTGGAGCTCAGCGGTCGGAATTCAATGTCTCAGCCGCCGAACGGCGAGAAAGAGGCATGGCCGTGAGTTGAGGGCAGAAATAGACGAGCTCCGGCTAGGAGCTTGCCTATTTACGGCTTTTCTCGGCAGAACGAGCCCGACAGCTTGTGATGTCGGGCTCGTTCTGTGGAGAAACCCTGTTCAATGCTGTCAGGTAAGACAGCATTGAATAGGGCCCCGCAGCCATCTCCCCCGTCGGGAGATGGCTGCGGGAGCACGACAGTGTTTGAATACCCCCCATAGACCGTAAACTGGGAGCAACAATCCTGCACGTCGCAATCGCAGGCAGAGAAAGTCCTTGAGTGTAGTATACCATTATTTATTACCAGTTTGTTATATAGCGCACACATATTCCGCAGCGCTTTACAGAGTATATTTGAACATTCACATCAGTCCCTGCCGCAGTGGAGCTTACAATCTATATTCCCTACCACATGCACACGCACACACATTCATTCTAGGGTTAATTTTGTTGGGAACCAATTAGCCTACCAGTATATTTTTGGATTGTGGGAGGAAACCCACGCAATATACAAACTCCACACAGTTAGGGCCATGGTGGGTATTGAACCCATAACCTCAGTGCGGTAAGGCAGTAATGGTAACCATTAGGCATCACAGATGGTGTAGAGATGGGTAGCTCACAGCTAAGTCGGCCCAAAGAGCTGGATCTTTCAAATGAGCCAACTGAGCCGTGAGCGGTTTAAATTGAGCGGCAGCTCCTGGATTGATAAAGTTCTTTTCCAATCCCTGACTGTCAGGGATTGGAAGAACCATTTTGCTCCAGGAACCTCTGCTCAGTCACACTCACGGGCCAAGGACTCCTCCCACCGACTCTCATTACTCTGCTCTCCCAGCTCAGCTCTTGTGGCTCATCTCGCTGGCCGCTCAGTGCCTCACAGCTCTTTTTACCTTAATAATAATAATAATAATAATAATAATAATAATAATAATAATAATAATAATAATATAAAAACATTTTTTTTAGTTTTGTTACCCATGGTGCGGCCACGGCATTCAGAAGTGTGATATATATACACACACACTTACTTCTGAACGCACCACAGGTAACAAAACTACTGTAAATAGATTTTTTTTTAATACTGATATTATTATTATTATTATTATTATTATTATTATTATTGTAAAAAAGAACCGTCTCTTTCCCGTGAGCTGACCTGTTGAGAGCCGCTCATGGAAAAGAGCAGAGTTGTCCATCTCTAGTGATGCCCCAATGAGCCCCTAGAATTTTGCACAGCGCCCCCATGGAGGGGGTGTGTCATGCTACACCCAAAGGGTGTGTCTAGTTCCATATATGGAGAAATTGTGAACATGGCACCGAGAAGCGTGGGTGTGTACTGTTATATCTTAGAGGAATCTTTTAAAATTACTTACTGTATATCAAAATGTAAATGAGCCCCAAAGCAGTTAGTAAGAGCTACTATACTTGTTAAAGAAAAGTCACTGATACATGTCAGGGATTGTTCATCTATTGTATTTTAAACGTGGTGTATATAAATGGCCACAAGGCATACATGCTGGGAAATGGCCCTGATGATTCAATGTAAATGTATTCCTCATTTTTTCCCAAAAATGAAACCGCTACTGTACATAATGTGAACTAGGTGATATGAGAGAGATTGCTAGACAAATCAGGGAGAGAGGGTTCTTGCCGATTCCTGCTATTTCAGGGAGTCTCCTGCAGAAAGCAGGAGGGTAGGCAACTATGCCCCAATGTGGCAGCAAGCTACGGTAGCTCCTGCAACACCATGTGGTTTATAATGCATAGAATGAATAGAGGTGCTCTTGCAAGATAGGGTTCTTATAATCCTTCTTACACTGTCATACCTCCCAACTGTCACGATTTTAGAGGGACAGTCCCGATTTTCGGGTCCTGTCCCGCTGTCCCACCCGCGGCAGGCATTGTCCCGCTGCGGGGGGTGGCAGTTGGGAGACCCCCAAAACTAGTAGAATAGACGCTGTGCGCATGCGCACAGCGTCTATTCTCGTATGAAAATGAGGTCACGGCTAATTAGCATAAGCCGCGCCCTCATTTGCATACGCCACTCCCCCTTTTCGTACGCTCGCGCGGAGTGTCCCTATTTCGTCAGGTTAAAAGTTGGGAGGTATGCACTGTTAAAATCCCATAGGCTTCTAGAGGGTATCCCCAACAAAAGCTGGAGATTCCCTCCGATGCGGTGTTATATATTACAATAGAACGCATCGGTTCTATGTGATATATATATATATATAGGAAGGCAATGTCCCGCACTCTAAAGCTGAAGTAACAGCGCGTCTGGTGCTAGAAATCCCAACCGGGAGAAATATAAGCACAATATTGACCAGCACTCAGACTAAATTGCAGCATTCATAAAAAGGAAAACGTAACCACAGGTTCTGATATCGACGTTTCGGACCTTGAAGTCCTTTATCAAGACATGTCTTGATAAAGGCCTTTAAGGTCCGAAACGTCGATATCAGAACCTGTGGTTACGTTTTCCTTTTTATGAATGCTGCAATTTAGTCTGAGTGCTGGTCATTTATATATATATATATATATATATATATATATACCCTCTCCGCTACACGATCCAGTATCCAGGTCCCCAGTGATGTTCTCCAGCAAGTCCTCTGCGAAGTGTGGATCGACAGCCAGGTTCCATTCTACGCCAGCTTTGGAGGTCAGGAAGAGGCTGGGAGTTCAGAGGGCAGGGGCAGAGCCAGTTCTGGCACAGAACTGCCTTGCTGTTTCTGCAGTTGAGATTCCGCCAAGTGAAGATGGCGAATCTTTACTCCAAGGAGAAGCGGAAAGCTGAGCTTTCAGTTTTTTCATGAATCGCATTCGCAGCCACGGAACAGGGAGCCACTGGAGCAGTCAGTTACTTCTGCATGGTTAACATGCTTTGTGAATAGCCTAAAGCAGAAAAAGATCCGTTTTCTCCAAACAAGGACTTTTCTCTAATTTTTAATTAAACCAAGATACTAACCAATCAGCTCCTGACATTTTTCAAACACAGCCTGCAAAATATTATACAGAAGCTGATTGGCAGTACATGATCTCTCACAATTCTTCCTCTCCAGACTTTGGTTTGTTTTTTTAGGTTTTTAAACGTTTAAAATAGTAGTATGAAGCTAATATGTACAGTGTCCTTTCTCAATCCATTCCTCATATGTAAACACAGACCCCCACCCCCACTCTATGCTGCGTCAAATAAAAAATACAAAAAAACAAAGTAGTAAATATGCGCATGCATAAATCCTTAAAAGGTGAGGGCAGAGGAACATTGAACCAAGGAAAATTATTGCATCGATTTGAAACGACTAAACCCGACTACCAAATATTACAATGAAAACCTGCATTGGCAAAAACATCAACGCAAAATAGGTCAGTCCCCACAAATATACGATGCACGGATATATTCATGCAATACGAAATGCTATTAATCCAGAGGCACACTTACAAAATGACGTGACGTATGTGTGTGTTGTATACATATATTTTCATGCGTCATAACGTTACATTTTCCTTTATCAGCACACAATCTGAATTTAGAACGTTTCATTAAGTTAACGAGTACGATCGATGTATACATTCAAGTGAAACCATAGGCTAATCTGACAACAATGTATCAACATTTCTAAGCATGCGAGATGGCGGTGTGCAAAGTCACCCGCCCCCCCCTCCCCCTTTGCCCTAAAGAGAAGGGTTATCCCAGCAACAAAAGCAGCAGCACTCTACTGCAACAAGGTGCAGGGATCCTCCTGATGATCCCCCTCCCTGCTTCTCCCACAGCGGAATGGCTGTGTCTCGCACTCTGCGGTCTCTCTCCAGATTGTTTTCACCTTCAATTTTGTGCCCTCTTCCCCCCTCCTCTTCCTTTTCGTACACACACACACACTCCCTGATAATGGGGATATATAATGTGGGAAGACTACTACCCTCCTGCAGGATTCCCTGCGCAGTCTGCAATGGCCCGGGAATGCCCCAGCCTAGGTATATGTAGACGATCACAGCGACATTGAGCATAGTGCAAAATAGTGGCGACAACAGAGCGCTTGCAATGATGATAAAAGCACAGCACAAATATGGAAGACACGGATTATCAGTCATTCCAATTACATTAAATTAATAAACATGGAACAGACTATTTATATATATATATATATATATATATATATATATATTTATATTTTACACACACATATACACGGTAACTTCATAATCAGTAGATATAGAACAAGCAATGGTTGGAGAGCGTTATTTCACTATAGAATAAGAGACTAGGGTGGAAAAATCCGCACATGGTACTAATTATGGCCAGAAACAAAGACAAAAGCACAAAGGATGGGGAGAGGTGGAGAGGAAAGAAGGGGGTGGGGGTCTGTAAACCAATAAAGATGGTAAGAGAGCGGTCATATGAACAGGGAAAAACATATTGCAGCCTTACCTGCGAAACCATTTTATTCTTCTCCATAAACCAACCAAAGAGAGAGAAGCAAGAAAGAGGGTTGAGGAGAAGATTTGATTCTCCGACACCTCACGAAGTAATATTCAGGCAGTATTGATTAGGTAAGGTTTCTGAGAGATTCTTCTTTGTATGTCCTTGTGTATGACTCTTTCCTTCCTTCCTATCTTTCTTTGCTCCCTTTCTCTCGTTCTCTCTTTCAGGACCAAGCTCCTCCTTCTGACACTAGTGGTAATTTATCACTGCTTTGCCACTCCTCTTTCTCCTTCCTCCCCCTCCCAGACTGGCGAGTCCCAGCTCTCTCCTGTCTCTTCCTTTCCCCTCCCCCTTTCCTCTCCTGCCTGGCTGACTAGAAGGGACACATCTCTCATTACACATGGCAAGAGAGTAAAAACAGACTGGGAGGTGTGTGAAGCAGAGAAACAGATGGAAAAAAAAGTCATATACGATGTTAAAAGTATTAGAAAGAAACAATATGCAACGCTAGAAAGTAGTGAAGAAAAAGAATAAAGTTATGACAGTAAAACATGCCAAACCAGATTGTGTAAAAATAAGTAAATAGTAACATAAATGTGAGGAGTGGTTCACAACAGGCCACACATAAACCAGATGTTAAGGTGACTCACCAAAAATAAATGAGCAGTGTATTACACTCATTTTGCTACTAATCACAAAGTCTGCCCCAGCCATAGAGGCTTCTCTTGATGGACCTTAAGGGGTCTTTTTATCAAGTACATTTTTCAGATAATCATACAGAAAGTACTTTCTAGATAATTATATGTGCGCTAGTAAGCCCACTCAAAGCAAATGCTTCAACAGCTAGTCTGCTACCTTTTTATTGCCTCTGTTTGTGCATGTGTGAGAGAAAGAGATTTAGTCTCACTCGCTGCCAACAGATGGCAGTGTTTCGTGATCACACAAATGGACACTAGACATCTATATAGATGATTATGCTATGTGCAGAAGTCTGCAAAAGGCTAAATTAGTGCTGTAGACCCCAGTCCCCTTATTCATCAATAGTAACTAAGGTCTGACCCCTATATACCAAACTCATTGTTTGTCCAGTAGGTTAATGCCATCCTTTAAAGGCCCATAGACACTGGTCGATTTTGAGCTAAAAGTAGCTCACTTTTGGTGTTTTGAGCTACTTTCAGCTCAAAATCCCCCAGCGTCTATGCCCCATGCTCCCGCATCATTGACAGCCGTCAGGCTATTTTATCAGCCGAGTAAACAGCTATGGAAAGTGGTTCACATTGTGAAAATCGGTGGGTCAGGCGAAAATCGCTCAGTGTGTATGCACTAAGTGATTTTCACATCATCGCTCCTCATACACACGGGGCAAAAATGTCCAGTGCGTATGAGGATTAAGCCTATGTGGAGTATTCAATGTCTGCCGATATTTCTGACAGTCAGAAATATCGGCACACATCTACATTATTCAATGCAACCATTTTCGACTGCATTGAAATCTTTCCCAAATGGGCAAAACCATGTGCACTACAGGTGGGGCAAATATAAAGGCCCCCATCCACTAGTGCGATATGGCCACTTTCATCTGGCTCAGAGCTTTCGGAACGAGGGATCAGATGAAAAGTGTCATTGCATGTCATTTTCCTCCGACTCCAATCTGAGGCGCGTTCCCACTCTTCCTATTTATTTAGCACCCTCTAGAAGATAGTAGACAGGATCTGATTAGTTGTCCATAGCAACATCACATGTGAAGTAGATTACACATCTTAGTAAATTCCCCCCCTTGCGTTTTGCACTAGATTACATTGCAACGGCGGAGAGGCGCTCCATCTGATTGGGACCCCTCCAGTCCAGCGAGCGTCTCCCAGTTTTCGGGCAACAGGGGACGCGAACTCTGCACAACTCCACTTCTGAGAGATGGGCATGGTTGGGGGGACCGCCAGTCAGCAACAGGGAGGCAGCGGAGACCGAAGGGGATGTGCGTGCGTGTCATGCGTCCCCTTCCAGCGGCTGGCGGGGGCTGGTGGTTGTGATCTGACAACCAGACCCCCGCTGTATGAGAGCGGCTCCATCTGTACATATTTTAAACATATTTGAACATCATATATAAGAGAACATCATATACAAGAGAACTTTATAGATTTTATATATGCATACCTCCCAACAGTCCCGATTTTATCGGGACAGTCCCGATTGTCAGGGCCTGTCCCACCCGCGGGCGGCAGTGTCCCGCGGTGTGGGGGGGCTGTTGGGAGTCCCCCCTGTCAGCTGCTAAGCAGCGGGGAATAAACGCTGTGCGCATGCGCACAGCGTCTATTCCCGCAGCCAGGGGGCTGGGGGCATGGCTAGAGGCTCACAGAGCCTCTGGGTCATGCCCCCATAGCGGCAAAATGGGGGCGTGGCCTCGCGGAAGAGCTGCGATTATAGGCCATGCCCCCAAATTAGGTCACGCCCCCCGAACGTCCCGCCTGCTGAACTGCCAGAGTTGGGAGGTATGTATATGTGTATATATGAATCACTACGCACCGTGTAATGTGACTATGGGTCACTACGCGCCATGTAATTTGATTATGGGTCACAGTGCGTAGTGACCCATATTTACATCACACAGCTTGTAGTGACCCATATTTAAATTGAACAGCACATATATTCATATCCATACTGCGTGGATATAATTTCAAGTCCGATTTAGAGGAGGACCCGCACTGGCAAGATTCAATTTAGTAAAAGTCGAAATGAAAACCAACATAAATAACTACAATCTGATTATTATAGTTATATGATTTTATATGGTTGGTGGTGCGCCCAGCGTTAAATAACAATAGCTAGGCAAAAGGTTTTTCTTGTGTTTGTGGAGAGGCAAACCGAAAGAAAGTAAACGCTTTTTTGGACTTTTTTTACTTTCTTTCAGTTTGCCTCTCCGCAAACACAAGAAAAACCCTTTGCCTAGCTATAATTTCCAACAGCAAATGTATAAGCAATTAACATACTTAAAGTGGCAGAGTCATGGTGTGTGGCTTATGCCAGGTGGGAGGTGCTAGGGGTGTGGCCCACAAGGGTGAGTGTAGAGCGGCAAGTTCCACCACTCCCTAGGACCACTTTTAAGCACTGTTTATTTAGATCATGGGTCTTCAAACTGTGGCCCTCCAGATGTTATGAAACTACAAATCCCAGCATGCCTTGTCACAGTTTTGCTATAAGGGAGTGTTAAAACTGTGGCAAGGCATGCTGGGATTTGTAGTTTCACAACATCTGGAGGACCACAGTTTGAAGACCCATGGTTTATATGGTGTCACAGGGGATTCCAAGCACCCAATTACAGAGTACATAAAGGAATAAGCAAAACAGTGACTTACAGTAGAATACAATAGAGGACAAGTACAGGGTACATAAACATTGCTGCATCAGCAGAGGACACTGGAAAAAGTATCAGCATGGCAGAAAAAATAGGATTTTAATACCTACCGGTAAATCCTTTTCTCGAAGTTCTTATGGGATACAGGGAAGTCGTTCATAACGATGGGGAAAAGAGTATATCCGAAGGAGACAGGCACATATAAAACTTTATACTGGGTGTACTGGCTCCTCCCCTCTGCTCCCCTCCCTCTAGTCAGTTAATAGAAACTGTGCCGAAGGAGAAGAACAATATGAGAGGAATATGTGTAATATTTACCGTGGTGAGATTCATCCAGCACACCCAACATACATTCAACATACATAGACCACTGTAGCGACCACAGAACATGGGAAGTCTCAGGGCCTTAGAACATGTCAATCATTGACAACAACTGTGTTCCAACTGGAACATCTTAATAAGAACTATCACCTAAGTGACAACAGACACTCGTGAACAGCTAAGGTACACGATGTAAACAGTAAGTTTACCTTGGTAACCTACACCCTTATGCCCGCAAGGAACAAAAGGTAACAGAAGGACCCAGTATTGGTCCACATCTCACCAAAGTGAGTAAGGCAAAACTCCGCACAGAGGCGGGCGCCCTGTATCCCATAAGAACTTCGAGAAAAGGATTTACCGGTAGGTATTAAAATCCTATTTTCTCTTACATTCTTATGGGATACACGGAAGTCGTTCATAACGATGGGGATATACCAAAGACATCAGAACGGGCGGGATTGTGCGGAGATTGCCGCAGCACCGCTTGCCCAAACTGAGTATCTTCAGTGGCCAAAGCATCAAATTTGTAAAACTTGACAAAAGTGTGTTGGCCTGACCATGTGGCGGCTCTACACAATTGTAAGGCCGACACTCCTCGGGCAGCCGCCCAGGAAGTCCCCACTGAACGAGTTGAGTGGGCTTTCACCCCAGCAGGCATAGGAAGCTTTGCTACCACATAAGCCTGTTTAACGTGCAATAGACTGCTTAGAAGCAGGACGCCCGATCTTTTGGGCATCATAAAGGACAAAAAGTCCATCAGTCTTGCGAATTCTCGCTGTTCTCCTGATGTAGATCCGTAGAATCCTTACCACATCCAAAGATGTTGGCACCTCAGAATGAGGCCCACTAGCCGGAACCACAATTGGCTGGTTCACATGGAACGCAGACACCACTTTAGAAAGAAAACGCGGGTTAGTGCGTAATTCTGCCCTGTCTTCATAGAAGATCAAATATGGGCTCTTGCAAGTTAATGCCCCTAGCTCAGAGACCCTCCTAGCCGAAGCTAGGGCTAGTAAGACCACCGTCTTCCATGTCAGATATTTCAATTCAAATTCCTCCAATGGCTCAAACCAGGAGGATTTTAGGAACGTCAGAACGACATCCAAGTCCCATGGTGGAGTAGGGGCCACAAAAGGAGGCTGTATATGCAATACTCCTTGCAGAAATGTCTGCACTTCAGGTATATTAGCCAGCTTCTTTTGGAAAAAGACAGATAGTGCAGATACCTGCACCTTCAAGGAGCCTAAACGTAGGCCCAGGTCCAGACCTGATTGAAGAAATCTGAGAAATCTTTCAAGTTTAAACTCTGATGGAGTAAACTTTTCCTGTTCACACCAACCCACATATCTCTTCCAGATATGGTGGTAATGTGCAGCCGTTACCGGTTTTCTTGCACTTGTCATAGTTCTGATGACTGAAGTGTGAAATCCCTTCTGTGTCAGGATCTGCCACTCAACTTCCAGGCCGTCAAACGCAGCTGTTCCAAGGCCTGGAAGACGCACGGGCCCTGCATGAGCTGGTCTCTTTGCAGAGGTAGGCGCCACGAGTCCCTTTGAAGACTTAGAAGATCTGGGTACCACGCTCTTCGTGGCCAGTCCGGAGCCACAAGAATCACCTCGGCTCCGTCTCTTCTTATCTTCCTTAACACCCGAGCCACTAGGGGAATCGGTGGGAAGACATAAATCAGGCTGTGGAACGTCCACGGTATGGAGAGGGCGTCCACTCCTTCTGCCTGAGGGTCTCTCGCCCTGGAGAAGTATCTGGATACTTTCCAATTGTGTCTTGATGCCATCAAGTCTACTAGTGAGGTCCCCCACCGAGCCACCAGGGCACTGAACACCTGGTGGTGTAGACTCCATTCCCCGGGATGGAGCTCGTGGCGACTGAGGAAGTCTGCTTCCCAGTTGTCCACCCCGGGTATGAATATGGCAGAAAGAGCCTGACAGTGACTCTCTGCCCAGGACAGGATCTTTGTTGCTTCCCGCATGCAGGGTCTGCTCTTGGTCCCGCCCTGCCTGTTCAGAAACGCCACAGTAGTGGCATTGTCTGATTGGATGCGGACCGCCTGTCCGCTGAGGAGAGGGGCCGCCTTCAGAAGTGCATAACACACAGCACGTAACTCCAAGTTGTTGATATGGAGGCGTGTTTCCCATAGGGTCCATTTGCCCTGAAAGGACTGGCCCATGGTCACTGCACCCCATCCCAGGAGGCTCGCATCCGTGGTGATTAAAACCCAATCCTGGTTGCCAATCCGACGCCCTGCTTGTAGGTTGGGCGTGTGGAGCCACCACTGTAGTGACAGTCTGGTCCGAGATGACAACACAATCCGCCGATGCATCTGGCGATGTGAACCGGACCACTTGCTCAGGAGGTCGAGCTGAAAAACCCTGCTGTGAAACCTCCCGAATTGGAGAGCCTCGAATGAGGCAACCATCCTTCCTAATAGGACAATGCACTGGTGCACTGTCACCTAGGGGGGGTTCAACAAGTCTGTGACCAGCTGTTGAATGTCTACAATCTTGTCCTGTGGCAGGGACACTCTCATGAGAGCCGTGTCCAGCACCATCCCCAGGAACTGGAGTCTCTGTGAAGGGATCAGAGAGGACTTTGCTAGGTTCAGGAGCCAACCATGACCCGACAGGGTCTGCCTGGTAATTTGTAAGGCTGCCTGCAATTCCTCTGGTGACCGCGCCTTTACCAGCAGGTCGTCCAAGTATGGTATCACACAAATCCCTTGTTTCCCAAGAACCACCATCATCTCCGCCATCACCTTGGTGAATATGCGCGGGGCTGAGGACAGGCCGAATGGCAGTGCGCGGAACTGATAGTGATCGTTCAGCAGCGCAAACCTCAGATATTTTTGATGAGGGGACCATATTGGGATGTGAACTCCCCCTCCTCCAGTGCCGCTATGACAGCCCGCAATGACTAGATCTTGAACTTGGTTACAGTCAAGAAAGGGTTCAGGGATTTTAGGTTCAGTATCGGGCGTACTGACCCGTCCGGTTTTGGGACTACAAATAAATTTGAGTAATAGCCCTGCCCCCTCTCCAGGGGAGGGACCGGGGCGATTACCCTGGCCTGTACCAGCTTTTGGATTGCTTGCTGCAAAACCATTTGGTCCTCTGGGGACGCTGGGAGGCCTGATTTGAAAAACCTCTGAGGTGGCTGAACTGCAAACTCCAGCTTGTAGCCTTGCGTAATAAGAGCCTGTACCCAAGAATTTAGGCACGAGGCTTCCCAAACATGGCCGAAGAACGCCAGTCTGGCTCCCACCTCGGCCGGAGCTATTGGTGGAGCCCCACCGTCATGCTGCGGGTTTACCTGCAGCTGCCCCGGATGGCCGCTCTGTGGTGACTGAAGCAGAAGGCTTCCTGAATTTAGCTCGGGAGCCTCTGGCAGCATTAGAGCCACCCCAGGCCTTTGGATGGAATTTAGTTGCCCGAAAGGACTGCTGGGAGTGAGATTGGAAAGGATGCTTGGGCGCCTGTGGGTTTGATGGCAGGAATGTGGACTTCCCTGCTGTGGCTTTAGAGATTAACTCATCTAAATCACTCCCAAACAACCTGCCGCCTGTGAAGGGGAGGTTTTCTACACTCCGTTTGGAGTCAGCGTCAGCTACCCACTGCCGCAGCCAGAGGGATCTGCGCCCCGACACCGCCATGGCTGAGTTACGGCCGTTAATGGCTCCTAACTCCTTCTGCGCTTCACACAGAACTTTAGCTGTGTCCTGAATATGGTGTAATTTTTCAGACACCTGCACTACTGTCATGTCACCCAGAAGACCTTCCTGGATCTGGGAGGCCCACGTGTATATAGACTTAGCCATATAACAACTTGCTAAGACAGGACGCTGACACGCGCCACTAGCAGTAAAAATGGACTTAAGGGTATTTTCAACCTTCCTGTCCGTGGCGTCTTTCAGTGAAGACGACCCTGGTACTGGAAGCACTATCTAGGCGAGACACAGAAGAATCAACCTCCGGTGGCTCCTCCCACACCTTGCGTCCCGCAGGATCAAAAGGGAACGTGGCTCTAAATTTCTTAGCCACTTTAAACCTCATTTCTGGGTTTTTCCATGCTGACTTGAAAGTATTTTCCAGGTCAGACTGCTCAGGGAAAACAACCTGTTGCTTTTTCTGAGTAGCAAAGAAAGCATCCCCTTCAGAGGACTCAGCTAAGGGAAGGTCCAACACCTCCCTGATTGCCATAATTAATGGCTCTGTGCCCCTGAGCAGCGACTGTGAAGCATCAGACTCCTCATCACCCGCGTCTGCATCTCCAATATCATCATCATCATCATCCCCATCATCTGCCCCAGATTCATGGGTTTGAGAGGGGGCACTTCTCTTACGAGTTTCCCCAGGGGTAGGAGTTATTATATCAACTCTGGCAGAGACGATAGCAAGCTCCCTCTGCACCCTCTGGGTCTGTGCTGCTGTAGCAGTTAACTGTGTAGTTACAGTTTCAAGCATGGCTTTCATCCCTGCTGCCCAGGCAGGCTCCTGTGAGCTGTCCTGTGTGCTACTCTGCGGTCCAGTAAGTTGTGGGGGAACCCCACTACTTTGTGGGGACATACATGGCCCACAAGTAACTTGTGATGAAGATGCTGGCACAAACTTATCACTGCACACCATACATGTAAGTTTCCTCACCATTGTGACAAACAACAGTCTCCCCTCACACACAGAGCAAACACAGTGGATATGCAGTGTGATTTATACAGATAATTACTATGTGTAGTTACTATCTGATTTTGTATAGCTTAACAAGCTAGTGGGGTGGTGTACAGAGGGTAATGGAGGGGACCAATACACCAAACAACCTTAGCTCTCCAATTTTAAGAGCTGGTAAAAAGTACAGTAATCTTAACAGTACTTTACAATGTATGCAGGCAAGTGTACAGGTACACAAGCGCTGAAAACCTGAAGCTGTCTCTGCAAGCAGATTCCCTCTGTTCCACACCGCTGAGGAGTGTCTGGAGCAGTACAATGGCGTTTCCAGCAGCCAGGGAAGAAGCAGGAAGCAGGTTTTGGTGCCCTCACAGAGCTATGGTCCCACTCTGGGTAAGCTCCGCCCAGCGTAATGGCGCCGGAGCTTACCTGCGTTTTATACTTAGACTGACATTGAAAAATGGGAAGGGGGGGTGTTGGAGTAGATTGCGCTGCTGTTATTAAACAATTGATTTAAACTATAGACACATTAATGGGTGGCATAAGATTGAATGAGTAATGGACACACTGTTTAAATTTAAATTATTTTATATGGAAAATAGAAAAAAGATATACAAATTAACATTTATAGACATAAAATTAATAAAACAATTTCATAATTAGGTGTAGTTATATATATAAACAATACACCATTGGTGGTATCCGATTGAATAAAAATTAATAGAGATCGTTAGCAGCAGACACTTGGTAAATTACTAAGCTACAATAAATTTGTAGAATATTCACTTAGTATAGTGAAGAAATGTCCAGGACTGAGAGTCTTAATTATGGACAGTAGCAATAGTGAAAATAAGAACACAGGTAATTTCACATATGCTCACCCTTGGATGTATAGAGTTTAGAATTGGAGTTACTCCAGCACTTTAGTTGTCAGGTGTTACGTTATAGCTCTTCACAAATGTAAAGCTTTAGGTGCTCCTCTCAGCATATGCCAGTATATCCAGCCAATGGTTAGGTATAGAATTTACCTTCGCTTGCCACAATGGGGAGGAGATATTGTATAGTGTGGATGTCCAGAATCTCTAGTGCAGAGTGGGCACACTGGGTGAGACAGCTGATGGCCGGCAGCGTGGGGGGATCCGCTGCACTTCAGCTGATAGATGGAGATGGGAGGCGATGGTGCGGCGGCAGGTAATACCTGTGCTGGTGACGGAGCCGCTTGTCAGCGCCGCGTACCTGCGGCTGGAGATGATGCCGGTGTATGGCTGCAAAGCCGCCCGTGGTATATGCTGGCTGAGCGGGTGCTGTAGTAGCAGCTGGCAGAGTCCGGTGGTGAGCGGGAACGCCGCACTTATGCCGGCTTGATGGTAGAAGTGCACGGCAATATCGAGCTCCAAGGAGATGTTGGAAACAGCGTGTAGCGGCAAAAGAGCAGCAGCGTGTAGAGAGCTGCGCTTCAGTTTGTGGGTTGACAGGTGTCTGCTTGCGTGGATCAAGTGGGTATGACGTCAACGCGTTTCGTCCCCTTCAGTCAAGTGGGAACTTTTTCAAGACGAATTTTTCATTGAAAAATGTCCAAACCTCTCTGGTAACTGCCCTGGACAATACAGGAGGCAGTACCCTGTCCCAGTGTAGGCAGGGGGTTGCGCGGTCCTGTGCAGGGCACCGCCGATACCGCCGCCGCCATCTTGCCGCACCGTTACCCGGGGACCCCAGGGTAATACTCACCACTGACGTCTTCAGACTGGACTAGGGGTGTGCGGCATGCCAGGGGTGTGCGCGCTGCAGCGCAATGCCCGCGGTAACATCACCCACTCAGGATGGTGGTCCTGTGGCAGGGACAGCTCGGGACCATGAAGTGGCCTGCAGCTGAACCCTTCCCCTAGTCTCCCACGACGCAGGACTGCTGTTAAGTCCAAGCAGCCCCAAAATAATAAAGAAATTAAACAGAAGATAAAACTCTCTGGAGCTCTTCCTGAGGCACATTTCTCAAACTGACTAGAGGGAGGGGAGCAGAGGGGAGGAGCCAGTACACCCAGTATAAAGTTTTATATGTGCCTGTCTCCATCGAATATCCTCTTTTCCCCATCGTTATGAACGACTTCCCTGTATCCCATAAGAATGTAAGAGAAATGCAGTATTTGGTGCCATCAAAGATGGTTTAAGAGTCATAGTTGCCTACTGCATTCTGCAGGAGACTCCCTGAAATAGCAGCAATCTCCCTCATTTCACCTAGCCCACATTACACTGTTACATTTTTTTTTTGGGGGGGGGGGGGGAGGGGGAATGAGAGACAGATACATTTACATTGAATCATCAGCACCATTTCCCAGCACTTTAGCAAGTATATTAGCTCTTACTAACTGCTTTGGGGCTCATCTACATTTGGATATATAATTTTAAAAGATTCCTCTCAGATGTAGCAGTACACACCCACGTTTCTAGGGGCCACGTTCACAATCTCTTTTCACAATCTCTCCATATATGGAACTAGACACGCCCTTTGAGTGGAGCATGACGCCCCCTCAATGAGGCACTGTGCAAATTTCTATTACCCTGAAACTAGTTTTCAAAAGTAGGCAAGTATGGTTTAAGTAGAAGAGAAGGAAAAGCATATGAGGGAAGAGGGCCCTGCTGGTAGGAGCTTACATATGAAGATTGTCCTTCACTGGAGAGCCTAAACCAATCCCTGAAAAATAATCCCATACCATTATCCCTCCACTACCAAAACTTCACAGTTGGCATAATGCAGTCAAACAGGTAGTGTCCTTCAAACCCACACTCAACCATCTGACTTCCAAACAGAGAGTCACTTCACAGAAAAAGTTTCCACTGCTCCACAGTTCAGTGTCTGCCAAGCACTCCAACCGTTGCTTGGCATTGGACTCTCCAACTGTTATGAAACATCACATCCCAGCATGTCTTGCCAAAGTTTTATCATCCCCTAATAGAAAAACAGTGGCAAGGAATGTTGGGACTTGTAGTTTCACAACAGTCACAGGTTGGCCATGCCTGCTATATACAAAGCACAAAAGACATTTGCCCCCATGCAAACAGCCGCTGCGAATGGACCTAAATAAGGTCCAATGTGCTCACAATGTACACACTGGACCTTATTCTGGTCTGTTTGCATCCAACGTTCACACGGGGACCAATGTTTGGCGTATGCACAGCCACATTTCTGCGCATGTGCATACA
This sequence comes from Crinia signifera, assembly GCF_055691185.1. Classification (NCBI taxonomy): domain Eukaryota; kingdom Metazoa; phylum Chordata; class Amphibia; order Anura; family Myobatrachidae; genus Crinia; species Crinia signifera. Next base: position 76,696,573 of record NC_139224.1, read on the forward strand.
CCGGGTGCGTGTGGCCCTGACAAACAGAATGGGGGGCATGGGGTGGCGGAAGATAGTCCCAAGCTGCTGCATATGACTAGTCATCTCACAATCCATTGTATGCACCTAAACGGCATCCTTTGATGCATCCACCCATAAACTAAACAAAGGGAACTCTTTTTCAACTAAAGGTACTCCCGAGTCTGCGGGTATAGCTGGGGTGACTTCAGTGCCAGAGTTTCTTGAAACCAGATTCTGGGTGGGATGTACTAAAGCGAAAATGCTGTAAAAACCCTGTTTTAATGCACTAAAATCTGGCGATATCCTATAGAAGCCTTCTCTCCGCATCGCTGTTTGAGAGATCCATCACAGATCCCCCCCAGCATGCCCCGCGGCCGGCTGCACTGTGCGAATGTGCACAGGGACTGCCAGGTCTCAGACTTTACATGGAAGGACCCTGATATTTGATGCACCCCTTAATTTATCCATCCAGAGGTTTAATAGCGCTTGGATCTTCAGCAAGCAAAGTGACAAAGACCACATAATCTCCAGCTGGTTGCATTTGTCCTATAACCGTTAATCAGCTCTGAGAACTTTGGGTGAGCGCGTTCATAGGGGATGCTGGTCCATGCATCAATCTTGAGCTGCGGAGCAGGCTGGGACCAGCGGTATGGCCGAAAACACGATTACAGACATTTGCCTTCCCACTTGGTGGACATAGTCTGTCTAAAATAGCCACCTCCTGCACCTCTTCTTGACTACTACCCCACGCGCGGTGGTTTGCAATTACACATTAGAAAACCGTGGAGGGAACGCTCACCCACCTCCTGCAGCTATTCCAACATACAATGGTCAGTTAGGCAACAGCGACCTAAGTTTCACCTTTGAATTGATCTGGGAGAGGTAACAAATTGTAATTGGTTAACATATATGCTGAAGTCATCTATATGAGATCAAGAGCAAAAAGTATTGAACTATTCATCAGAATTGCAATATCAGTTCTTAAAGGGAAAGGACAACACAATTGGGATACAGGGCGGGATGCTGTAACATCCACGCCTCCTGTCCACCGCACATCGCCAGCTACCGCTGACCTAATTATCGCATATGCTGTAACATATGCGATAATTATGGCAAAGGACAGCTTAAGAGCTGTCCTTTGCGATCTTGCTGGCGATGTGCTGCGGGTCCCGGCGGCTACCCCCTCCCTCCATTACCCGGGGCTGCTGCTGCCTGGGTGGCCTCTCCTCCTTCTCCCTGCACCCGGAAGAGGATACAGTGCAGGGAGGAGGTCACAGGTCCAGGCAGCAAACGCTGTGCTGCCTGGACACAGCAGGTGAGGGGGGGGGGTGTCAGCGCGAGGCGGCGGGGGTCCGTTCAGGGCGGAGTGGGTCGTGTTAAGAAGCCCATAGGCTTCTATGGGGTATCGCCAGCTTTTGCCGTGCGGGTTTTGCTGCATATCAAAATGCGGTAAAAACCCTGATAACGGGGTTTTTACCGCATTCTTGCTTTACAGAATCTCCCCCATAGTCAAAGCAGCGATGTTTTTTAAAATATATTTTTTATTGAAATTTTTATTTGATAATACATATATATATATATATATATATATATATATATATATATATATATATATATATATATATATATGTGTGCAGAGATCATTATATTGTGTGTTCGATTGGGGTCCTTTTTAAGATATCTGTACTGTACATGCTTTCACAGGCTGCTGTTTTTTTTTTTGTAGATTAACTGTTGATCATTTTCCCAAAAAACTTTTTTTAAATATATAGTGCCTGAGAAAACGATTTCTTCCATTATACTATACTGCTAGGTTTCACTACATTATGCTAAAATAATAATAATAATAATAATAATAATAATAAAAAATACACTGTATTAGGGGGCAGAAGAACTGCTTGGTAACATGGGTCAAAACAGTTACCATGGAGGCGTGCAGTAGGGAGTTTACAGGATATAGCTCTATTAGCACTGGATTTTATCATTTGAAAATATAAAAAGAAAAGGATTTATAAAATGCTTTTGTGTAATTAAACAACCCTAGTCATCCCTGCTATTCTCTTTTCTCCCTGTTGCCCCCTGGGAAACGTTACAGGTGCTTGAGTTGCCGTTCTAGCCGGTTGCAGAACAGTTTTTTCCCATCTGTTAATCTGTTATTTTGTGATATATGAATGTTGAATATGAGTATTTCCTTCTCTTCTTTTCTTCCTTGTGAATTTCACTTGACATTTTTTAATGTTGTAGTGACAAATTATTATTCTATTCTAACATTAAATAGAGTTCATACAATTAAGAATTTAGGTGGGTATTCAATGTGTGCCGATATTTCCAACAGTTGATTTTACTTTTGACCTATTCCAGGGCTCGACAAAACCCGGGGGCCAGGTCGCCATGGCGACCAGATTCTGCTTCCTGGCAACCAGATTTGGCAGGAAGCAGAACCCCGGGCAGAGTGGTGGCTGAAATTATGGACAGCAGTGGGCCTCGCAGTGGGTTATAATTAGCGTTCCCACTAGCTTCATTTTGCGGGGCGCTGCGCCCTGCCCGTTTTTTTCTGCTACAGGTTGAGTATCCCGTATCCAAAATGCTCGGGACCAGGAGAATTTTGGATAACGGATTATTCCGTATTTCGGAATATTTTAATATTTCAATTATGTATTTTGAAGTATCTTGCATGTATGCTGTATAAACACATAAAATACACACAAATATATTTTATTACCACACAAAATACACACAAATATATTTTATTTGTTCAAAAAACAAGGTTTCAAGACATGAAACAAAATTTGTGTACTATCTCAGATATTGAATTTGAATGCCAAGCAATCATTTTCTTGCACATATATAGTGCCAGTTACATATCATGTCACCAGTAGTGCTGTTACAAATGTCCCCAGTGAGTTTTTAGCAAAAAAAAATATTTTTTTTTCACTTTCTGGAATGTATGGTTTTCGGAATAATTCGGATAACGGATACTCGAATACGGGATACTCAACCTGTACTTACAAGTGCCCTTGTGCCCGGCCGCTGATAGGCTGACAGCCTCACTCATCAATAGGTCAGGACGGAGCAGCCTGTGGCTGGAAGAGCTGACACGCTGCTAAACTCAGAGCAGCGTGTCAGCTCTTCCAGCTACGCCCCACCCCCACGCCATGCTGACAGGCCACTCACCTTCTCTGGTGAGAGCGGCTGTCAGCTGTAAAATGTATCTGTCTTCCCCCCTGCCACACTGACACGCCGCAGCTCTCCCATGTACCTGCTCACTCTGCCTCCTCTCCCACTCAGCGCAGCAGCGTGTAATCGCTGTGCGATCTCCTCTGCTCAGCTCAGCAGGGACGGACTGGCATGTGCTTTAACTGGCCGCAGAGAGACCCGGCCAAACAGTTGGCAGGGCAGCACAGCCTGGCTGTAGGGACTCGGGAGGTATAGTCTATATTTTTCATGTGGTGCCAATTGGAGCGCGGGTGCCTGACGCCAGGGTCAGTGATTGGCTCCCTGGCTCACGAGCTGGTGCCAGATTTCAAATGCCTGCTGGGGTCACCCAGTGTGGTGGGAAAAGAGCGACCTCGACTTCTCCCCCCAATAAGTAAGGAGGCAGCAAAAGAAGAGGCCAGGTAGTGGTGGTGAGTATTACTGCTGCTGGGGGGTATTATACTGTATGTGTTTTACTGCTGGCATCAGGGCACTACTGTGGACATCTTGTCGCGCTGCGGACCTTCTCTAATACAGCGGCAGCCGGGAGAGGTGTGCACCAGTTTGCTGGCTGCCGCCGGGCTGGCTGTTGTATTGAACCATATAACCCACCGTGGGGCCATCTTCTTATGTGTCTGCTAAATGGGGCACCCGAGGCTGCTGTAAGTGCTCCTGATAGGATAACCAGCCACGGAACCCGCTGCTTACGCAGAGGCTACTGGCAGCTCTCCCTGCCAATCTCTAACTCCTGGATCCTCATCCATGATCCTGCAGTGGTGCCCCCCCACCCCATATTTTTTTTTCCTCGATCTGCCCCTGCCTGGCATCAAGCCAGAAACCCATAGCAATGAACATGTAGGTAAGCAGCACTTATGTGGCATAATGTGTCATGGGCATTATGGCGTGTGGTATTATATGTCATGGGCATCACAGTGTGTGGCATAATTTGTAATGGGCATTACTGTGTTTGGTTTACCCTGTACTGGGCATTACGGTGTGTGATATATGTAATGGGCATTATTGTGTGTGGCATAGTATGCAATAGGTTTTATGGTGTGTGGCATAATGTGTAATGGGCATTGTGGCATGTGGTGAAATATGTAATGGGTATGTGACATGTAATAGGCATTATGGTGTTACTTTTTGGCGCACACTGTCACTATTTTTTTTCTGGCTCCTAGATTTTTTACAAATTTGTCAAGCCCTGACCTATTCAATCTATCCGACCATCAGAAATTCAAAAAAGTAAAAAAAAAAAGGAGTAGGAAAACACATAGATTGGCAGATCCACTTTTTTTTTTTTACTAAAATGGATGTAGATTCTGCAATTAAGCCTCCCTTTTCTACAATGCCATTTAATCTGCATGTAGTGGTGCGTGCGGGGGGGGGGGGGGGTGTCTGAGTACCCAGAAACCCCCTGACAGACAACATTTTTTTTAAATGATATTTAAATGATAGGGCTCTGTCCTGTCCTCACTCCAAGTACTTGGCGCTGCTGCCCACTGCCTATATATATATATATTGAGCCTGACTGACTTGTTTGCAGTGATGTATCCCGTTTCACCATGATGTATGGACGGTTGTATTATACCTTCGCTTGCTGCAAAATGATTTCACTTTTTTCACTATAAAGACTTCTCTTTTTTTGCAATGGTGTGCCAGCCTCTAATTGTCCATCTACAAACTTTCTACATGTTTTTTTGAGCACCCGCCTGGTGTGTACTGGTAGTGTGCAAATTGCTTCTGCTCGGATATATATATATATATATATATATATATATATTAATATTAGTGCTGGGCAGCTTAACGTGCTATTATTACATTAACACTATAATGCTGATAAATATTTTTTGAACGCATTAATGAGCTGAGGGGGAGCAGCGACGCAGAGGCGAAGTGTTTTGCACAGCATTGTAGAGACCCTGCGCCCCTCCAAAAATGACTGCCACCACAGAGAAGACACGCTAGAGGTACTCCTGCATCTCTAGTGTCTGTCACACTGACAGATGCTAGCAGCTGTCTCCTTTGCAACGGTGGCCATTTTTGGTGGTGCTCTAATGCTGTGGCACCACTCCTCCCCACAATAAAAACATTTAACCCCCTTGGGCAATGAGAATTTACCTCCCACTGGGCAACGAGCATTTACCTCCCCCTGGACAACAATCATCTACCTCCCTATGGCAATGAGAATGGAACCCCTAGCAACAAGCTTGTAATCCCCTTGGCAATGTGCATGTAGGTAAACGGCACCAACAATGAGATTAATTGCAGAAAAATCATGTGATTAATAGCGTTTAAAAATTTTATTTGTTGCCCAGACCAACGATTGGGATACCGACGGTCAGTATACCAATGTGGAAATCTTGACATCGAAATCCTGAACAGTCAGGATCCCAACCAACAGGGGCTATTCTCCCTCATAGAATCCAAGACCCCCATAGAAGCAGAATAAAACCTGTGGCAAGCGCAGTGAGCCACAGAGCCTGCAAGGGGATTTTTTGTGATCGCCCCTCTGTCAGAATACCGGCAGGTGAGATTCTGACGTTTGCATAATAACCATCGAGATCACCCCTCTCTGGAAACCCCCCTTACAAATCCTGAGTTTGCCCCTGGCATGGGAGAAAATACGTCCAAAAATGGCTGCATTGAATAGGTAAACAAATTGAATACCCACCTTAGAAGCCAACACAGGCATTTTGAATAGCGAATTGAGAACTTTACAAAGTATCTATAGATTACAAGAACAGTTTAGAACAATGTCTTTTTTTATAAATTCTCATTAAACCGAGATTAGTGATAGACAAGTTATTATACAATTCTTGGATCTAAAATCTGGTCCTTGTTCTGCTCTTTCTACACTAGAGTGACTCTTCCATTGCAGCCATTTTCGTAAATGTATTTTCAGCAAAAAAAGAAATTGGGAAAAAAATCCTCAAAAAGCATCAAAATTGGCCACAAATCCAACGACAAATTGACAAAAAAACACATGGATTGGCGACTAATATGCAAAATTTCACAGTGATTTATATTTTAAATAAATGCTAACCAGGAGAAGGCAAAAGTGAACAGGAGTCAAACTATTTATCACATTTGTTGCTGTTAGGGGCGCCTAATGGAATTCACAATTACCAAATGTAAAAGATATAATGTTGAGGATGTATGCATTACAAAGATGATTTATAATATGGGGTTGCAATGGTTCACAGTATTTAAACATATTTAGTGATTGACATTTTTAGATTTTAATACTCTATGTTGAATTAAGATTTAGAAACTCTGTTGCTAACAGGAAAAAGGCCGGAAATAATTCTGCTGCATTGTCTACATGCCAGAAGTGCTATGATGGCAAACAATGGGTTAAGTATCACAGGCAGCTGATGCAAGCATATGCACAAGCAGAAGATGCTGCTGCCTTGAGGTCTTGGAATCCACTGTTTCAATTTAGAAGCAGAGGTAAAATATTCATGGAGTAGCAGTTTTAGGTCTTGGCCAAGCCCTGAATTGAGGGTAATGCAGCACAGCTGAGACAAATATGAAGCTGTATTTGGAATGATGTCAGACTGTTTCACCAGACGAAGAGAAGAACTCCAGGAACATAATCTGGAGTACAAATTTAAATAAAACACGGTACTCTTTACCTAGCACGGCGCCCATCGAATGCACTAAAAAATCGGGTGCGATGCGACCGACGCGATGCCCGCGATTTCCCATAGGGAACAATGTTAAATGTCTCAATTGACCCGATTTTTCCATAGGAAACAATGTTAAATGGCCCACAGAGGCCAAATAGGCACCCTGAAGTGTGAAATGGCCCCCACAATTGTTAACGCCACCCCACGATCAACGTGAACCCGAAGAGTGGCGAGCGCAGCGAGCCCGCGAGGGGCGGCGGTACGCGTCCTACGACCATTTCATACCCCCACTATCCACGTCGGCGTGGAGTTGAGAATAGAATAGTGTGGCGAGCGCAGCGAGCCACTGAGCCCGAAGCGTGTCGAGCGCAGCGTGCCCCGCGAGGGGACGCGGATACCTGTGAAGCCCGCGAAGGGACGCGTTTACCTGTGAAGGTATCCGCGTTTTGGGCTCACCACACTATTCTATTCTCAACTCCACGCCGACGTGGATAGTGGGGGTATGAAAAGGTCGTAGGACGCGTACCGCTGCGCTCGCCACGCTTCGGGTTCACGTTGACCGTGGGGTGGCGTTAACAATTGTGGGGGCCATTTCACACTTCAGGGTGGCTATTTGGCCTCTGTGGGCCATTTAACATTGTTTCCTATGGAAAATCGGGTCAATTGAGGCATTGAACAGGAAAATCGGGTCAATTGAGACATTTAACATTGTTCCCTATGGGAAATCGCGGGCATCGCGTCGGTCACATCGCACCCGATTTTTAGTGCATTCAATGCCCGCAATGGCCACGATTTTTTTACCTGCGATGCCCACGATCAAAATCGTGGGCGCCGTGCTAGGTAAAGAGTACCTAAAACACTAACAGTCAGCCATGAACCACATTCGATACAACTGATGTAGTGTCAGAAACAGCTGCAAAACATTCACTGTAGTTCTCTAGCATTGTATCTTGATTTGTCTATTATACCAATTGATATCAGGATATGTTTTCTTAATTCAAGGGTAAATAAACCTTTCTAAATGACAACCACTATATGAGTAGTATGCAAATAATGTTTTCAAGTGTATCATACCCTCCAACTGTACCGATTTAGCCGGTACAGTACAGTTTTTTCACGGTCTGTACCGGCTAAATAAATGTGTACCGAATGTACCGTTTTTTGCGAACAGGAACTTTATCAGGAATCAAAGCGCAGCTGGCCGGTGCAGGGAACCACGCAGGAGAAGACACTGCAGCTACTGAAACAACTAGCGGTAGCTGGCAGGCATGATAGATGCCGGCACAGCCAGAGACGCCGAATGCGGCCAGTGGAAACTACATATCCCATAACGCCTGCCACTTCCGGCACACTACTGCAGGGTGGGCATTAGCGCTGAAGACTACATATCCCACAAGGCCAGAGGCCAGCTTCCGGGGATGTTATCACGGCTGAGCGCGCGGGTTGTTCTGTCTTCAACAGTTCTTCTGCCTGTTAGTTTTTGGGGCAGAGTCAGTCAGACCGCTGGGAGCTGATAGGTGAGAGCTGTGCTCACAGTTATGCTGGGTACACACCAGGACGACTAGGGCACGATTTTGTCAATTTAGATCCAATTCCGACCGGTTGTATGCAGATTGTATGTACTTTTGTGCGTTTTTGTCATTTATTTGATCCCATTCTGATCCGATGCGCGTACACGCCACTCGTTTGGTCACATCTTTGGTCCTACGTGCTGCAGGTAGGATCCGTCAATCCCAGGCCGACCGACCGTCAATCGCATGCAGATCGTGAGTGTTTTTTGCCGCCTCCGTCGGCCGTCTGTCGGTGCGTCCGTCGTTTGATCCAGCCTATTTGAGTGGCATTTCCTAAACACTCCCCCGGCGCCATGTTTTTCCACATAGCAAACAGTGCTGGCGCAGCAGTTGGACTCTTCTTCTTGTCTCATCTCCCAGAACAACAACCTGGTATGTTTGCACTCCCAATGCTCTCCTATGCATGCCCACTGTTGCCACCAATGTATATAGTGTGTATAGAGCACTGGTTTGGCAACCGTGCACCCGACCATGTCACTGTTTGCTCGGGTGGGCCCCATGTGTGTGTGTATACATATAACCATTGTCCACCATTGCAGTATTCCATGCACTCCTCTCTGCTAGGCCCCATTCACCTGTGTGTGTGTGTTTGTGTATATATAGATATATACATATAACCATTGTCCACCATTGCAGTATTCCATGCACTCCTCTCTGCTAGGCCCCATTCACCTGTGTGTGTGTGTGTTTGTGTATATATAGATATATACATATAACCATTGTCCACCATTGCAGTATTCCATGTGACATCATCAAAGAGCGTTGTGGAACGCACACCGCCGGCTGGAGATGATGATTCCGGGAGCTTGTAGCTGCATTATTACCCTTTGAAGTCCCATAGAGTGTCGCTCACTCCCTGGTTGGTTATATATATATATATATATATATATATATATATATATATATATATATATATATATATATATATATATATATATATATATATATATATATATATATATATATATATATATATATCAGGGTTGCCGACTTTTTCTGTCTCCTCTCCGGGAGAAGCCCGGAGAGGAGACTTGCAGCTGCAGTTCGGGGGGCGGGGCTTGAGCTTTACATCATTAAGCCCCGCCCCCAGGATGGTAAAACCCCCCAATTCACGGATCTTCGTGGAGGGGGCGGGGTTAAAATGACGCGATTTAGCTCCGCCCCCTCCTGAGACCCGCGGATTGACGGATGTCAATCCAAAAGTATGGGGAAAACGACGCAATCGGGGGGTGGCGTGGGGGTCCCCCGGAATCCGGGAGGGTTGCCCACCTTTCCGGGGGGCCGGGAGGAGGACCCGATTTTCGGGATCCTCCCGATAATTCCGGGAGGGTCGGCAACACTGATATATATATATATATATATATGTGTGTGGAATGGCGCACTTCTCAACTTTAGTCCATAATATATTAAACAAAGTCCATAACTTGGTGTTATTCTCTTTATTAAAAGTCTTTTAAGACAAAACCTACTGTTCCAACGCGTTTCCCCAACAAGGTGCTTCCTCAGGGGTATCAGAGGGGTATTTATAGAATAACGTTGTAGTAAAACTACAAACAAGGTGGAAAGTCTTGCTGGGCCAGACAAGTGAACATGTATCCAGGTGACCAATTGTAGGGGCGATCTACTTGAATACCCGCATTTATTACCCCAAAACAACTCTTACTACTAGAGGCGGGGCCATTTGGGCCAGTTATCAACTGATTGAGACAGTAGCATAGGCTGGGTGCCCTTCTCTTTCGGCTTAGAGCAGGCATGTCCAAAGTCTGGCCCGGGGGCCAATTGCGGCCCGTGCTGTCACTTCAAGTGGCCCGCAGCCTCCAGCCTGAAGCAGGCAGAACCCCTGCTACTACAATCGTATATCACCCTCCTCTGCAATCAGTGGCAGCTGTGTGCGGAGAGGGGGGCAGCAAGGGGGAAGCTTGCTCCCATAACATGTAGAGCGGAGGAGGGCGGCAGCGGGAGCCCAAGCATTGGTCTCCTGTGCTTGCAGTTCCTGCTTTGCCTCTCCATCCTCTGGCTCACATCCACTGGGGGCCCCTTGTGGGGGCAGGCAGGGAGACATACAGTCAATGGGGGCAGAGTGGGGGACATACAGTGCAAGAGGGGCAGGATGGGGCACATAGTGAATGGAGGCAGAGTGGGGGACATACTGTAAATAGCAGTCATACAGTGAAGGAGGAGCAGGCTGGGGGACATACAGTGAAGGAGGGACAGGCTTGGGGACATACAGTGAATGGAGGCAGTGATGGACATTCGGAGAAGGGGGGCAGGCTGGGGGACAGAGTGGGTGCAGAGTGGGGGACATGCAGTGAATGGGGGCAGATTGGCGGACATACAGTGAATGAGTGGCAGGCTTGGGGACATACAGTGAAGGGGCAGGCTGGGGGACAGAGTGGATGGGGCAGAGTGGGAGACCATTCTGATGTGATTAATGGTTCAAAGAATGTCGAGGCTGAATGGTCGGCCCCCACACATTTTCACCTTACCAAATCTGGCCCTCATCGCAAAAAAGTTTGGACACCCCTGGTTTAGAGGATAGAATCGCACACTTTCCATCTTGTTTGTAGTTTTATTACAACATTATTCTATAAAGCTGATACCTCTAAGGAAGCCCCTTGTTGGGCGAAACGCGGTGGGTGAAAACAGCATGTTTTGTCTTAAAAGACTTTTAATAAAGAGAATAACACCAAGTTATGGACTTTGTTTAATATATTATGGACTGGGACTGAAGTTGAGAAGTGCACCATTCCACACTTGCTCTCGTATCTTTTCTTAACTCCCCTCAGCCAACAGGGGTATTGTGGAAACAGGCAGCAAACTAATAATTTTTCAGAATTTAGCGCGGAAATGGAGGTGTGTGTGTGTGTGTGTGTGTGTGTGTGTATATATATATATATATTATATATATACACACACACACACACACACACACACACAAAATAAAATACATATATACATCCTTCATTCTAGTGCAGTTTAGTGACGAGTCCCAGCTGCTCCAGAGTGCAGCCTCAGGCCAGCCGACATCACAGCAAAGCTGTGTGTGTGTGTGTGGGGGGGGGGGGGTAGGGCAGGTACAGTTTACAGGGCATGATATCGGAGACTGGGTCCGGGGACACACGCACTTTTTTTTTTTTTAGATTTAGTTGGCAGGCCGGGGCGGAAGGAGCGGGGTGAGCAGGAACCTGTCAGCAGCAGCAGTGCCGCTACACAGCTGAGTCAGACCTGAATCAGCTGTGCAGTGGCGCTGCTGCTGACAGGTTCCTGCATCCAATCTCTGTGGCCACCTTGTCGCATGGCGCTGCCCTGCCTGCACCTCCCCTCACAGCTATCTCCCACAGAGAGCTGCCCAGCAGCAGTTAATATAGACTGTCTCCGTCTACAAACAAAACTTGGTCTGTCAAGGGGGGTTTCCAGCATGCGTCACTGAGATCTGTGCAATGCTGCCACTTTGTATGTATTTGGTGGCCGTAGAGGCTGCCAAATATGAATGGATACGAATGGCTAGGACATTGGAAAATATGAATGAGGAGCAAAAGACAGCTTTGTAAATTTGTTGTATTCTCCATTTGTATTTCCGCGTCCTATATAACTAATCCCGTTTGTGCATTAATCAGCCGTCTTAGTAAAATTCCCCCTTAGTGTCAGTATTCGGTAATGTTACCATTGTCATTACTAGAAGCACATTCGGACACCAGCCATCTAGGCTTAGCACTTAACCAAAAGAACAAAGAAGCAGCGCTGGAGTTACAATGAATACAAGATGAATTGAATGTAAAAAACCTTTATATATAGTGGCAATATTTAAATGACATTTAGCCACAATCACATTACACAAATAAACAATAAATAAACATAAACATGAATATAAAAAAGGAGGTCTCACTCTATGGTTGGATCTGGATCTGCTTCCCAGTAGAGCAGTTTTTTGGTTCCATTTAACACTTAACCAGTCTTCGGACAAATCACCAAATTTCTGGACTATCTACATACCTAATTGCAGCTTCTGATTGGTTCTTCCAGTTGTGAGCTCTGACTGTGAGATACACATGTTGCATCCCCCACTCTCTCCATAAACTCCAGCTATAAATGTAGTATCTGAGTATTTTTTTCAGTAGGTGGTAGTGCAGTTTTGTTAAAAGAACTCATAAATAAATAAATAGAACTAATTGTACAGAGTAGTGAAGTCATTAAGGTGCCCATACACTTGTCTGAATTGGGCCGATTTAATCCAATCCCGAAGGATCGGGCCGAGAAATCGGCATGGGACCTTGCATAGGACCCAACTAAAGGCCGGTCCTGCTGCCCATCCGACCTCCGACTCGGCCACTCTCCCGGTGGTAGAGAACGGGGTCGCATGTGATACATCGCATGTGAAAGGACTGCATGTCATACATCACATTCCTGAACCTGGCAGCTATGGGGGGGGTTGGATGGCCATACACTTCTGTGATACATCGCACTAGTGTATGGCCACCTTTATTTGAATCTTTATTTTGAAAAACAAAGACTTAAAAAACAAATGCGAGGGGGTGGGGGCAAATTCCTACCAAAAGTGCTGTATGTGTGTCTGTGGATCATGCTTAATCATAACGCATAACCCAAGAGAGAGAATTTTGTAAGTGGCTTAAGCCGGGTACACACTATGAAATGTGTGCACACAGCAATATTGCCCATCACAGGGACCCAGCATGGATACAGACTTGCTGATGTCAGTGGTGGGGGTGGGGGGGGGGGTGTTGGAGCGATGGGGAGATTGGTTCATACAAGAGAGGTTATTTTTAACTATGTGCTGGAGCATGGCCCTCATTGGGAATAGTTTTCGCTACAGTTGCCAACTGTAATAATACATTTAAATGTAAAATCAGAAATGTTCTGATATACAGTTTAAATATATACATATAGGAAAAACTTACATACTTCTCAATTCTCCTCCCTGTAAGATGCTCATTATCAAGCCCTGCCTCCACCCAGGTAAACTGCTGTGGAAGGATGACATGAATATCCCCTCCCTACAAACAAGAAAACGCCAGTGATTTCCCCTCCACCATGCTCACTTCGCTAAAATTCGTTCAGGAAGCGAGAGATCTGCCTTCTCTTCTGGGTGTGCAGGAGACTACCCTAAAAATTGGAAGCCTCCCACAACTTAAACAACATAGACAAGTTTACCCACCTTGGCTATCTAAATAGCCATAATGCTAGCTCTTATTGGGAATTTTGTTTCACCTGCCTTATGCAGGAAAAACCATGTCTGCAATACGCAGGCTATTTTCACTATTGTAGTTGTGAATACACATAGGTCAGCGATGTGTATTTGCGTGAAAAGTGAACATTTTTGGGGATGTTAAAAAAAAACTGGCTAATTGAAAAGCCCATTTAAAAAAAAAAATGAAATAAAAAAAACCTAAAATGGTTATAACCACTTATTTTTCCACACCTGAATTTTTTTTTAGGAACCTCACTTTTAATACATATAGGCCTTGAGTCCTTTTAGAGAAAGAGCCTATATAATTATTATTATAAGTTAGCTGGCTCCCAAGTATACTGCATACATAAATATCAAATTGTACCTTCCCCTTAGAGGACAGCACTATTCAAGGGCAAACTACTCAAAACACATATACAGCAGTGTATCCCATTCCCCCAACAAATTCTATGGGGTTGGGTTACCATTAGGCCTGTCACTAGGAGGTCACTGTCACCCGTCACACAGGCGGTACAATCAATCAATATCTGTACTATTTATACAGAATACATTTGCATAAATCAAGAGTGGTAAAATAAATATAAAAATCAATGCAAACTGTTGTCCCTTGTAAAAAAATAAAATAAAACAAAACTATGGGCTCAGTATGTTTAAGGTTTGCTTAGAATAAAAGCAGTGGTACATTAATACATTGTAAAACAGCAGTTCATTAAGGACTTCCACTATGTCAAAGGAACATTCTAAATAGAAAATAAAAATAAATGGGAGTATTATGAAACTACAATAAACTTTAAAGAGATGAGCAGGGGGTGATAAAAAATAGCAATATCATTATGTTAGTGTCTCAAGATCGTAATAAAAAGACCATGTAATGAAATAAAATGGTTAATCCATTTTTCGGTAGAAGTACAGTAATTCCTAAAATCATCATATACAAAGATAACAAGAAAAAGAGAAGGCCAATTGACCACACAATAGTACTGTACAGAAATTAGGCCCTTAACATGATTTAAGAACACATTGAACTAATGCTCTGTTACAGGGATGGGATATATACATGGAATAAGTAAATACAGAGGACAGGATCCCTACATACAAAAAAGGAAACCAGCAGAATGGACATACCCTGTAACGTGTACACAAGTGTGGCATTTTTTTGTCAAGAAAGTAAAAAGTAAAATTCATATATTATATTCAGTATTAAAAGTTACATATGGCTAATGATCTAAATGAGAGGCCTTACCTGCACAACTGGATATGGATATTCCATGCAGTATACGCCAAACATGTTCCTGTCAGAGCCCACACTGTGAGCAACAAGCCTCGGCGTGGCGTCCACTTTCACAGATATAAAGGAAGCTAGTTACCAGATAAGGATTTCACTAACCAGTCTGAAAAAGCGGAAAGCTGCTAACATGTGTGGAGCAAAGAGAAATAAGGCACAGGAGGGATCTTTCGCAGCCAGCGCTTGCCAGAAGAAGCAGAGAGATGAAGAGACCAGAGCAGTCTAGATCTGTATGTGTATGGGACAGCTGGGCTGGGAGAGAGGAGGGGTACGGGATGGGTGGAGGGGGAGGTAAGGGAGACAGGTGGCTTGATCAGAGAAGAGAAACCCCTTTGGCCATGCGTGTGCCTGAAAGGGACATGGAGGGAGGGATGGATGATGAGAGGGGGTGGATTAGAACAGGAGCTTTGCTATTTGCAGTGTGAGACGTTCTGTAGGACTTACACCTCTTACATTCAATCACAACTCCTTACTCAACTATGCTCCATATCAACTCAACACCACCTGCCCCCATCTCCTGACAGCTGCTATGGGCATTGGGGCGACAAAAGGGACAGAGCTGCTCCCCCTCCTCTCCCCTCCCCCTATCAGCTGTTCAAGTCAAACTCACAAGGATTAAGCGTGACCGGACGTTATATGGGGTGGGTTAATGTAGAGTGGTAATGGTGTAAGGAATTTCTTTGACAGACAATGGCAGGTGAGGCATTGACGTATAGTGAAGAACGTACATAAGCTGTGTCTTCAGTCTTCACCAAAGTCTCCTCTATCCCTTTCAGCACATTAAGGGTCAAAGCTAGAAAACCAATTTAGAACATGTTACCTGCTCTCAGTAGTCAGTACATGTGCTGCAGCTGATTAGACTGCTCTTTTAGGCTGCTTATACTCATAAAGCATGTACATGATTACAGAAAATATATCTTTGTGCTACTGCAAAAAAAAGATTGGTCTCTGTATAAAACAATGCTAATCATTAATTTTTTTTTACTGTTTATACATAACATTTTGGTGTAAACCTTGTAACAATATGTTGTCCTATTGACAAAGGGTAATATTGTATGTGTGAAAGCTCACTATTTTATCATGTATGTCCATGTAAATGGAAATAACTTTTCTTTTTCATCAGCTATATTTCATCACAAGCAAAAGCACATGTATAGCCATCTCTACAAGTAAAGAAGCTATTTTACTAGAGCAAGAATGCAGTGTTCACCTCTAAATACTTAGTCAGCACAAACCATGGAATCATCTCAATATGCAGAAAAGGAGCAACTCCCGCAGTAAAATCCCAGCCTCTCAATTCGATAACAGCCTGTCACAACCATCTCGCAAATAGGCTTACTATAGAAAGGATGATGTTGCTAATAAACCCAGGACTGTGCAACTACTGTATCAGGGCCGCCAAAAACCTTAGTGAAATATAACAATGGAAACAAAAAGACTATACAACATAAAAACAAACAAGTTTTAATAACCTTCTGAAGATGAAGAGGTTAAAATTGACTTGTAGACACAGAGTAAAACGATTATTCCCTTTATTTCATTGCGTCATCTCTGCATCACTAGTCACTGCCAACTCTTGGGTGTCATCCTCATACCATATGGATTATGATAAACTTAATTCTTGTTAGCATGATTAAGAACTCTCGTGGTCTATGCTGCAGTGACCATCATTCTTGGTTCTGCCCTTGTGCCAGAGACAGCTATGTACAGTGTGTACATAGCTGTCTCTGGCACAAGGGCAGATGTGTTAAGATTGGCAGAGCAGATGATTTTTGTCCTCTCAACCCAGTTATTGCACAATGTGTATGCAGTACTCCAGGAAGATTATTCATTACAAAACAGTCAGCTCTGCTCATCTTTTTGGGCCTGCTGCATAAAAGTTATCCATTCTGCCTGATATTTCATTAAAAATGACAACTTTGATGATCTTCGGTATGTACTCATTAAGATCGGAATGATAATTCAGTATTATGTACATTGGATGTTGGATATTGTCTTGATCCTTTCAGCTTAATGCTGGGTACTTACTACACAAAGGGGCAGATGTATTAAGCCTTAACAAGAGATAAATTCAAGGGTGATAAAGAGAGATAAATGTCCAGCCAATCACATCCCAACTGCCATGTTACAGGCTGTGTTTGAAAAAAGTCAGTAAGGAGCTGATTGGCTGGACATTTATCTCACTTTATCACCCTTGCATTTATCTCTTGTTAATACATCTACCCCAATGGACCTTATTCAGGTCCACACGCAAAGCTGCAAATTCCTTTGGTTTAAACGCCGCCTGCATGAACACCACCGTGGGGCATGCCGAGTTTCCCGGCACGCGAGTGAATGGAAGTTTAGCATAAATTATTTCTACAGTGCATGTAAATCTAAGACACTTTCTTTCGCTCAGAAGCGGCAAAATGAGAAATATAATTTAAAATATCACTAATGCTGTGTACACACGGGGGATATATATTGCTCTGCCATATATTGCTGAGCAATATATGGCTGAGCAATATATTGCTCAGTTTCTACTTTACATCGGCGACCAGAGATGGTCGCTGATGAAAAAGAAACTGCCGGGGGGAGCCCGGCAGTGATAATCAGCTGGTCGCAGGAGCATGTTCCTGCGACCAGCGATCACCACAGGGGCAAAAACGGGAGCGCGCACCAAGCGATATATTGCCGGTGCACACTCCCATTGCGGGCAATATGGTCGCTCAGCGACCATATTTCCCGCGATTTTGCACAAAATCGCCCCTGTGTGTACGCACCTTTAGTGTGTACAGTATGTGGCTTAAGAGCTCCAAGGTTTGGAAAGTTATTGGCACTGCAAGTACCATTTAGGCTTACTTACATGAAGCAGTTGTGGACTGGGCAATAACGAGCCTGGCCAGGCCCAGGTATTTCTCTGGGGGTGAGGCCTAATCATGGGAAGCATGGCCATGCAACCTTAAAATAAATACAGAAAAAATAGTACTTTATGCGCCTTCCTGGCCACACTGCACTCTAGCACGCAGCGTTGTGTGCTGGGTTGAGGAAAAGAGCTGTGGAGGACCAGAGCCCCTTCATCAGACCTGGGCCCAGTGGCATAACTATAGAGGGTGCAGGGGATGCAGCTGCTATGGGGCCCGGCGGCATTGGGGGACCCAAAAGCAATCCCCTGCACCCTTTTGATTTTTTTTCTATGTCTTTATTCAGTGTTGGACTGGGGCATTAAGGCCCCACCAGAGAAATGTAGCTGCAGGGGCCCACTAAAGGGGTCTGGTCAACCACTGGTAGGTGTGGTCATCAATGGGAGGGGCGTAACCACAAAGGATACATATAATGCATTCTACAATTGAAGTACAATACATACATGTACTGCCGCTCTCATTCATACATACATGTACTGCCGCTCTCATTCATACATACATGTACTGCCACTCTCATTCAAACATACGTATACTGGTAAAGTGCAATGGAGAGGGTGGTGGGGATACGATCGCTAGCTGTGGGTGTCCGCATTAAAAAAAAAAAGTGTATAATGAGCGATAGGGGTTTAGTGTGAAAGGGTAGACCCTGGGATCAAAATACCGTGTCCGACCGGGGATATCGATCTGAAAGAGTCCCTTAGACACACTGCACCTGTGTTACACATTGTTATACACTGTAATGCAAATTAAATTTTCTCACACACTGTAGTGTCCATTACACATTATGCCACACACTGTAGTGCCCATTACACATTGCCGCACACCATAATGCCCATTAGATATTATGCCACATACATAATGTACATATACCATATATACTCGAGTATAAGCCTACTTTTTCAGACCATTTTTTATGCTGAAAAAGCCCCCCTCGGCTTATACTCGAGTGAGGGTCCCACTTGAGTCAATACGGTTTCCCAGTTTTTTGTTGTAAAATTAGGTGCCTCGGCTTATATTCGGGTCAACTTATACTCTAGTATATACGGTATATATATATATATATATATATATATATATATATTATGCCCCCAGTAATGTTCCTTACACATAATTCACCCGGTAGTGCCACTTAACCAATGTCCACATTAGTGCCCCTTACTAAATTCCCATATTAGTGATATATAAATGGGGAGGAGAGATCTCACCGCCTATGTGGTATGTGCTCAGTTCTTTAGCTGTTGAGCAGCTCATACTGTCGCTGACAGACAAATTGGGTCCTACCTGATCTTTTCTGGGTCCCAATGGAATAAAGCCTCCCCTCACCTTCCCACAGCATGACACATGACACATGTGGGTCGGGGGGGGGGGGGGGAGTATGAATTGGCCCACTCATATAAAGCAGAATACATATATACTAGAAAAGACATAATCCTGAAAAAAGGGACAGTGCGCGCCGCAGGCATGTGGCAAAATTTTAGGGCATGGCTTTGTCAAGAAGGGGTGTGGCCACATTATAGTACCAATTCACATTACACCACGCACTGTAATGCCCCCAGTACACACCTTTCTGCCCAGTACACATTATAGCACACCGTTATGCCCATTATAGCACACATCGTTATGCCCAGTACATCTCATAGCACACACCATTATGCACAGTACACATTATAGCACACACCATTATGCACAGTACACATTATAGCACGTAAGTGCTGCTTACCTACATGCTCATTACAGGGGATACATGCTGGCTGCCACAGGAGGGTTGTGTTTGCATGCTGGTTGCTGGGGCATTTCATTTTGGTTGCCTAGGGGGCATTTCATGTTGGTTGCCTAGGGGGCATTTCGTGTTGGTTGCCTAGGGGGCATTTTATGCTCGTTGCCCAGGGGGCTAATAAAGCTGATACACCGCTCACCAGAGTAGGTGAGCAGGCTGTCTGCACGGCGGGGTACTGGATGCGGCTGGAATAGCTGCCACGCTGCTCTGAGTTAAGCAGCGTGTCAGCTCTTCCAGGTCCATCCAGTCCTGTGCCGCACAGACAGCCCGCTCACCTCTTCTGCTGAGAGCGGCTGTCAGTAGAATCCCGTCCCTTCCCCCCACTGTCAGCAGCAGAGCAGACTGTCACGGGACTTGCACAGCGTGGTGTGGATGGCAGGAGGACAGCTTTTGAAATACAAGCCACTAGTGATTGGCTTCCGGGCGGCTGCTGGGTTCTGGCGGCCAATGCAGTGTTTCGCTCACAGGGGATAGCACAGCGCGTCCCCAGGGACCCCTCCAGTTTGAGAAACTGAGGTGCAGATTTATTAAGTCTGGAGAAGAGATAAACTGGAGATAAAGCAGAGAAAATGTAAAAGGAGATAAAGCACAGCCAATCAGCTGTGTTTGAAAAAGACAGTTGGGAGATGATTGCTGTGCTTTATCTCATTTTACCTTTTCTCCGCTTTATCTCCAGTTTATCTCTTCTCCAAGCTTAATAAATCTGCCCCTGAGTCCCCGGGACCAATTTTGAGAACCCTGGGCAGCGGTGCAGAGTAGCCACGCCCACATGCAAAAGAGGGCATGGCTACGAATTGGTAGGGCCCACCAGAGATTTCCCCGGCTCCCTGCTGGGCCAGTCCGACCCTGTCTTTATTTAATATTCTAGTGCTGAGCTGCTGCATGTATTTGGGGCACGCATGGGGAGGGAGTGAAGAAGCCGGAGGCAGTCTCTGCCGGATGTCTGGGTGGGAGGGAAGCGGAGCAGCTGTCCGGAAGCCGCTGCTGGAAAATAGATGAAGTAAGAGCCTCTGCTGCCAGCGAAGACGGAGTGAGAGCTTCAAACAATGCCCATAGCCACACCAAGGGGGAGGAGGAGATGAGGAGGGCCCGCTGTTGCCACTGAAAGGAGCCGCCACTGACAGGAGCCACACCATAAGGAGCCTGGAGGGGAGGGAAGAGAACCCACTGCTGCTGCTGCCGCTTCCCAGAGCTGTTCCACAGACACAAGAAGAGCCGCTGCTGCTGACTGGAGCCACACTATGGGGGAAGGTATAGCCGGCTGTAGCAGTCTAAAGACCCGGTGATGGTGAGTATTACTCAGTCGTTTGTCAGTCTGTCCCTACTGTCTGTCTATCTTTGCCCCCCCCCCCCCCCCTTCCCTCTATGCTGCCCCACGTCCATTTTTCTGTCAGGCTGTCCCCCAGTTTGGTATTCTGCTATCCATCTATGCCCCCATCTATCTGTGCCCACCAACCATCTGTCTTTTTAACTATGGTTCCCTGCCCCATCTATCTATTCCCCCCCCCCCCACAGATCTATCTATCTATTATGATTTGCTCCATCTGTCTATGCCTACTGCCCGTCCATCTATGACCACCACCAGGGCCGTAACTAGGGGGGGCTAGGGGGTCACGCGCACCGGGCGCTGGAGGGTGGGTGCGCTAGTGTGGTGTCCCAGCAGCGTGGTCCCTGGGATGAGCAGCGGGGGTCCGGGGACTGGTGGGTTAATGCCAGGTCCTAGCGGGGTCCCGGGGACTGGTGGGTTAACTCCGGCTCCTAGCGCTGCCGGACGGAGGGCGGGAAGCAGGTTTTAAAAAGACTTGCCGGACGCTGATTAGCTGAATTCAGCCAATCAGCGTCCGGCAAGTCTTTTCAAAGTCATCAGCGCTTCCCGC
Source organism: Crinia signifera (assembly GCF_055691185.1). Taxonomy (NCBI): domain Eukaryota; kingdom Metazoa; phylum Chordata; class Amphibia; order Anura; family Myobatrachidae; genus Crinia; species Crinia signifera. The sequence goes on from NC_139224.1 coordinate 76,718,019, forward strand.
CGCTAGGCAGACAGCGCTAGGAGACGGAGTGAGTGAAGGCTGTTGCTACACCAGTCCCTGGACCCCTGGACGCTACACACAGGTATGTTGGCAGCGGGGGTCCAGGGACTGGTGTAGCGGCAGCTTTCACATACACAGCCGCTCACTATTTGCCTGGCGGCTTTCACATACACAGCCGCTCGCTATTTGCCTGGCGGCGGGAAGCGCTGATGATTTTGAAAAGACTAGCCAATCAGCGTCCGGCAAGTCTTTTCAAAATCTGCCTCCCGCCCACCATCCGGCAGCGCTAGGAGCCGGAGTTAACCTTCTCCAGTCCCCGGACCCCCGCTGCCTGACCCCAAGGGCTACCAATTGACTGCCGACCCGGGTGCCGAAACACCTAGTTTCGGCCCTGCCACCACCCATAAATCTTTCTGTCTATGGTGGTCTGCCCCATCTGTCTATGCCTCTTATCCATCCGTCTATGCCCACCACCCGTCCATCTTTTTTGTATAGTGCGCTGCCCCATCTGTATATGCCCCTTGTTGGTCCATCTATGCTAGCCACCTGTTCATCTTTCTATCTATGGTGCTCTGCCCCATCTGGGTATGCCCCCTACCCATCCCTCTATGTCCTCCACCCATCTGTCTTTCTGTCTATGATGAACTGCCCCCATCTGTCTATGTCCCCCATCTGTCTATGCCCATCTATGCCCGCCTCATCCATCTTTCAAACTATGGTGTTCTTTCCAGATACAGTATGTCCATCTTTGACCCCCACCCTGTCCATCTGTCAGGCTGTACCCCATATGGTGGTGTCTGCAAGCCTCAAGTCTGTCTCTCCCCCTGACACCATCTAACACTGAAATGGTCTCTTTCCCTTCCACTAACACTTTTTTTCCCCACCTCCCTCTCTCTCTCTGAAACTCTCTTTATCTCTCTACCTGGTGTTCTCTTTCTCTCTAAACTCCCTCTCTCCCTTTCTCTTCCTGACACCCTCTCTCTTAGGGGCGCATTTATCAAGATCGCATTTACAATGCAATCTGGGCGGAATATTACCGCCCAGGATCGCATTGTAAAATGCGATCATATTGGGCGAATAAATCATTATTAAGGGCGCAGGGACAGGGCTTCGATAGGAGCACGTCCCTGCGAAGCCCTAACCCGGAAGCCGGGAGGTCAGCGCATGCGCGGTTATGCGTTGATCCCCGCCGACCCCGCTAACCGCACTGCCCTGCTCTGGCAGTGCGATGTGTAGCCATAGGCTACAATGGGCTATCGCCATCCCAGAATGGCGATAGCCCAGGGGTGCGATGCCGGGCTGCCCGATGTTGATACATCGGGCAGCTTCGCATCCCCCATGCAGCCGGCGGCGCTGCAGGGAGGATCACTGCAGGGATCGGAGATCCCTGCTGCGGTCCCCCTTTGATACATTTAGGAGATACTTAATATTTGCGGCTAAACCCCGAAAATGTGAGTTTTCGGGGATTTAGCCGCAAATATGGTTTGATAAATGGGCCCCTTATTTTGACATCTTCTCTCTCCTTGACACTCTCTCATGCTCCCCTCTTTCTCTCACTCCCACTCTGACAATCTCTCTCCTCATTTTCATTCCCTTTATTTGATGAAGCCCTCTCTTTTTCCATAACTTTTTCCCACATTCTGCCCACTTTCTAGTGAAGTAAGCTTGATGGGAAGATAATACCAGGAATTGAGGCTCCAAATGGAGAGGGGAGAACTAACATGACATGCATTACATCATGGTATCTGCGCACCTTTCTCACGGATCTGCATTTTTTTGGTATGTTGATGTTTCAAGGATGGGGACTGTTGATGAGACACCACCCCACACCACAAACTGGCCGGTTGCATCTCCTCCAGGAGAAACAAAATAAAACCAAGAATGTTCATTAAGGGGACAATTTATACATTCCAAATCTTGGATACAAATAATATACAAATATGTTACTAAAGCAAAGAAATTAAATAGCAATTTTTAAGACTCAAAACTCAAGATAGTTGAATAAATTAATGAAACAAGTTTTCTGAACAAAGGTTGCTGATAAATTATACAATGTAATTTGCATGAGGGCAAAACTGGCAACTGTGTTGTGTGGGTAAAAATTTGCACAGATGTCAAAAGATTTATGGTTATATAGCTGGAATCTGCAGCTGTTGTCCATGTAGCTTTTCTTCCTCCGTCTCAATGAATTGTTACTTTTCACAGAGTACCAAACACTTATGGGATCTACACACGTAGCAATTTCAGGCCATTTTATGAGCAATATTATGCTGCTTTCACACTGCAAAACCTGCTTTGACTCCGTTTTTGAAACGTTTCTTTAAACCAGGTCATAGCAGGTTTTACCCCTTTCATACTGCATGTTTTAAACGGTATATTACTGGTTAATTACCGATTTTGTACCTTTCACATTGAACCCGTTGTGAAAGGTACATCCAGTAATATACCCCCCCCCCCCCCCTCCCCTGGTACTTGCCAGCTCGCAGCAATCCGGTCAGCGGGCAGTGTGCGGCAGCTAATATGCCCGCCCTTCATGATATTATAGGTACATTTTTAACAGGCAAGCAATGTGGTCATTGTATATAATGTCACAAGCCCCGCCCACTCGCCTCCTGTCAGGGGCAGCAACGCTCATGTGGGCAGTGTGTGGCGGGGGTCCATTCGGCGAATGTGAAGTAATCGGCGGGGGACCCTGCAGCGGATGGAAACTAGTAGCGCTAGGAGGGATTAAACTGGTAGGACACTGCTTTTTTCCCATTTAACAAATACCGGTATTTGTTAAACGGTTAAAGCACCCTGGAGCTTTCCCACTGTAGCTCTACACATTTAAAAGGCTAAAAAAAATGACACTTTATCGCATGGGTCCTCAAACTGCGGCCCTCCAGATGTTGTGAAACTACAAATCCCAGCATGCCTTGCCACAGTTTTAACACTCCCTTATAGCAAAACTGTGGCAAGGCATGCTGGGATTTGTAGTTTCACAACATCTGGAGGGCCGCAGTTTGAGGACCCATGCATCGTTTAAGAGCTGCAGTGGAAAAGGGGTATTACTTAATTTAACTAGATCACTCAGGAAATGGCCCGCCTGGCGCTATGCTGGATAAATTTATAATCGCTGGTGTCAGGGCCACTGAATAACTATAGCAATCTAGCATCTCTCAGAATGCTCAAAAGCACATCTCCCCATGTGTAGGGAAAATAAACCTCTCATTTACTATGGTTTGCTTATGGGATCTGCAGCAGTTTCCTATGGTCACATGCCAAATATGCAGGAAGGGTCCTGTGATCGCATAGCAAAAATGCAATTGCCTATACCTGATTCAAAGGCAGAGGCATTAGAAAGGAGCCAGCATTTCGGCAAACGGGGGCAGCCAGGCCAAAGAATGCACTATAAGGTGCAGCACAAGCCGGCCTAAGACAGTCAGCCTGAGCATGGTTTGGACTACCAGACTGCAGTCGCAGAGCTGCATGGCGACCAATGGTCATGGTGTTTGTCTTAAACTGTGATCGCATTGCAGTTCTATGCAAACGCAAATGCAGGCAGCAGGTTATATTCATCTCCTGCATTTGTATTGCTAAAGATTGCATATGCTATGCTTATCATATGTGATCCTTACTGAATCAGTCCCTAAGTAATGTAACTAAAAAACTGATGGGTTTCTTAGTATTTATTTTCTATAGCAGCAGCCCTACCAGAGGGGGGAGCTAAGGAGGGGGGCCTCAATTTTCAGACTTATCTTTTTTTTGCATTCAGACTTTATATTTTTTATTATTATCGGTGTTTGTGTGTGTATATGTATGTGTGTGTGTGTGTGTGTGTGTGTGTGTAATATATATATATATATATATATATATATATATATAAAACAGTTTTCACGTAATAAAAGTTTAACCTAGCGCCTAAGCTAGAAAAGCTTTTAATTTTGAAATCTCCTACAGTTCAGTATCAGTAGTGGGGTAACTATGGAAGGTGCAGGAGATGGAACTGCTATGGGGCCCTGTTGCTTGGGGGGCTGGGGGGCTGGGGGCTCAGCAGGCAATCCCTGCACCCACAAGTTAAGGCAGGGAAGAAGGCAAGAGCAGGTGGGGTACCATCAGGCTGCTTTCGATTGCCCGGCAAATCCTTCACATGAGGAGCATTCTTCTCCTTTGCTGGAATAGTGTCCATGGCTGCGAGGACGTCGGAGGGAGAGCAAATCAGAGCTCCTCCCCAACATTTTCCACCAGGATCCTCAGCATGGAGCCAGATGGCCGCTGGCTTCCCCTCCTGGTTCAACGCCCAGATGATGGATCCTAAACCCAGACAGGTAACCGGGTGGACTTGGGGCGATGTGATGCTTCTTCACCCTTATCCCATTTCCTGCCTCGCATCACATGTTAGGACCTCATCCTCACCACTCCCAGGATGCATGAACCCACACTTCAATTGAGAGTCTGCCTCACCCATCTCCCCTGTGTGTGCCAGTACTCAACATCGTAGATCTATTCGCTCAGCATTGGAAAAGGGACAAAGCGACTAGCCTGTTGCATGTCACTTTTTACATTGCAAGCATCCTCTTAATAGTTTACAGTTCCGTGTAATTGACTGTGTGCCAGTTACGCTACATGGTGGTAATCGTCCTTTAAAACTCCTGCAATGTGAAACACGCTGGATTTTTAAACTTGATGTAGTAGCTTCAAAAGGTTTAAACTAACAAATTAGCTATAGTATGTTCCGATAGATTGTTTCTACATTGTTACATTTATTATTACATTGTATACTGCTCTTTTTATATTGATTAATTCAGCTGCTATGCCATGTATTTGTTTATTTTGTGTCTATGGTGACGGTTCACGGTGTTGGGCTGGTGTTAGCCGTAATCATTATGATGTCATCACCTACCGCCTTAGGGGCGGGGGTTGTACAGCGTCTGCACGCAGGCAGCATTCACGTGGTGTGAATAAGTGCTATATAAGTTTGTTCTCTGCTTGTTACCTGTATCCTGATGAAAATTTAGATAAAGAAATTGAAACGTTGATAAAGATACGACTCTGTTTGACTTCTTACTACTAGCTTTTAGTGCCGCACCTCTGCCAGATATATATATATATATATATATATATATTGTTCTCATATGCCCCCTTATTCCTCTGTCCATCTATGCCCATTCTCTCTGTCAATTGATCTATGCACCCATATGGTTTTTGTCCGTTCATTTTCCCACTTTTCCATTGAGGCCCCGTATGGTGCTCTTTCCGTCCATGCCCTTGTCCCCGGTCTGTCTATGCCCATCTGTCCTACATGTCCTGGTAATGTTTCTTCTGCTTGCTCCCATTACCTCTGACACACTCCCTCTCTCTCCCTGACACTGTCTATCTCTGATGCTCTCTCAATAACACTCCTGTTCTTGCTTCCCACTCTTTTCTTCTCCTTCCCTTCTTGACACTGTCTCTCACTAATGCACTACTCTCCTTCTCTCTTGTTCCTCCCACTCTCTCTGACCCCCTCTATCACTAATTCTGTTTGCTTCTCTCTTTCTCATTCCCTATTTTCCAGGAAGCACTTTCCCAGACACCATCTTTGCCTCTCCCTCACCTGCCCACCTAAGGGATATTGTAGTGACAGTGGTGGCGGAGGTGGGGGGGAAGGACTATCAAGATCTTTATGGGGCCTGCATGGTTCTAGTTATGCAGTATTTTATTTGAACATTTTAATAAAGCTAAACAAAATCAGTTAAAACAATTTTAAGTGCACTTTAAAGAAAGGGGGCGTGGACCTCTCAATTTGGGTTTCCTAGGGTATCTTTGAACCCTAGAAGGGCCTGTACAGCAGAAGTTGGACTAACTAGCTATATCTGAGCTATTAGTGAGATTTCATTATTGCAACACATACATAGGGTCAGAAGCACCAAGCTTCAAAAACTGATAAGGAGGAGAGGGATGAACAACCAGCCAATCAGCTCCTGACTGCCATGCCACAGGCTGGGTTTGAAATAACAATTAAGTGCTGGTCCTTAGTGTAGCCACAAAAAATGACATTATAGTGGGTCTATTCATACTTTTCTTCAATTTCTACCACAGGTTATGCCTACTTCAGGGTTGGACTGTCCCACAGGGGTTCAGGGAAACTCCTGATTGGGGCATCCACCTCCTCCTGTGAGGATCGAGTTCCAGACTGTGCACTTGTTGTTTTAGCACAGCCATGCAGGGCTGGTGCACGGTTTCATGGCACCTTAGGCAAAAATTCTGCCACCACCACTCACACCTGCATGTGTCTCAGTGAGCATCAGGTCCCTACTTTGGCACCACAAAATGCCTTGTTGACGCTGAAACTGGCACAGCAGCAGAGTTCCGCTGGAGGCTCTGAAGAGCAGGTAGGGGCAATGAGAAGTCCAACAGCAGGCAACGCAGAGTCCTTCCTGAGGGGGTGGCCGATGTAAATTAGGTCACCCTTGTGTAAATGCAAAAGCAATAAAAAAAAATAACAACAATCAAGCCTGGCACTGTAGAAAAAAATGTTTATGTGTATAGGTTCATCAGGTAGATTACATACAGTAAATGCTTGGAGCCACTTTGTCTATACAGCATTTCCAGATTCGTACAAAGAACCTGGTACACACAAACAAACACACACACACACATATATATATATATATATCCATCCAATGCTGCCGGCACTCGAATTGTCTCAGTATCAACTGCTCCAGGTGCCAGAAGTGCAATAGATACAGGTCCAGAATAACCCACCGTGGCGGGAATGAACGGCACTCACAGAGACTTTGTTAAATGCAGAAAAGTGTATTAAAGAAATACAGGCATGTGGGGGACGTTTCAGGATATCAGCCCCGTCCTCAGCCCCAAACCTACAGCAGTTAGATGCAGTACAAACACACAATATATACTCACCTGGTCCCGGGATCACCGCCGACGCGCCCTCCGCCTGCCTCCGTCCACCGGAAGTGACGCGCGTTCAGCTTCCTGTCAGCGGCGCAAGTTAACGGTTGCCAAGCAACCAGATGCTTGCGTTCCGCCGCACAGAGCCGTGTGCGTGTCATCTACCCGGACATGACTCGTGCTGGCTGGGGCTGTCAGTGGGTTCCCCAGGCCAGGTACAATAATACAAAAAAATAAAAAAGGCACTGCTCACCAGCTGGATCCAGCTCCTGATCACCACTCATCATGGGACCCCTCGTTAGTGTCAACTATCCCGGATCCAATGTTCTCCGTGGCACAAACCAGCGCCACCCGAGATCTGGTTACCAGAGGACCAGTCGACATGTCAGAGTGTCGACATGGTATTGATGTCAGGGCTTCATGAGCCAGCCTAGGTGGCATGTCTGAAAAACAAAAAATACAGCATTACAATACAATAAAAACTAACACAAATACATACACACAGAGAAACAGGATAACTGTAATGACCATACAAATGGAAAATACAACAATGAAGAAATGGCTTCAACCTAGAGAATTCCAATTGATCTTCTCGTTGAGACCATCAGGAGAGATGGTACCCAATCTGAAGATCCACTCTGACTCACGTATTAACAATTTCTTCGACCTATCTCCACCCCGCAGGGACTCGCAAATATGGTCGATCATAAAATATTTAAGATCAGAGATGGAATGCCCACACTTCTTGAAGTGGCGGGCCACCGGCTGGTCAACATCTCTGCCACGTAGTGACAGATTGATGGCCGACCGGTGGGCGGCCATTCTCTCCCTAAAAGTACGGGAAGTTTGTCCAACGTAATGAAGCCCACAGGGGCAGACGATGATGTATACCACGTGGGACATCCTACAGGTAAGTACCTGTCTGATGTCGAACATTTTGCACCCATGAGGATGTTTAAAGCGTTTACATACAATGAGATGCTTGCAGGTTTCACACGAAATACAGCTGTAGCACCCTGGTGCTTTTGTGTAAGTGTTGGGGGGTCTTGGAATGCCTCTGCCAGTGATGTCAGCCTTTACTAAGCGATCCCTCAGGTTAGGACCCCTACGGAACGCTGCAAGAGGTCTGACAGTCTTCAATCCAGATAAATCTGGATCTGTCTTTACTATAGGCCAGAGAGCATTCGTGGCATGTCTGATCACTGCACTGGATGTAGAGAATGAACTTGACCAGGGCAGGACCACTGCCTGGTTTCGAACCTTGTGGACAAGCAAATCATTTCTGGACATTTGAAGGACCTCTTGTTTCTGAGCTAGCAGCATATCGAGATTATAACCACGGGCCAAGAATTTGGAAATAAGAAGATCCAACCGTGGTTCAACTTCAGAACGATCACTGATGATGCGGGCCACCCACATCATCTGTGATCGTGGCAGACCACGCTTGAGGGCTGGTGGATGGTGACTTGCCCCCATCAAAAATGTATTCCTGTCTACATCTTTGAAAAAGACATCTGTTTTAATTTTGTTATTAATGATGGACACAGCAACATCCAGAAAATGTGCCGTGACATCACTGTATGTAGCCGTATACTTAATGGTGGAGGAACCAAGGTTGATGTCATGTATAAGATGCACAAGCGCCTCCTGTCCACCCGTCCACAGGATGAAAATATCATTGATGTAACGGGTGAACAGGAGTAAGTGGTCCCTAATCGCAGGATCAGAAAAAAACCTGACCTCTTCCTCAAAAAACATAAAGATGTTAGCATAAGAGGGGGCCACAGGAGATCCCATGGCACACCCTCTTAGCTGTAGGTAATACCCACCATCGAACAAAAAATAGTTTCTCTGTAAGGTTAGAGACAGTAACTCAAGAAAAAGCTTGTGATCAAAGATCAAAGGATCCAAGAACTGACTGATGAATCTTTGTACTGCCTCCAAACCACCAATATGTGGGATGGAGGTGTACAAACTGCATACATCGAGGCATACCATAATGGTACCCGCGGGTACCCCATCCACCTGCCCCAATAATTGTAGAAAAGTGGTGGTGTCTTTTAAAAAGGATGGTTTGAGATGTAGCAGTGGTTGTAGTAAATGATCCAATAGTTGAGATACAGTTTGGTACTCTTTACCTAGAACGGCGCACATCGCGACCATGGCGACCATCGTATGCACTAAAAACGGGTGCAATGCGATGGCCGCGATTTCCCATAGGGATCAATGTTAAAAGTGAGATTGGACGCGATTTTAGTGTTCAATGCCTCAATGCCCGCGATTTTTCCATAGGAAACAATGTTAAATGGGCCACAGAGCCCAAATAGTCACCCTAAAGTCTGAAATGGCCCCCACAATTGTTAACGCCACCCCACGATCAACGTGAACCCGAAGCGTGGCGAGCGCAGCGAGCCTGCGAGGGGCGGCGGTACGCGTCCTCCGACCTTTTCATACCCCCACTATCCACGTCGGCGTGGAGTTGAGAATAGAATAGTGTGGCGAGCGCAGTGAGCCACCGAGCCCGAAGCGTGGCGAGCGCAGCGAGCCCCTCGAGGGGACGCGGATACCTTCACAGGTAAACGCGTCCCTTCGCGGGCTTCACAGCTATCCGCATCCCCTCGCGGGGCTCGCTGTGCTCGCCACGCTTCGGGCTCGGTGGCTCGCTGCGCTCGCCACACTATTCTATTCTCAACTCCACGCCGACGTGGATAGTGGGGGTATGAAAAGGTCGGAGGACGCGTACCGCCGCCCCTCGCGGGCTCGCAGCGCTCGCCACGCTTCGGGTTCACGTTGATCGTGGGGTGGCGTTAAAAATTGTGGGGGCCATTTAAGAATTCAGGGGGACTATTAGGGCTCTGTGGCCCATTTAACATTGTTTCCTATGTAAAAATCGCGGGCATTGAGGCATTTAACACTAAAATCGCGTCCAATCTCACTTTTAACATTGATCCCTATGGGAAAATCGCGGGCATCGCGTCACACCCGTTTTTTATGTGCATGCGATGGCCGCGATGCCCGCGATTTTTTACCCCCGACGCCCGTGATTCCAATCGCGGGCGCCGTTCTAGGTAAAGAGTACCTACAGTTTGATACAGAGAGTCACGAGCCGATATAATGGGCCTTACAGGTGGCACTAGAGGGTCCTTGTGCACTTTAGGCAAGGAGTAAAGCACAGGAACAACTGGATGATCTCTGTACAACAACGATTTCAGTTTAGAGGAAATAGTCCAATTGGTAACGGCTTTAGACAGAATGTCTAAAAGTTCCTGTTGGTATTGTGCGGTTGGATTCACATGTAATTTCTTATAGACCAAAGAATCAGATAATTGATTCTGTAATTCTTGACGGTACATGGAGATGTCTTGGACTACTATTGCCCCGCCCTTATCGGCGGGCCTAATCACAATATCTTCATACTTACTCAAAGCACTCAGCGCCTGCGTCTCAGGCTTAGTAAGGTTGTGTTTCATTTTGGCTGGTGCTGACAAAAATTTAATGACTGATTTGTCCAGAAGTCTGCCAAATGTCCGATTCGATGGATTGATTGAGATGGGGTCAAAACGAGATTTCGAGGTTTTACGGATGAAAGCTTGAAGTGGATCATCCGATGTCACTGTGGGACTAGATTGGAAATGTTCTTTGAGACGCAATTTGCGTAATAATTGATGGTGGTCCCGCTTCCAGGTGAAGGGATCATGAAGGTTAGTGGGAACATAGGTGAGGCCTTTGTTCAAGACTTGGATTTCAGTATCAGAAAGCACTCTTGAAGATAGGTTGATTACGACTGTTTCTGATTGACTTGTCGACTGGGGTTTCTCCGAATTTCTTTTGGTTTGGCCCCCCCGACGGGAGGGCGCTTTGTGGTGTTCAAGGGCTTGGAAGATGGAACGGTCCCACCTAAAGGGACATTACAAGAGGTAGTAGCATCGTCAGAGTCTGAAATGATGAAGTCACTGTCATTGTTAGCTTCCCTAGCCTCACGGTATTGGCGACTTCGACCACCACGTGACTGCCAGGGGCGACGTTTGCGATCATTACCATCTTGGCGTTGATTTATTCCAAAAAGGCAATTATATACCCTATTTTCGGCATAGTCATTGTCAACAGTCGATCTCTTGGTGCGTTTGAACTTGATAAGTTCATTTTTGTATGATGCACATTGGGCTTCCAATTTATCAATCCAAGCCGTGTTGGAAACATCGTTCAAAATAGTTTGATGTTCCTTGGTGAGATCGGAAAGCTTGTTGCGGGTTGATTGAAGTTCCCTTCCTGCCTCCTCGATGACAAGCACCATCAAATCGAGAGCGCAGTGATTGAGAATGGCGATCCAGCGTCTCACAAAGTCAGGGTTATGGCGGCTGATGGTGGGTGTATTCCGCACCCTGAACCCCCTTGGAATACGTCTGGCTCTGAAATACTCAGAGAGGGAAGTGCCGTGGAGTAAATAGTCCGTCTCACGTTTGCGTAAACGATGTAATTGGTGAAATATATCTTCTATGGTCGAATCAGGCCCCTTGGGTGTTTCATCGGGGTTAAACAGAATACCCTCGATCTCTGCCGCTGTGAAGGTTAGTGTGTCACATGGCGGAACGGAGAACACTCGACATCCTGGCGTGTCGGCACTGGGTGTGGGATTCTGAGGTTCCATAATGCCAATTTAAAACTCAGTAGCTTGCAGATAATTGTACTCAGATAATAATGGTGCAAAAACTGAGCATAGATTGCAGGTTTTCAGTGGGAACTTCCACACAAAATAAGCCAAAAAATAGAAAAAAGTTAATGGAGTAAAATAAATACAGATGGTGCCTTGCGAACCGGTGTCAGGAATTGAAGAAACCCCAAACACAGCATATATCCATCCAATGCTGCCGGCACTCGAATTGTCTCAGTATCAACTGCTCCAGGTGCCAGAAGTGCAATAGATACAGGTCCAGAATAACCCACCGTGGCGGGAATGAACGGCACTCACGGAGACTTTGTTAAATGCAGAAAAGTGTATTAAAGAAATACAGGCATGTGGGGGACGTTTCAGGGTATCAGCCCCGTCCTCAGCCCCAAACCTACAGCAGTTATATGCAGTACAAACACACAATATATACTCACCTGGTCCTGGGATCACCGCCGACGCGCCCTCCGCCTGCCTCCGTCCACCGGAAGTGACGCGCGTTCAGCTTCCTGTCAGCGGTGCAAGTTGCCGGTTGCCAAGCAACCAGATGCTTGCGTTCCGCCGCACAGAGCCGTGTGCGTGTCATCTACCCGGACATGACTCGTGCTGGCTGCGGCTGTCAATGGGTTCCCCAGGCCAGGTACAATAATAAATATTTTATGATCGACCATATTTGCGAGTCCCTACGGGGTGGAGATAGGTCGAAGAAATTGTTAATACGTGAGTCAGAGTGGATCTTCAGATTGGGTACCATCTCTCCTGATGGTCTCAACGAGAAGATCAATTGGAATTCTCTAGGTTGAAGCCATTTCTTCATTGTTGTATTTTCCATTTGTATGGTCATTACAGTTATCCTGTTTCTCTGTGTGTATGTATTTGTGTTAGTTTTTATTGTATTGTAATGCTGTATTTTTTGTTTTTCAGACATGCCACCTAGGCTGGCTCATGAAGCCCTGACATCAATACCATGTCGACACTCTGACATGTCGACTGGTCCTCTGGTAACCAGATCTCGGGGTGGCGCTGGTTTGTGCCACGGAGAACATTGGATCCGGGATAGTTGACACTAACGAGGGGTCCCATGATGAGTGGTGATCAGGACCTGGATCCAGCTGGTGAGCAGTGCCTTTTTTATTTTTTTGTATTATTGTACCTGGCCTGGGGAACCCACTGACAGCCGCAGCCAGCACGAGTCATGTCCGGGTAGATGACACGCACACGGCTCTGTGCGGCGGAACGCAAGCATCTGGTTGCTTGGCAACCGGTAACTTGCGCCGCTGACAGGAAGCTGAACGCGCGTCACTTCCGGCGGAGGGCGCGTCGGCGGTGATCCCGGGACCAGGTGAGTATATATTGTGTGTTTGTACTGCATCTAACTGCTGTAGGTTTGGGGCTGAGGACGGGGCTGATACCCCGAAACGTCCCCCACATGCCTGTATTTCTTTAATACACTTTTCTGCATTTAACAAAGTCTCCGTGAGTGCCGTTCATTCCCGCCACGGTGGGTTATTCTGGACCTGTGTATATATATATATATATATATATATATATATATATATATATATATATATATACATAGGCGAATCTAGAATTATGGTAATGGGTGGTCCCAGATCTAGACATAACAGCAGGGGGACCTTTGCGCGGCTAAGCCGCGCAGCAAAAAGGGGGTGTGGCCTCATGGGAAGGAGGCGTGCATCACAAAAAGGGGTGTGGTATTATACTTTAGACCATACACAGTAATGCCCATTACACATTTTAGCAAACTCCGTAATACCCATTGCACATAAAGCCACACGCCATAATGCCAATTACACATAAGGCCACACACCATAATGCCCATTATAGATTGTGCCACACATCATAATGCCCATTACATACTATATTACAAACCATAATGCCCATTACATATTTGCCACATAAGTGCTGATTACCTACATGCTCATTGCTAGGGGGTTCATGCTTGATAGCACCATAGTACCCATTACACATGATTCCGCACACCATAGTACCCATTACACATGATGTCGCACACCATAGTACCCATTACACATGTTGCCGCGCACCATAGTACCCATTACACATGATGCTGGACACATAATGTCCCTTACACATGATGCTGCACACATAATGCCCCTTACACATGATGTTGCACACATAATGCCCCTTCCACATGATGCTGCACACCGTAATGCCCCTTACACATTTAGCCACACATTATGCGTAATGCCCCCACATACCACCACTTGTAGCGTCCCTTAAGCAATGCCCACAAAAGTGCCACTTACTGTAAATTTTCATATGAGTCTTCGCTGCTGCTGCACGGAGAGATGGAGAGGGGTGCAGCTGCATCTATGGGGAGAGGAGCAGAGCGCAGCGCAGAGCACGCTCCCACTCCCATCCTGGTGTCCCCTCTAGCCGAGTGGACATTTGAAATATTGTGCGCACTGTTGTTGTGCTTGACATCGGGGGAGCACGCCCGGACGCCGGCACCACATGATTAAGGGGGGGGGCTAAGGTGAAAGCGGGGAGAAGAATTGGAGTGGAAGCAGCAGGGGAGACAGTCATTGACAGCTGGGCAGAGAGCAGGAGGCTGCCCGGCTGTATTCAGAGTACTGCAGGTCACGGCTGTTTGAAATAATACCCCTTTCACAATAGAAAATGCAGGGATTTACCCGGGAATATGGTCCCAGGATCATGCAGGGACATTCCCAGGCTGACCCCTTATACACCAGCCTAGTCCCTGCGTTTTCTGGTGTGAGGGGGAGAGACAACCACTCCCCTCTCCCTACCCCCCTTTAACCAACCAGCTATATCTTCGGAACCAACTGACACATTTACATGAGACCAGTATCATATTGAAGAACTTTTGAGTTGGCTTCGAATTATTTTGGTCCCGTGAAGCTGGGCTGTTTGGGTCCAGAGAAATCTGCCCTCAGAGAACATAAACAGTCATGAAATTACATTTAAGAAATGAAAAAAAAAAAAAAACGGTTTAACCTCAATATCCCTGGAACCAATTAACCCATATGGATCCAGCCTGGTATCAGATTGAAGGCCCAGCTATTTGGGTTCGACTGAGATCAACCTCGAGCTTCAGTGATGCCAAAGGGGGAACTGGCAGTCGTTGAACTGGGTGGGGGTCGGAATTAGCGGGTCCCATGTTATCCTATAGGGAAAAATTTCCAGCTTTGCCTGGCAGTATCTCCGGGTTCCCAGGGGGCTAGAGACACGGGGCCGGGCTCATTGGAAAGCCCCATCCCTCAGCTACAAAATCGGCTAATGGGTGGTCCTGTGCACCCCCGGACCACCCCCTAGATTCGCCTATGTATGTGTATATATATATATATATATATATATATATATATATATATAATACAGTTGCAAGAAAAAGTATGTGAACTCTTTGGAATTACCTGGATTTCTGCATAAATTGGTCATAAAATGTTTTTCTGATCTTCATCTAAGTTACAACAATAGACATACACAGTCTGCTTAATCTAATAACTCACAAACAATTATATGTTCTCATGCTTTTTTTGAACACCCCATGTAAACCATCACAGTTCAGGGTGAACAAAGTATGTGAACCCCTAGGCCAGGGATTCCCAATCTTTTTCTAATCACGGCACCCTAGAGTATCAGAATTTTTCCACTGCACCTCTAGGCCCCAAAACATATATATATCAAATTAAGTAGATTGTGTTTATATTTGCTTATTAGGTTCAGTTATGTGGTAAAGGGCAGGATTAGGTTCTGATTGTACACATTTTATGATTGGCAGCCCCCAACACTGGTTTTGTCCAGAAATAATTGATCATAAATAATTTGAATTGGTCCTGGACCACCAACCCGGGGCACCCCTGCAAGTGTCCCAAGGCACCCCAGGGAGCCGAGGTGCACAGTTTGGGAACCACTGCCCTAGGCTGATGACTTATCCAAGAACTAATTGGAGTCACCCAACCTGGAGTCCAATCAATAAGATGAGATTGGAGGTGTTGGTTAAAGCTGTCCTGCCCACTAAAAAACACACACCAGTTTTGAGTATTCTCAAGAAGCAGTGCCTAATGTGAAGCATGACTCTCACAATATAGAGCTCTCAGAAGACCTATGATTAATAATTTTAATGTTATTTCAAGTTAACTTGGGATATGCACCGGCCACTTTTAGTGTTCGTTAAACGTGTTTTGGATCTGTATCTCCGGCAAGGTTTTGGATCTGGATCTGTTCCAAAATACCACCCTTCAAAGTTTCGTGTTTTGTTGTATTTTGGATCTGTATTGTTTTTTTGTTTTTTTTACAAGAAAAACCCAAAACCTTCAAATTGCTAAAATCACAGAATTTGTATATATATATTTTTTGCTCCTACACTATTATTAACCTTCATAACATTCATTTCCAGTCTATCCTGAATACCTCACAATGTTGTTTTTAGGCCAAAAAGTTGCACTGAGGTAGCTGGATGAGTATGCTAAGTGACACAAGTGGGTGGCACAAACACGTGGCCCATCTAGGAGTGGCACTGCATAACTACAGGATGGCAGTTTTAAACACTGACAAAAAATGCTCCAAAGAGCACATAATGCAAAGAACATAAGTACAAGATGGAATTGTCCTTGGGTCCTCCTGAAAATCCTTATGTTGAATTAACAGGACATGCACAGTTTAACAAACAAATAATTTCTGTGACAGGGTCTGCCACAACTGCGGATGAAATAATAGTTTTGTTTGGACCCCCATCAAAAAAAGAGGTGCAAGATGAGATTGTCCTACATAAACAGGACATGCACAGTTTAACAAACCATTTCAGCGACAAGCTCTGCCATAACAGTATATACTGTACACATAGATGATTCCAGCACCAGTCCAAGCTGTTATATACTGGACTATCTTATCTCCAAATAGTATGTATATACAGTTGTGCTCATAAGTTTACATACCCTAGCAGATTTTGTGATTTTCTGGCCATTTGTCAGAGAATATGAATGATAACTCACACATTTTCTTTCACTCATGGTTAGTGGTTGGGTGTAGCCATTTATTGTCAAACAACTGTGTTTACTCTTTTTAAATTATAAAGACAACAGAAACTACTCTGATCAAAAGTTTACATACCCTGGAGATTTTGGCCTCATAACTTGCACACAAGTTTACACAAATTGGTTTGAATGGCTACTAAAGGTAACCATCCTCACCTGTGATCTGTTTGCTTGTAATCAGTGTGTGTGTGTGTGTGTGTGTGTGTGTGTGTGTGTGTGTGTGTGTGTGTAAAAGGTCAGTGAGTTTCTGGTCTCCTGAAAGACCTTGCATATTTCATCCAATGCTGCACTGACATGTCTGTATTCTTAAGCCCTGTACACACGGGGGAGATATATTGCTCAGAAATATATTGCTAGCAATATACTGCTGAGCAATATATTGCTCAGTTTCTCCATTTCATCAGCGACCAGAGATGGTCGCTTATGTAAAAGAAACTGCCAGGGGAGCCCGGCAGTGGTAATCAGCTGGTCGCAGGAGCACGTTCCTGCGACCAGCGATCACTACAGGGGTAAAAACGGGAGCGCGCACCCGGCGATATATCGCCGGTGCACACTCCCTTCGTGGGCAATATGGTCGCTTAGCGACCATATTTCCCGCGATATTATAAAAATCACCCCCATGTGTACGCACCTTAAGAATGGGGCTGAAAACGGGAGTGCGCACCCGGCGATTTAACGCCAGGGCACACTCCCATCACTGGCAATATTCCCAGCTATTTCAGCCCCTATAGCCCCCGTGTGTACACGGCTCTAGTCATGGGGTTAGCAAAATAATTGTCAAAGGATCTGCAGGAAAAGGTAGTTGAACTGTATAAAACAGGAAAGGGATGTAAAAATATATCCAAGCAATTGAGAATGCCAATCAGCAGTGTTCAAACTCTAATTAAGAAGTGGAAAATGAGAGATTCTGTGGAAACCAAATCACAGTCAGGTAGACCAACAAAAAGTTCAGCCACAACTGCCACGAAAATTGTTTGGGATGCAAAGAAAAATCCACAAACAACATCAACAAATAAAGGGCTCTCTGAAAAAAGTGGTGTGGTTGTTTCAAGATGCACAATAAGGAGGCTGTCACGATCTGAGTGTTAAAGCAAGTGCACTTACCGGCTAAGTGTCTGCGCAGGCTGAGCTTGCGTTTCAGATCCAGACGCAGCCTGCATCCTGTGCTCTATGTGGCTGTTTGGCAGTCATCTGCCGGTTCTCTCAGTGCTACCATACCCTCCAACTTGACCCTCTCCATTAGGTACAAAATTATCTGTTCCTGGACTTCCCTCTTAATTTATGATTGCCGTCACCTGTGTTGAACTAGTTGATTTATAAGAAAGGTGTGTCAACACAGGTGATAGCAATTATATAAGTCAGAGGGAAGTCCTGGAACAGAGCATTTTGTACCTAATGGAATGGGTCATGTTGGAGGGTATGTGCTACTGAGTCCGTGGCTGAGCAGCGTCTCGCTCCTCTGACGCTGAGTGACAGTGTCTGGTTTCTGGCAATCCTCCAGTCCACCGCCATTGCGCCCGGCCACAGGCATGGTGGATACAAACAAGCTTTCCTGCCTTAGCCTGACATGGGGGCTGTCATGTTGCTTTCAGTCCCATGTCAGTCTGAACCAATCATGTGCAGTCTAAGCTCCCTGTCATACATACCCGGCCAGTCCTGGCCTTCCAGTGGGTATAAGTATGCTGGGAGCCCACAGACTGTTACTAGTGCTTCATTTGTCAATTGTCTCCTGTTGGTGCAGTTGTCTCTCTCTCTGTTGTTGTGTGATTCACTCCAGGTATTCCAGCTCCTGTGACTATCCAGGTATTCCAGCTACTGTGATCCAGTGTCCAGCCTTGGGCCTTCACCTCAGCAGTTCTTAGCCTAGCTCCGATGCATTGGATGTTCCAGCCATCGTTCCTGTGCATTCGATGTTCCAGCCATCGTTCCTGTGCATTCGATGTTCCAGCCATCGTTCCTGTGCATTCGATGTTCCAGCCAATGTTCCTGTGCATTCGATGTTCCAGCCATTGTGCATCTGCATTTTGATGTTCTAACCATCATTCCAGTGCATTCGATGTTCCAGCCATCATTCATCTGCATTCGATGTTCAAACCATCATTCCTGTGCATTCAATGTTCCAGCCATCGTTCCTCCGCATTCAATGTTCTAATCATCGTTACTGTGCATTCGATGTACCAGCCATCGTTCCTCAGCATTCCATATTCAAGTCATTGTTCCACATCTCATCCAAAGGCACGGCACAGTAAAGTGTTGCTCCCACAGTGTTGACTTTATTGTCTCAAGGACTACATCAGTGCTCTGCACTGCACCACACACCGTCTGTCCTCCACTGTATTACAGTCATCTTGCATACTTTATTGCCTGCCAATTACAAACTTCCTGTCATCAGTTACTTCATTAAATCTGGTTGTATTTTACCTTGCCTCCTTCCTGCCTCTGGGTGCACTGTTGCGCAAATGAATTCGCAAGGGTGCACATGAATTCGCACTGGGTGCACTGTTGCGCAAATGAATTCGCAAGGGTCTCCTGAAGCCTCCTCGATTCCTATATCGGCCCGAGTCCCCACCAGAGGTCTTCATCACTGGGACTCAGACCCCTGGTGTGACAGTAAGTACTAGCCAGATGGATCCAGCCTCAGGCCAAGCGTCAGCACCCAGCCGGGTACAACAGATGGCTGCTGCTTGGACCAGCAAGAAGTGGCCCGATGTCAAGTGATCCATTGTCTCCAAGATCTGTCCACAAAGGCTGGATAAACTTCAGTCCACTCTAAGTGGCCCAGAGACTCTCAGTGCTTCTCAAGTTGAAGATCATCCTCCAGTGACTCCTGCTGCTCCTCATCTTCACTTGTCCACTCCTACCAAGTTTGATGCTAACCCTAAAGTTTGCAGAGGTTTCCTGAACCAGTGTGAAATCCATTTTGAATTACAGCCCAGCAATTTTCCCACAGAGAGAACTAAAGTCTCTTACATCATCTCTCTCCTGTCTGGGTCCACCCTGGATTGGGCATCACCGCTATGGGAAAGATCTGATGCTCTCTTGTCTTCTTACAAAGACTTTGTCACAACATTCCGGTGAATCTTCGATGAGCCTGGACGTGTAACCTCTGCTTCCACTGAGATTCCCTGCCTCCGGCAAGGATCCTGTTCTGTTGGACAGTACAGTTCAGTTCCAGATATTTGCTTCTGAAGTTTGCTGCATACAGGGCCCCGTCATCCCAGGATTCTGGCATGGTCTGTCCGACCACCTCAAAGATGAACTTGCTACCATCTAAGTTAGGCAAACTCATCTCTTTGTGCATTTAAGTGGACCTACACTTCCGAGAAAGGGTTCTCGAACGCAGTAAAAGTCTCCAATATTCTCCAGCTCCTACACCAGTTACCCCGGTGCCACAGTCTAAGGAAGAACCCATGGAGGTAAATCGCTTCCATCTGTCTCCAGAAGAGTGTCAACATCGCCGCCAGTCACAGTTATGCCTCTACTGTGCGGCTCCCTCACACAAGATTTCTCTATGCCCTAAGCATAAGGAAAACTCCTCCTCCTAGCCTGTCAAGGAGAGGGTATGCTAGGAGTAATTAAGTCCTCTCCATCAGTGACCGATTGTGTGTTACCAGTGTTCTTACAAGTTGGCCAGCATTTCAAGACAGTCTCCGCTCTTCTTGATTCCGGTGCCGCTGGGAACTTTGTAACTTCTGAACTGGTCCAGCAGTGGGCGCTACCCACTGAAGCCCTTCCTAATGCTGTCTTTCTTACTGAGGTGGATGGCAGTAGGATTTCTGATGCTACATTCTCCGTCAAGACATTGCCTCTTCGAGTGAAAGTGGGAGTCCTGCACCATGAACTTTTTTCGTTCCTTGTGTTACCTTGAGCCACTCATCCACTGGTTCTGGGCCTGCCCTGGCTTTGTCTCCATAATCCTCAAATTGATTGGAGGACTTTGCACATCCTCGCCTGGGATCCTTCCTGCTCTGATACCTGTCTCCAAAAGGTACTTACAGCTCGTAATGCCTCTACGGAAGTGGCAGAACTTCTGCCTCCTCTGTACAGAGAAGACACTGATGTCTTCAGTAAATCTGGTGCGGACATTCTGCCTCCTCATAGACCATGGGACTGTCCTATCGATCTCATGCCTGGCAAAGAGCCGCTGAGATGTAGGACCTATCTATTATCTCTTCCAGAGACCCAGTCCATGGCTGAATACATTAAAGAAAACCTCGCCAAGGGATTCATCCATCCTTCTACCTCCCCTGCTGGAGCAGGATTCTTTTTTGTAAAAAAAAAAGATGGAGATGGAAGCCTTTTGGGCTCAGCAATGCCCCAGCCGTATTCCAGCATTACGTGAATGAGATCTTCTGGGACATTCTCTATTGGCATATTGTCATTTATCTAGATGACATTCTGATATTTGCAAACAATCTCAAGCATCAGCGTCATTGGGTAAAGGAGGTACTGTCTTGTCTATGAGCTAATCATCTTTATTGTAAACTGGAGAAATGTGTCTTCGAGGTGAAGTCTATACCCTTCCTAGGGTACATTATCTCCGGTTCCGGTCTTCAAATGGATTCAGGCAAGTTGCAGGCTATTCGAGATTGCCCAATTCCGTCTACCCTGAAAGGTATCCAACACTTTCTGGGATTCGCCAATTATTACATACAATTCATCTGTAACTTCTCTACTATTGTGGCACCCATCGCTGCTCTAACACGCAAAGGGTCTAATCCAGCAAAGTGGCAGATGCTATTCAAACATTCCATCTGTTAAAACAGAGGTTCACTTCTGCTCCAGTGCTAAGACAGCCCAACACCACACTGCCCTTTATTCTAGAGGTTGATGCCTCCTCCATGGGAGTTGGGGTAGTACTCTCGCAGAAAGTGCCAGATGGACGTCTCCACCCCCGTGGGTGCTTCTCAAGCAAATTCCTGCCCGCAGAGCATAACTATGCCATAGGTGATCAAGAGCTGCTCGCCATCAAGTTAGCATTAGAAGAGTGGAGATATCTTCTGGAAGGCCCTACTCATGAGATCATAATAATCACAGATCACAAGAATCTTCTGTACCTCAAGTCTGCTCAATGTTTTTTTACCCTTGTTAAGCCATGTGGGCACTTTTATTTTCTAGATTCAAGCTGTCGTTCTGTCCTGGGACACAAAACCGGAAAGCTGATGCCCTTTCCTGTTCATGGGAGCAAGAAAGTGAGTCCAGTTCCACGAATCAATACTTCATTATTGATCCAGTGGTCTTCTCCGCTACAGGGGTAACAAATCTCACGCCTCCTTCAGGAAAATGTTTTGTAAAACCAACCTTAAGAAAGAAGCTGCTATCATGGGCGCATTCTTCCAATTCTTCCAAGTTTATCACCAGGTCCTACTGGTGGCCATCCCTCAAACAGGATGTTCAGGACTTGTGTGCCAAGCACAAGATCAGCCATCAGTCTCCTCCTCGGCAATTGATTCCATTGTCAGTGCCACATCATCCTTGGATGCATCTTTCTATGGAATTTGTAACTGACGTGCCAGAGTCTGACAAGTTCAACACCATCTGGGTGATAGTTGACCAGTTCACCAAGATGGCCCACTTTGTTCCTCTCACAGGTCTTCTTCCAGCTTCTAAGCTGTCCCAGTTATTTGTGAAAGAGATAATTAAGCTTCACTGACTGCCACTTGAAATAATTTCTGACAGAGGAGTCCAATTTGTGGCCAAATTTTGGTGAAGTTCTCCACCGCTTATCATCCTCAGACAAACGGTCAGACTGAGAGCATGAATCAGGACCTTGAGTCTTTCCTCCGAATTTATGTTTCCTCTTCGCAGGACGACTGGGCTCAACTCCTTCCCTGGGCAGAGTTCTGCCACAATAACCAATATCATTCATCTTCAACAGTCACTCCATTCTTTACAAACTATGGGTATCATCCCAGAGTTCCCAACTTCAGTCTCCAACCAGTTTCTTCAGTGCCAACTGTGAATGCGACCATCTAGCAATTCAGTAAAACCTATAAACTCATCCGTTCTTCACTCCTGAATACTTCAATCAGGCACAAAAAGTTTGCCGACAGGCAGCGTAGAGCTGTGCCAGCTCTCCAGCCAGGAGATCATGTCTGGTTGTCAACAAAGAATCTAAGATTGAGAGTGCCATCGATGAAGTTTGCTCCTCGATATATTGGTCCCTTTCCTGTTGAGCGAGTCGTCAATCTTGTGGCCTACAAGCTAAGATCGCCTCCATATTTTAAAGTGCCAGCTACATTCCATGTTTCATTGTTAAAACCTCTGGTTTTAAATCGCTTTCATTCCAAGCTCCCCAAGGTACCTAACGTGCATACTCAACGTGGAACAGAATTTGAAGTCTCTAAGATTCTGGACTCTCGCATCTGATATGGTCGTCGGCAATATCTAATCGATTGGAAGGGTTATGGCCCAGAAGAGAGATCCTGGACCAATGCGGTAGATGTCCAGGTCCAAGACTCATCCGAGCGTTCCATGCCAAGTTTCCACACCAACCAAAGAGGTGTCCTGGGGCCACCCCTAAAGGAGGGGGGGGGGTGCTGTCACAATCCGAGTGTTAAAGCAAGTGCACTTACCGGCTAAGTGTCTGCGCAGGCAGGGCTTGCACCTCAGATCCAGACGCAGCTTGCATCCTGTGCGCTATGTGGCTGTTTTGGCAGTCATCTCCCAGTTCTCTCAGTGCTACTGAGTGCGCGGCTGAGCAGCGTCTCGCTCCCCTCATGCTGAGTGAGTGTCCGGTGTCCGGCAATCATCCAGTCTGCCGACATTGCTCCCGGCCACAAGCATGGTGGATACAAACAAGCTTTCCCACTTTAGCCTGACATGGGGGCTGCCATGTTCCTTTCAGTCATATGTCAGTCTGAACCAATCATGTGCAGTCTAAGCTACCTGTCATACATACCCGGCCAATCCTGTCCTTCCAGACAAATGAAGCACTAGACTGTTGCTAGTGCTTCATTTGTCAATTGTCTCCTGTTGGTGCAGTTGTCTCTCTCTTTCTTTCTCTCTCTCTCTCTCTCTCTCTGTTGTTGTGTGATTCACTCCAGCTATTCCAGCTCCTGTGACTATCCAGGTATTCCAGCTCCTGTGATCCAGTGTCCAGGGAACAATAGAAGGGGAGAAGGGGGAAATGGGTATGTCAATCGCACAGGAGGTAAGTTTTCGTCATAAGTATCGGCCCCTCATGTATGTATTGGGAGTACAACTCAATAAAGGCCCTTATTCTGATTGATGCGGACTTTACCGCGTACTTACGGATCGCGTCTTTATGACGTCTGCGCATGCGTGGAGAACGCTACGCGCATGTGCCACGCCTTGACTCGGTACCAGTTCGGCCAAATCCCGTCCAAAACTGTTCACCGCTATCAGTCGGGAAATAGGGGCGTATTATGGGCGTCATGCGGAATGACACATGGGCGTAGTTTCAAAGTGGGCAAAACGGGGCGGAAACATGGGCGGACACGGGGGAGTACACTTATGTTGGGGGGCGTACATTCGGAAACCACTCCGAATGCACGCGATGAAAAAAGGGCAGAAATGTGCGGTGTCCACAAGTGTACTATTGCTTTGCGGACACCACTCGTTCATGCGGTAGGCGAACGTACGCCTAATGACTACAACCATTAACACCTGAACCCAATAGAATCTACTCCTTTACTCATTACTCACTAATAGGACGCTTGTCAGTGCTTTAATTGAAACCATTGCTGCTTCAAGGAACCCGTACTAAACACCCACATATGCTGTACTTGTCAGACACTTTCAAACTGCTAACAATGGACATGACAGAATATTAATACTAGCAATACACATGTGTATTTGACATGTACTCATGAAACCACACATTTTGGGTAAAGTAAACACATTTATTTATATTCATGTCACAGTCAAGTTTATGAGGATAGGTAATTGAATAAGTGGGTCATGTGATGTATTGCAGAAGATACTTCATAGTGGGTTGTTTGGCGGAAATCCTCCGCTTACGTGCGGTAGCACCGCTTGGCTCCCGTTCGGATGCGGTATTCCCGAGCATACTCTGTAATACTCTGTAATACCGTGCCGAATCGGAGTGTTTCTCCCGCACACGCATGATTTGTATGTCGTCCGTAAACACGCCCTGTTCTTAAAGAGTGAGTCCGTCCGAATGCGGAGGACACGTGGGCGTTTCTACGGACGATGGCCGCATGCGGAAAAACACCGTGGCGTGCGGACCGCTCCGTAAGAATGCAGGAATTTCCGCACAGATCAGAATAAGGGCCAAAGTCTGGAGGGTGTGCTACCACTGGACAGCTGATTAGAGCAGAAGTTCATGGGGACAGAAACGGGATGTCACTGTGTCGTCAGGACCAGACGAAGCTAGTGGCGAAGTGTACGCCGACCGAACCTTCGTGGCTACCCCCCACTCCCCTTACCCATTGAATGCATTTCTGATCTGTCTAGCTTAATTAATTTTTTTTTTAAGGTCCGTGTGTCTTTAATAGCACCAGAGTCAGCGAGGGAAGCGCAGTGCGTGACGCGTAGCACTGCGACCCCCTGACTTCTGAGGCATTAACCGGCCGCAAGGCACAATCGTGATCGAGCATTGTGCTCCTATGCCGCATATATGATTGCGCTCTAGCCGCTACTATCTGTAATCTGTGTCACATACACAGTTAACTATACGGAGACTTATTCCCTAATATACCGTACCTAATAAAGCTTATTTAAAAGACAGTTTCTCAGAACACTAATTGAAAGTGAATACATTACTAGTAAGGGAACGGGGGTCCCACGTCGCATGGATAAAGATATCCATTTTTACTACATGTTATGCATAGGCGTGCGCAGCCCGTTTTATTAGGGGGTGCACCATTGGAGGGGGCGTGTCCATCACTATCTACTGGGCGTGTTCATCATCTCCTATTATTACACATAATGAAACACACTAGACTAATGTCACGCACAATAATGCCCATCACACATGCCACACACCGTAATGCCCATTACACATTATGTTAGGGCTTAAAAAAATATTATTAAAACAGGGACAATAGGGACTGTGCACGTCGAAGGCGCGCGCCAAAAATTAACACATACTTACATGCATATTACACATCACACAGCCATTACATAGTATACCACATTCCATAATGCCCATTACACGCAGACTTTGATGGCCATTACAGATTATGCCATGGGGGGGGATGTGAAATGTTCTTTGCCAGGAGTCACATGCTCCCTGGGAAGGGGGTGGTTAAATGCTCGTTGACAAGGGGAGTTTCATGCTCATTGCTGGGGGTGCGCATTGCACACCAGCGCTCCCGTGAATCCGCACTTCCGGGTAGCGCTGTGCACTCTTCTTATAAGATGCCCACCGGAGCCGCAGCCTCCTTCCCTTTTGAGCCGCTGGCCGGATGCTGCACGCCGCACACTGAAGCTACTTTACCTGTCAGCGGCAGGCAGCATCTGTTCAGCCGCTCAAAAGGGAAGGAGGCTGTGGCGGGCACGGGACACTTGTACCCCAAGTGCCCAGGGGCAAATGCCCGCCCGCACACATAGTATACACACACACACACACATACAAAAAAAAAAAAAAATACGGTTTAACCTCAATATCCCTGGAATCAAATAATCCATATGGATCCGCCTGGTATCAGATTGAAAGCAAGAGATTGTTGGTCACAAAAGTGGCCCAGGGGCGCCTGGGTGGAGTTGTTTTGCTGGAGCTGCGGTCTCTGGATTTGGGAAGTCAAGCCCAAGAGAAATACATGGAAGAAAAGGAGATTTGAGACCGCGCTCGCTAGAGGAAATGTGCAACAGGTATAATTAAAACATTTATTATGAAAAAAATGAGTACATGTAAATATAAAATGCAATAAAAAATGCAATAAAAAAATGGGGGATATCACAAGTAAAAATGATAAGAGCAGGGATATTCACCCACAGTCCAGTCGTGGTAATGTCCTGTATCCGTTCCTATAGTACCTCCAGATGAGTGTTATGAAAATGCCAATTGCAATAGGATAACTGTTGGTCTCCAAACCAGGGAGCTCCCGATGTTGGGGGGTGCTCTACCCGGTGGGCTTGATGTTGTTGCCACTTGGTTTCCTTGATGGGAGTGATGTAAATCTCCTGACCAGGGAGCTCCTGATGGTGAGTGGTGCTCTACCTGGTGGGCCTGATGGTGATGCCGCTTGATTCAAGGATGGAGACAATTCTGGAGGTTGGTCCGGTTTCAGGATGGAATTGGAGAGGATATCTGTAAATGGGGGTGTCCCTGCACCCCTTCACCTTGGTGAAGGGGAGCAGGGACACCCCCATTTACAGATATCCTCTCCAATTCCATCCTGAAACCGGACCAACCTCCAGAATTGTCTCCATCCTTGAATCAAGCGGCATCACCATCAGGCCCACCAGGTAGAGCACCACTCACCATCAGGAGCTCCCTGGTCAGGAGATTTACATCACTCCCATCAAGGAAACCAAGTGGCAACAACATCAAGCCCACCGGGTAGAGCACCCCCCAACATCGGGAGCTCCCTGGTTTGGAGACCAACAGTTATCCTATTGCAATTGGCATTTTCATAACACTCATCTGGAGGTACTATAGGAACGGATACAGGACATTACCACGACTGGACTGTGGGTGAATATCCCTGCTCTTATCATTTTTACTTGTGATATCCCCCATTTTTTTATTGCATTTTTTATTGCATTTTATATTTACATGTACTCATTTTTTTCATAATAAATGTTTTAATTATACCTGTTGCACATTTCCTCTAGCGAGCGCGGTCTCAAATCTCCTTTTCTTCCATCAGATTGAAAGCCCAGCGATTTGGGTTCGACTGAAATCAACCTCGAGATTCAGTGATGCCGAAGGGGGAACTGGCAGCCATTGAACTGGGTGGGGGTCGGAATTAGCGGGTCCCAAGTTATCCTATAGGGAAAACGTTCCAGCTTTGCCTGGCAGTATCTCTGGTTCCCAGGGGGCTAGAGACACGGGGCTGGGCTCGTTGGAAAGCCACAGCCCTCAGCTATGATTAGGAGGTGCCTGTGCACCCCCGGCACCCCCCTTGCGCACGCCTATGATGTTATGTGTTTAATGTCTTGTGCCTGTTATATTTTTGCTACATTTTATCTATCTAATTAAATAAAGGTTACATTTTAATACGTATTCTTTGGGTGCACCACACAGTGACATCCCGTTTCGGTCCCCATGAACTTCTGATCCAGTGTCCAGCCTTGGGCCTTCACCTCAGCAGTTCTCAGCCTAGCTCCAGTGCATTCGATGTTCCAGCCATCATTCCTGTGCATTCGATGTTCCAGCCATCGTTCCTGTGCATTCGATGTTCCAGCCATTGTTCATCTGCATTTTGATGTTCTAACCATCGTTCCAGTGCATTCGATGTTCCAGCCATCTTTCATCTGCATTCGATGTTCTAACCATCATTCCAGTGCATTAGATGTTCCAGCCATCCTTCATCTGCATTCAATGTTCTAACCATCGTTCCTGTGTATTCGATGTTCCAGCCACCGTTCCTCCGCATTCGATGTTCTAATCATATTTCTGTGCATTTGATTTTCCAGCCATCGTTCCTCAGCATTCGATGTTCCAGCCATCATTCCACATCCAAAGGCAAGCCACAGTAAAGTGTTGCTCCCACAGTGTTGACTTTTTTTGTCTCAAGAACTTCATCAGTGCTCTGATGTTCTACATACCATCTGTCCTCCACTGTATTATTGTCATCTTACATACTTTATTGCCTGCCAATTACAATCTTCTTGTCATCAGTTACTTCAATAATTCTGGTTGTATTTTACCATTGCCTCCTTCCTACCTCTGGGTGATGCAAGTGAATGCGCAAGGGTCTCCTAAAGCCTCCCTGATTCCTCTATTGTCCCGAGTCCCCACCAGAGGTCTTTGTCACTGGGACCCAGACCCCTGATGTGACAGAGGCATTTGAAGAAAAATGGGCTGCATGGTCAAGAAAAAAGCCATTACTACGCAAATGCCACAAAGCATCCCGCTTACAATACTCCAAACAGCACAGAGACCAGTAGTAGTAGTACATTTATTTATAAGGCGCCACAAAGTGTCCGCAGCGCCGTACATAGTAAACTAAAAACAAGTTACAAGTAACGTACAGGGTGTAAGAAAAAAATGGGAAGTAACCAGGCGCTGATCTATTCTACTGATCTCTCTCCTTGAAATCCACCAATTCTATTTTCTGGAGGTCCTTATCGATGCCTATTGGACAACACTGACCTTGGTGTTAGTCCCTATATGCACGTAACGTTTTCTTTCATTCTGTGACCTCCCCTTCATTGGCCATCTATGATACAGGCGACACAGGCATACAGTTTAAATCTTTACTGACCTGGGAACTGGTCCCTATGTGCCCGTAGCAGGTTATTTTAAGGTCTCTCAAATCAGGATACAAGGGATGACGGTTTTCCTCCAAAAAGTATTTATTCCACAAGAATGTTTAAAAAGTCCACAGCAACATTTAAAAGGTTAATACCAATTAAAAATAGGGACCTGTTCCCAGGTTGGACATACACGCAATATACCAATTCCTCTCACCCGGAATGAGCATGAATTGTGTGCCGTACTCAGATGACAAAGAGCAGGTGTTAGTCCTTCCTGGTTCCAGCTTCCCTGTTTGTACACCAACGCGTTTCTGACAGTATAGTCCTTCCTCAGGGTGTGTTGATAAAATACAGCATAAATAGGGGTATAGCTGGTAGAACTAAAATCAGCATCAGTTCAGAAGTAGGTGTCGAAATTGTCGAGGAGACTGAAGATGAAGTAGAGGAAGGAAGAACAGGACAGGAGCACAGGTGAGGTAAAGAGGTAGGGTGAGTACGTGAGGAAGGAGGGCCCTACTCATAAGAGTTTCAGGAAGCGTTGGGTCATCCAGGCTGAGATGGCCGTGAGGCATTTGGAGACCTTGGACAGGAGTGATGGGGATAGGTTGGGGAGGAGAGATAGATTAGGGTATCATCAGCATAAAGGTGGTAATGGAAACCATAGGAGCTGATGAGGGTGCCCAGAGAGGTGGTGTAGAGGGAGAAGAGGGCCAAGGACTGACCCTTGGGGAACACCGACTGGCTGCGGGGTAGTAGGAGAGGAGGAGCTCGGAGTGGAGATGGAGAAGGAGCGATCAGAGAGGTATGAGGTGAACCAGGAGAAGACCGTGCCAGTGATGCCAAAGGAGCCAAGGGTGTTGAGCAGGAGAGGGTGGTCAACAGTGTCAAAGGCAGCCGACAGATTAAGCTGGATGAGGATAGAGAAGAGGCCTCAAAACTTCTGGAACAAAGACATGGAGTGATGAGACCACAATTGAACTTTTTGGCCACAACTATAAAAGTTACATTAGGAATCAACAAGGCCTATGATGAATGGTTCACCATTCCTGCTGTGAAATACAGCATCACTGATGTTTTGTGGCACTGGAAACTTGGTCAATATTGATGGCAAGATGAATGCAGCATGTTATCAGAACATACTAGAGGAAAATTTGCACTCATCAGCCCGGAAGCTGCACATGGGACGTACTTGGATGTCCAACATGACAATGATCCAAAACACAAGGCCAAGTTGACCTGTTATTGGCTACAGCAGAATAAAGTGAAGGTTCTGGAGTGACCATCTCTGTCTCTTAACCTCATTTTCATTGAGCCACTCTGAGGAGATCTCAAATGTGCAGTTCATGGAAGACAGCCCAAGAATTTACAGGAACTGGAGGCTTTTTGCCAAGAAGAATGGGCAGCTTTTCCATCTTAGAAAATAAATAGCCCCATCCACAATTACCACAAAAGACTTCAAGCTGTCATTGATGTCAAAGGGGGCAATGCACAGTATTAAGAACTGGGGAATGTAAACTTTTGATCAGGGTCACTTGGGTAGTTTCTGAAGTTTCTGTTGCTGAGCAATATATCTCCCCCGTGTGTACAGGGCTTAAGAATACAGACATGTCAGTGCAGCATTGGATGAAAGATGCAAGGTCTTTCAGGAGACCAGAAACTCACTGACATTTTTACACACACACACTGATTACAAGCAAACAGATCACATGTGAGGATGGTTACCTTTAGTAGCCATTCAAACCAATTTGTGTCAATTTGTGTGCAAGTTATGAGGCCAAAATCTCCAGGGTATGTAAACTTTTGATCAGAGTAGTTTCTGTTGTCATTATGATTTAAAAAGAGTAAACACAGTTGTTTGACAATAAATGGCTTCATCCAACCACTAACCATGAGTGAAAGAAAAGTTTGTGAGTTATCATTCATATTCTCTGACAAATGGCCAGAAAATCACAAATTCTGCTAGGGTATGTAAACTTATGAGCACAAATATATATATATATATATATATATATATATATATATATATTCTCCCTATATTCCTAAACGCACTACCAGATATGCAAATATAACAAGGTACACAAGTTAAAACAATCGTGACTTGGCTGCCTGACCACAAAATTCCCAGAGGGTTCAAGGAATAAAGCCCACAAAATGTTTTCCAATAGTGGAAAGGCGCCTATAATACATAAAACACAGTCCATAAGTGATAATCCTTTTTCAATGATGCAACGAGGAGTTCATCCAATATTAGTTTTTATTTTGTCCTTCAATGGAGAGTCAATAGTACAATCAGATGCATAAAAAAATGCCCACTGCGTTTTGTCTTTAAAAAGACTTCATCAGGGACTTCCGGTTCCGGCGGCTGTATGGAAGGCTGCTGAGAGACGCAGCTCCGCTCAGCCAGCCGTCCAAACCAGCATCTCTAAGGCACTACGCCTCTACAAACGGCGATTCCCGCTCCCCGATGTGCCGCTGATCAACCCCCGCTGCATGGACAAATATTTCACGGCGTTGCCAGGCTCACGGAGCCGTTCACAAAAAGAGAAGGGGAAGAAGCAAAAATCAGCCAAGATGGCGCCCGGCCCCTCCGCCAGCGTGTCTCTCCCTGCATCACCTGCACACAGCCCAGATCAATCTGAGGATGAGCAGACACACGAAGATGTACAGGTACCTGGCACACTCTCTCCCACTGCCCCCCTCATGCTGTCTGACATAGACCAAATGGACGCTGCAACCCCTATCACCTTTGGGAATTTAGCTGCAGCTATGAGACTGGCTATTAGCCCCCTCCTTAAGGAGCAAACCAAGGACATAAAGCAGCAGCTGGCTCAGCTACAGCAGAGAGTCCTCAGTACAGAGCACAGAGTGGGGGAAAATTTTGCCCATGTAGAGGAGATATCAAAGGTCACCTCTGACCACACTAAGACTATTAACCAGTTACAGAACAAAATCCAGGACCTGGAAAACAGGTCCAGGAGAAATAACCTAAGGATCGTGGGTTTACCTGAAACCATCAAAGGGCAGGAATTATATGACTTTGTGAGAATTACATTACCCTCTCTGCTAAATTGCCAAGATAGATGTAATGATCTTGTGATTGAACGGGTACACAGGCTGGGCCCCCAGAAACCGCAAGAGGGCGCCAGACCCCGCCCCATAATCTTTAAAACTTTAAACTATCTTCATAAAGAACTTCTTTGGGTGGCGTCACGCAAAATAAAGAGCATCACTTGGGATACACATAAAATCCTGCTATTCCAGGACTACTCTGCAGAGCTTTCTAAAGCACGCAAGGACTTCTCCCCAATATGCTCGACTCTCATACAGGCCAGCAGAAAGTTTGCATTATTGTACCCGGCCCGTTTGCGAATCTTTGAGGGTTCTTCCTTCAAGGATTTCCTTAACCCTGCCTTGGGATACACATAAAATCCTGCTATTCCAGGACTACTCTGCAGAGCTTTCTAAAGCACGCAAGGACTTCTCCCCAATATGCTCGACTCTCATACAGGCCAGCAGAAAGTTTGCATTATTGTACCCGGCCCGTTTGCGAATCTTTGAGGGTTCTTCCTTCAAGGATTTCCTTAACCCTGCCGATTAATGCCAAGGCCGACTTACAGGAGCTGGATGGTAACCCTAGGTCCCCGCACCACATGTCTGACTGTGACTAATTTGGTGGCCCAGTGAGAACCCCTACCCTCTTTTCACTAAGAAAGCAATCCGGATGATAACCAAGTTCAGAAACTGGCAATGGTCATTACAGGATCTTACCACATCGTTTATACACCTTCTTTGGAATGGCCTACTTACAGGAGCTGGATGGTAACCCTAGGTCCCCGCACCACATGTCTGACTGTGACTAATTTGGTGGCCCAGTGAGAACCCCTACCCTCTTTTCACTAAGAAAGCAATCCGGATGATAACCAAGTTCAGAAACTGGCAATGGTCATTACAGGATCTTACCACATCGTTTATACACCTTCTTTGGAATGCCCAACAAGTTTTTTCCTACTGCCAAGATTCGCTATCCACAAGGACATTTCTCAGGTGTTTTCTTCTTTTTTTTTTTTTCTCTTCTCCTGCTCACCATATGCTTCAGCTAGTTCTCCTTGCCCAGTAGCTTTATAATAGGGCTAATAATGCTGAATCTGGTTTAGTTAACTGTTGTTTGCTGTATCACACAAGAAAGTTTGGACGGCTGGCGCCAGGAGCCAGCCCTCTCTCTAAGTAGATGCTAGGATAAGTATTTCCTAGTATGTTTAAAGTATTAGACGGAAGTCTAGTTATACATGTTATTATGTTTTTTCTTTATCTTATTTCTACACTTACCCCCCCCCTGCTTTCCCCTCTGACTCTCCTGAACCCTCCCGCCCCCACACAGGCCTGCCAGATCTGCCTAATATGATATGTGATGCAATGCAGCCTAGCAATAGACTGATATGTATGTATTATGCTCCTGTGTTTTCCCATTGCACATTAAAAGATGTCCTTTAAGATAGGGAGCTGGAACATTGGTGGTATCAACTCCCCGGGCAAACGCAAGAGCATCCTGTTGCACTTGAATAAGTTACGTTTGGTTCTACTCACACCACACACTCACCACCCAATCATTTTAGGTGGGGACTTCAACCTTATCTCCTCGGCCATATTGGATAGACAGATCCCCCTACACGTTCACGTAAGCTACCGAAGTTCGGCATCCCAGCAGTATCGACCCAACTCCAGGTTTTAGATATTTGGAGAACCTTGCATCCCATAGAAAAAGACTACACATGTCTGTCGGCGGCCACCGGTCAGCTATCTAGGATAGATTATATTCTTGCCTCTTCCACCCTACTCCCTAAAATTGAGGAATCTCACATCGAACCTATTACTCTATCGGACCACGCGGTTGTGTGGTTTAAACTGAGATTATCTAAGGAAAGATCATCTTTCCGTTCTTGGAGATGCCCCTCTGCCTTGGCCTCGTCGGTTAAAATGAAAGAGTTGGTGCGCTCTGCTTGGGACAAATATCAAGTATACAATAAACACATTCTTGAGACCAACCCTGTCTTATATTGGCAAGCTTCCAAACCAACTATTCGGGGAGAGATTATATCTTTCTCAACATTTCAAAAAAGGGAAACCACACGTGAATATATTGAGACCCAACAGTTGCTTACGGACTCATTCCAGAAATTTAAAACAAACCCCACCCCCCTTGCCCGTTCACAGTACAACATAGCCAGAACAAGATATGAGAAAGTCATAGCTAAAATGGAGGCATGGTATTCATTCAATAAAGATTTTAAATTTCACAGATTTGGCAACAAGTATGGGAAACTCCTGTCCAATCTTCTACAAGGCCAACGTACTCCCTCAACTATACACCCATTAAAACAAGATAACTCCTCCCTGACAACGTCTGATAAAGAAATAGCCCAGGTATTACATAAATTTTATAGCTCACTTTACTCACAACCTGTTTCAGACTCTGGCCGGGCGGCGGCTTTCTGGGACAACCTGCCTCTCCCACAACTCCCCCCGAAATAGCCTCTGTGCTGACCCGGGATATAACATTTCAGGAGGTGGTGGATGCCATTGCGACTCTTAAGCCCAATAAGGCACCTGGTCCCGACGGCTTTACTACAGACTATTACCGGCTGTTGTCCCATGAAGTTGCACCCAGCCTGGTGCTGGTCTATAACACTTTACTCAATTCCAACTCAGTCCCCTCCTGCTTTAACATGGCAAATATTCGCATACTCCCTAAACCGGGCAGAGATTTATCTGACCCTGCCTCATATAGACCGATATCACTACTAAACCTTGATTATAAGATGCTTACCAAAATATTGGCGGAGAGGCTAAAGCCACTTGTCCCACTACTTGTCCACAATGATCAGACGGGTTTTGTGTCTGGCCGACAAGCTGTGACCAACATCAGAAGAGTGCTCTCGGTTGTGTGTGATGCCCAGTGTGCTACGTCGAACACCTCAAAAGCCATACTCTCCCTCGACGCAGAGAAGGCCTTCGACATGGTGCACTGGGACCGCCTATTCAATACACTACACCGTTTTGGTTTCCAACCTCGTTTTGTGGCCTGGCTCAGCACTATTTATTCAGGCTCCTCATCTGGGCTACTTTGTAATGATGATATTTCTGAGCCCTTCCCTATTCTGAGAGGTACTCGGCAGGGATGCCCCATGTTCCCCCTTCTATTTGTATTGGCCTTGGAGCCCTTGGCTGTGGCACTAAGGACCTCTCCTCTATATCAAGGTATCTCTGTGCGAGGGGTGGACATGAGGGTGTCCTTATTTGCCGACGATATGTTACTGTTTATCTCCCATCCGGAACACTCCATCCCGGTTGCCCTGGACATTATATCCCAGTTCGGTAGCTTCTCAGGTTATAAAATAAATGCAAATAAATCTGAGCTGTTGATGCTATATGGTACCCCACCTTCCTTCCCTTCATCTTCGACTCTAGCCTCCATCCAGCTCAAAACCTCACATATTAAATACGTAGGAGTACAAATCCCCAAAAATCCCAATTCCCTTTATACTCTAAACTTCCCTCCTGCCATGAATAAGATCAAGTCTTCAGCAGAGCTATGGCACGATCTCCCAATAGCCCTGCTAGGTAGAGTAGAGGTCATAAAGACTATACTGATGCCCAAACTTACTTATCTTATGCAATAACTCCCAATTAAAATACACGCTTTAGATATCAAAACCTTAATGCAGTCGTGCACTAAGTTCCTGTGGAAATCAAGCAAACCCCGCATTTCCTTGGCCAAACTTAAGATGCCAAAAAATGAAGGTGGCCTGGGCTTCCCAAACATAGCTCTATATTCCAGAGCGTTGTTGTCCAGATATGCCATGGATTGGCTCTTAGCCAGCAACTACACAAGTTATGAGCTGGATTGTGCATCTCTCTACCCATATTCCCCAGTAGCTCTTCTACACACCCCAAAATCCAAGCTCCCAAAACAGATATATGCACATCTGCTATTCAAAGATACTTATGATGCATGGTGGAACATATGTAAAACCCTCAACCACAACCCGCTCAATTCACAATGGTTAACAATATGGGGCAACCCCATGTTCACCCCGGGCATTGACAACCCAGCCTTTCGACATCTTTTTCTCAAAGGTCTTAGACTCACCTCACAGGTCTTTGACCCAGACGGCCACATTTTGACATGTAGTCAAATTCAATCCCATTATGGTCTGTCAACCCGGAGTATATTCCCAATAATCCAATTGTTGCACTTCTTGGCCACCCTAACCCCCACCCAGAATAATACCACTCCTCAAGCTGGACTCTCTCAGATCCTTACCAAATTCCAATCGCACAAATTTAAAACCAAATTAGTCTATAGAGAATTACTGACACCAATAATATGCAAGTTAAAGACCCAGACACAGAGCAAATGGACAACTGATATCTCTTTATTAGATGACCCCGATTTATTGTTTAAACATTACCATAAAACATTATGCACACTACAGGCTTCCATGTTACAAGAGACACATATAAAATTCATATTTAGAGCATATATGTCCCAAGCCCAAAGGAGACACTTCATCCCTGAGGAAACCGGGCAATGCTTGAAATGTGGCCTCATTCCTGCCACTTTCTTCCATAATATCTGGACCTGTGGGCACATTAAAAAATTCTTGAAAAAGGTGTTGACACACCGAAACGCGTCGACTGCCAGTGTGGAGTGTGAGCAGCCATCACCATCTATACCAAAGAAACCCAACATTGGATGTACGTATCATTTTTTCAAGTGTTTTTTGTTGTTTTTAAGAATTTTTTTATCTGGATGTTTTTGGATTTTCTTGGAAGTCCTCTTTTTGCTTATACTGTGACCGTGTGTGGTCTTTGTGTTGTCATGGGGACAGAGGATGCGGTTTTGGAATAAAGAAATTTTTTACTTTTATAAAAAACACCTGGCAAGGAGAGTTTTTTTAATATTTGAAGTGGACTTTCTACGGCTAATTATATTCATCATTCTTTCTGGGCACACATCCTCTTACTGGACCCAATGGTGAAACTATCATAAGAAACACAAGATCAAAGAAACCAGTATGAGAGTTTCAAGACTTACTAAATCGTAAGTCGGGTACGCATAATACTCCCCCATCTCCTTCTTTTAGAAGAAATCCCCTGGTACATACTGCCTTTCCTGTTTCACATGGTGAAGGTTTATGGTTCCTGTGTATAAAGATACCTTTATACACTTAAAACAGCACTTTACAGTGTGAGTCCTGGTACGCTCCCTGTACACATTCACTTTCCAGAGATATTCACCTGTACCCATAACACTGAATGATATTTTACACATTGTATATGTGCTTTACTTTATTTATGTCGACTGGATGGAAATCCCCACAATCCACTGAGTAGACAGAGGACGTCGAACAAAGAACCTGCTACGGGCCTGCTTACCATCTGAAATACCGTGAGTGGGGTACGCCCATCCTGTCTCAATATCTTAACTTTTCTCACAAAGAAACCTTTATAGGTGTACCCCCACCGTCCATTTGGTGAGTGAGGTACGCCCACAAAAAGGAAAAAACTTTGTCCTGTTCCTTGAAAATTTCTGTTCTAGGAACTAAACAAAGGATACACACTAATACGAATATTTTGTTTATTTGTTCACTTGTATGCACGTACACGGGGAGAACGAAAGGTTGACGTAAAGAACCAGAGGGTCCCTAAAGATAACGCTATGTGCCTATACCCCTCCGCTAATACCATCAATTTTTCTCTTTCATAACTGTTTTTAGCTTAAATGAGGAACAGCACATAACAGTTGGCTTTCTCCCCATTTTGGTTCTCTTTTCATATCTTATCGAGTGTGAATATTCAAGATAGTGATAAGACCAAGAGAAACGTTGCCGTCTGATAGCCTCACCACTGATCTTTGCGCCTTAGAAGCTTGGAATCCCAAATCTTGTTGTATTGAAGCATCATTGGTGTGTCTAGTTGAATCCCACATTTGCAGTAATGATATATTGAGGGAAAAATGTATTATTCAGATAGCGCTTAAAGGTATGTCCCAGGAAAGACCTAGCAATGGACAGAGCTTATCGAATTCATCTCACACCCGACTGCACCGCTGGTCGAGGCAGCCGGATGTATGTTCTGAACTACCCTCTATGCGTGCCCTGACTGCAATTATTCAAAATGAGAGTATTGCTCTCTATAAACATGTCAATGTGTATTCTTATGTTTACACCCATGATGTGAAAAAACTTTAATAAACATATTTTCAAAAAAATAAAAATAAAAAAGACTTCATCAGGGGTACCATGATACAATCTACAAATACAAACAATTGCATCAATAAACATACATATATCAAAAAATATTTGTTTGCAACTTCTCAAAGGACTGTGTGAATTAAATAATAAAAGCTTATTCCAAAGGTGAACACCTTTCCGTGAAGAAAAGTCACTAAGAAAGAGTGCAGTGGGGTAAGTTGGAAACTGAGTACAACATTACCAAAATCAGGATTGTCAAAAGGGGTAGATATTCTTATATCAAAGTTATTATGTAATTTTACACCATTGTTTTATAATGGCAAATTTATTTTCTCATCCAATACTCATATTATGGTAGCATACAATTATATGTAAAGTTATAAAATGTATTACCATTATTTAAAATAAGCTTATAAGTATTCCCCGATAAATAATTACTGACCTTTAGCGCCTATACATATTCATGTACTCTGGCACTTAGAGGCTATTTGGGGAGGTAAGGGAATGGATTTGCCATTGACCTGGGGTTGATCCTGTGGTCCTGTGAGACCATGAACTGTTTTTTTTTATATTTTCTTTTTCTTTTTATTATTCTTAAATCTTTGTATTAGGCCTGAAATTGGTAAATATTATATATATATATATATATATATATATATATATAATGGTGGGTTTGCAGGACGGCACTCCACGAGGATACGTACTTGCCGGTGCCAGGTCTATATTGAAGAAATGCAGTACACTTACCCCCCCGCAGAAGGATGAAGACCAGCACTCAGGCGAATTTCAGGTGAAGAAAATAAGAAGTTTATTCCATGTGCAAGTAAATAGCAACAATTGGACAGCCATTGTTGCTATTTACTTGCACATGGAATAAACTTCTTATTTTCTTCACCTGAAATTCGCCTGAGTGCTGGTCTTCATCCTTCTGCGGGGGGGTAAGTGTAATATATATATATATATATATATATATATATATATATATATATATATATGGATCTTTTATATGGATAGAGCAACTTAGGAAAGAAATTCAGCGAAGAAAAATATTTAATGGATTGTTCTCGTTCAAATCATGTGGAACCAATGTGTTCAAACAGAAGATCCATCTGTCCTCCAATTTTTTTAGGACGGTCAATCAGTCACCACCTCTTGGTAGGTGCGGGAACCAATCAATGATACGGCACCGCAGTGAGGACACTTGATGGCCCATATTCAAAAAATGCCCAGCCACTGGCTTATCAGTGGAACCTGTAGAGAGTGCCTGGCGGATTGAATACCGATGATCCTTTCACGAAATTGGCAAGAGTTCATTCCAATGTATGTTAATCCACATGGGCAGACTAGTGAATAAATCACATAGTCTAAACGGCAATGTAATTTAAATTTTATTTTAATTGCTTCGCCTGTATGTGGATGTGGAAAGCTGCTTCCAGGTATCATGGACCGACAAGTTGTACAGCCAGTACATCTTATACACCCCGGTCTATCTGTCGGGTGCATTAGCAGCTGTTTAAGGTTTCCTCCCCTCCTAAAAGACATCATGTATTAAACAAGTATTAAACAATGAGTAATACATCCTTTTAAAAAAGGAATTATTGTAGAAAAAAGACAAATGCACGAACAGGTTGGAGATGGAGAGGAGGAAAAAAATCAAGATGGGTTCTTCTAGAACCCAAGAAGTCTTAGCCAGCAGCTGTATTATCATAATTAATCCTCTATCAATAGACCTTCCACTCTTTTTCCTTCATCCTTTCCCCTAATTCCCCAGATCCCAACCTATCCCCCACACTCTTCCTCTCTCGAATCCAAGCCTCCCAAACCCTACTGAAACGGGATGCGGTCATCTATTAGAATGAACTTAGGTCTACAGTCATTAGGTCGACCTCACTAGGTCGACTGTCAGGACGGTCGACCTGACTTAAGGTCGACATGGGCCAAGGTCGACATGACTTAAGGTCGAATTTGCATAAAGGTCGACATGAGGAAGGTCGACTGGTCGAGCGATGCGAGGGTCCGATTCTCATTGCCAACTGTGTCCATGTCGACTGTGTCGACATTCGGATAAAAAAACAGTGAAAAACCCATGTCGACCTTATGACCAGTCGACCTTCCTCATGTCGACCTTTATGCAAATTCGACCTTAAGTCATGTCGACCTTGGCCCATGTCGACCTTAAGTCAGGTCAACCTTCCTGCCAGTCGACCTAGTGGGGTCGACCTAATGACTGTAGACCTAAATGCAGTCTGACGAATGATCCCATTCCACTGAAACTATTCCAACCTTATAGTACTTAAGTATGTTTTCCTTCCCTGTATAGTGCACCTCTCTCTATGAGTTCTATCTCCAACAGGGAAGGACAGCAGACTAAAGTCTGCTGTCCTTCCCTGTTGGAGATAGAACTCATAGAGAGAGGTACACTATACAGGGAAGGAAAACATTTTCCTAGAATTTTAATGGTGTTCACACACTTGTATACTATTAAGCGTATTATTCGCTCCTATTCCACTCTATAGAGATAAAGCGAAAAGTGGTTTAGAAGAACTGTTCCTTCTCCCCGATATTTATTGGAGGAGTAATTTTTCTCCTATTTGAAAAAAGAATTTGTGATGTTACTCCTGATGAAGTCGCTTTAAACGAAACGCGTTGTGACATTTCTCGCGGTTTTGCCGGTGACAAATTTGAAGGATATTAACCCCTTCCCGACATTTGACGTATATATACGTCATGGCCGGGATGTACTTCCCGACACATGACGTATATATACGTCATGACTTTAAACTGTCACCGCGTCTATAGACGCGGGGACAGTTTAAACATGTCTGCTGTCCCTGACAGCAGACATGTCCCAGCATGCCCAGGGGGGGCGGCGATGCCTCCCCCCCATCGGCGATCGCTGCGATTGGCTGTTCAATGTGAACAGCCAATCGCAGCGTTTTCCTGTGTTACCGGCGAATCAGACGCTCGGTAACACAGGGATCAATCACCGCCGGATGTGAGGGGGCGTGAGGGGGTCACCGGTGGTCACCGGTGATGACCACACCTCACCCCACCTGCCCCCAAGGCTGTGATTGGTCCGTCGGACCGACGGACCAATCACAGTCATGGCGCGTGATTTAAACTAACGGTGACTGCGCTGCAGACGCCATTCCGGTCTGGAATTGCGTGCAGAGCGGTCACCGTGCCAATCTGACGTGATATACTGACCTGATCCTTGCCTGATACTTACCTGATCACCGCTGGTAGCGTGCTGCCAGCAGCTGGATGCTTCCTGGATCTTGTGACTTCCTGTGTGCTGCTGCTGCAGTGTCATAGAGTGACAGATAGTGAGAGATAGTGAGAGATAGTGAGAGATAGTGACAGAGAGTTATAGAGAGTGCTATATTTTGTGTCTGCTGCCCCCCCTTTTGTGCTGATCAGTATATCTGTGCTGATCAGCAACTTTTTGGGGGTGCAGGGTTTTTTTTTTTTATATATATACCTGTCAGTTGCACCAAAGGTTGTGCTGCCTGTGCAACTGACTGCTGCCCCCCCCCCTGCTGCCCCCCCCTTTTGTGCTGATCAGTATAAATTAACTGATCAGCAACTTTTTGGGGGTGCAGGGTTTTTTTTTTATATATACCCTGTCAGGTTGCACCCACAGTTGTGTGCCTGCTGCCCCTCACTGCTAATCAGTGTTGCATCACTGCATCACTGATCTGCAGGTTTTTTTTTTTGGAGAGTGCAGTGTGGTTTTGTTTTTACACCCACGTTGCTTTTGTGGGTGTCCTGTGGCCGCTGAGCGCTGATCAGTGACGTACATCACTGAACAGCATTTTTGGCACAGGGTTGATATAATTTTTTTTCTGCAGTTTTTTTTTATTGTTTTTTTTTTGGAGAGTGCTGTGGTTTATTTTTTTTAAATTGTTTTTACACCCACGTTGCTTTTGTGGGTGTCCTGTGGCCGCTGAGCGCTGATCAGTGATGTACATCACTGATCAGCATTTTCGGCACAGGGTTGATCTATTTTTTTTTTTTTTGGATCAAATTCCTGTTGCCTTTGAGCGCTGTTCAGTGACGGACGTTACTGACCAACATCTGTGCTCAATTTTTGGCGCAGGACCTTTTTTTTTTTTTTTTTTAACCCCTTCAAGGTTGTACCAAAAGCTGCCTTGAAGTTGCTGAGTGACGTACATCACAGATCAGCATTTTTGCCACAGGGTTGATCTAATTTTTTTTTTTTTAATTGGGATCAAATTCCTGTATAAAGTATTTTTTTTTCTGCACTACATACACACTACACACTACACACTACATACCCCCCGTGTTGAAATAAAGTTTGTACCCCCCCTACACTATACACGTGTTGAAACATTACACTTACAGAAACACAAAAATAAAAATGGCATCCCAAATGTCATCCCAAATGTCATCCCAGTCATCCAGAAGAATGTACTCAGCGGAGGAGGCATATGCCATGCTTGCCTCTGACTCTGACACAGCCAGTGATGCAAGCGGGGAATTTGAAGGATTCGTCTTAACCTCATCTTCCTCCTCTAGTGATGAGGGACCCCCTCAAAGACGCCCCCGTAGAGCAGCTGAGACCCCCCCCCAAATGATTGATCCCGTATGGACCCCACCACCAGACAATTTTGAGCCCCAGGTTCCTGAGTTTTTGGCCATCCCAGGAATCCAATTTGATTCAACAGGTCTCAGAGAAATTGACTTTTTCAAATTATTTTTCTCTGATGATTTTATAAATTTAATGGTGGACCAAAGTAATTTATATGCCCAGCAGTTTATTGCTCAAAACCCCACGTCATCATTTGCTAGGTGGACCCCTGTAGATGCAGTAGAGATGATGACGTTTTGGGGTCTGGTGTTACATATGGGCATAGTAAAAAAGCCAGAAATTAGGCAATATTGGAGTACAGATGTTCTGTACAGCACCCCACTTTACCGTATGGCCATGA
This sequence comes from Crinia signifera, assembly GCF_055691185.1. Lineage (NCBI taxonomy): Eukaryota > Metazoa > Chordata > Amphibia > Anura > Myobatrachidae > Crinia > Crinia signifera. The sequence continues at coordinate 76,761,154 of NC_139224.1, forward strand.
CTCGGACTCGTTTTGAGACAATCCTTCAATTTTTACATTACACCGATAATGCACAGTGCCCACCCAGAGATGATCCCACCTTTGACCGGCTATTCAAAGTCAGGCCGGTCATTGATAATTTCAGTGCCAAATTTGCAGAGATGTACATCCCTGAAAAATGTATTTGTATCGACGAGTCCCTTATACATTTTAAAGGAAGGGTTAAATTCCGCCAGTACCTTCCCAGTAAGAGGGCAAGGTATGGCATAAAAATGTATAAACTGTGTGAAAGCACCTCAGGGTACACCCACAGGTTTAGGGTATATGAAGGGAAGGATTCAAGAATTGAACCGCCAGAATGCCCCCCTTCCCTCGTAGGTGTTAGTGGAAAAATTGTCTGGGATTTAGTGCACCCCTTGCTGGATAAAGGTTATCACCTCTATGTGGATAACTTTTACACTAGCATCCCCCTGTTTAAGGCCCTTGGTTCAAGAGGTACAGCAGCTTGCGGTACTGTGCGCAAGAACCAAAGAGGCCTCCCAAAAACGCACATTGCCCAAGTACTGAGAAGGGGTGAAAGCAGGGCACAATCCACCGAAAATATGTTGTTGGTCAAATATAAGGACAAGAGGGATGTCCTTATACTGACAACAATTCACGGAGACAGTACCACCTCCGTCCCTGTACGAGGTACCAGTACCCACACCTCAAAACCTAATTGTATCCTAGATTACAATAAGTACATGGGCGAAGTGGATCTTTCAGATCAGGTACTGAAGCCGTACAGTGCCCTGCGGAAAACAAAAATCTGGTACAAGAAGCTGGCCGTGTATATCATCCAGTTGGCACTGTATAACGCTTACGTGCTATTCCGTTCTACCAGCCAGAGGGGGACATTTATGCACTTTCAAGAGGAAGTCATAAAGGGCCTAATATTTGGGAACCAGCAGGCAGAGGGCCCCAGTACTTCTAGTACTGGCCCCCGTATTGTACCAGGGCAGCATTTTCCTAACGAAATCCCCTCCACTGCAAAAAAGGGCAGGACACAAAAAAGGTGCAAAGTTTGCTATAAAAAGGGAATAAGAAAGGATACTATTTTCCACTGTGAAACTTGCCCCGACAAACCCGGCCTATGTATAAAGGAGTGTTTTAAAATATACCACACATCTATGGATTATTAGGTTCATCATTTCACCGTGCTTCGGGGGGCTTGCTAATGCCACATAGCACCCACCATTCATTCCACCAGAATCTGAGCTGCAAAATCCAAAAATCACTCCTTCCCTTCTGAGTCCTGCCATGCACCCAACTGGTATTTTTTGGTCACATATGAGGCATTGCCATACTCGGGAGAAATTGGGGCACAGATTTTGGGGTGCTTTTTCTCCTTCATACCTTATGAAAATGAAAAATTTTGAGCCAGAACTGCATTTTTGTGTAAAAAAATGTAATTTTTCATTTGCACAGCCCAGTTGTATCAAAATTGGTGAAACCCCTGGGGGTTTGAAATGTACACTATACCCCTAGATGAATTCCCTGAGGGGTGTAGTTTGCAAAATGGGGTCACTTGTGGGGGGGTTCCACTGTATTGGTGCTTTGGGGGTCTTGCTAATGCGACATAGCACCCACCAACATTCCACCAGAATCTGTGCTGCAAAATCCACATATCGCTCCTTCCCTTCTGAGTCCTGCCATTTTTTGGTCACACATGAGGCATTGCCGTACTCGGGAGAAATTGGGGCACAGATTTTGGGGTGCTTTGTCTCCTTCATTCCTTGTAAAAAGGAAAAATTTTGAGCCAGAACTGCATTTTTGTGTAAAAAATGTAATTTTTCATTTTCACTGCCCAGTTGTACCACAATTGGTGAAACCCCTGGGGGTTTGAAATGTACACTATACCCCTAGTTGAATTCCCTGAGGGGTGTAGTTTGCAAAATGGAGTCACTTGTGGGGGGGTTCCACTGTATTGGTGCTTCGGGGGTCTTGCTAATGTGACATAGCACCCACCAACATTCCACCAGAATCTGTGCTGCAAAATCCAAATATCACTCCTTCCCTTCTGAGTCCTGCCATGCACCCAAATGGTATTTTTTGGTCACATGTGAGGCATTGCCGTACTCAGGAGAAATTGGGGCACAGATTTTGGGGTGCTTTGTCTCCTTCATTCCTTGTGAAAATGAAAAATTTTTGAGCCAGAACTGCATTTTTGTGTAAAAAATTTAATTTTTCATTTTCACTGCCCAGTTGTACCACAATTGGTGAAACCCCTGGGGGTTTGAAATGTACACTATACCCCTAGTTAAATTCCCTGAGGGGTGTAGTTTGCAAAATGGGGTCACTTGTGGGGGGGTTCCACTGTATTGGTGCTTCGGGGGTCTTGCTAATGCGACATAGCACCCACCAACATTCCACCAGAATCTGTGCTGCAAAATCCAAATATCACTCCTTCCCTTCTGAGTCCTGCCATGCACCCAAATGGTATTTTTTGGTCACATGTGAGGCATTGCCGTACTCAGGAGAAATTGGGGCACAGATTTCGGGGTGCTTTGTCTCCTTCATTCCTTGTGAAAATGAAAAATTTTGAGCCAGAACTGCATTTTTGTGTAAAAAATTTAATTTTTCATTTTCACTGCCCAGTTGTACCACAATTGGTGAAACCCCTGGGGGTTTGAAATGTACACTATACCCCTAGTTGAATTCCCTGAGGGGTGTAGTTTGCAAAATGGGGTCACTTGTGGGGGGGTTCCACTGTATTGGTGCTTCGGGGGGTCTTGCTAATGTGACATAGCACCCACCAACATTCCACCAGAATCTGTGCTGCAAAATCCAAATATCACTCCCCTTCCCTTCTGAGTCCTGCCATGCACCCAAATGGTATTTTTTGGTCACATGTGAGGCATTGCCGTACTCGGGAGAAATTGGGGCACAGATTTTGGGGTGCTTTGTCTCCTTCATTCCTTGTGAAAATGAAAAATTTTGAGCCAGAACTGCATTTTTGTGTAAAAAAATTTAATTTTTCATTTTCACTGCCCAGTTGTACCACAATTGGTGAAACCCCTGGGGGTTTGAAATGTACACTATACCCCTAGTTGAATTCCCTGATGGGTGTAGTTTGCAAAATGGGGTCACTTGTGGGGGGGGGTTCCACTGTATTGGTGCTTCGGGGGTCTTGCTAATGCGACATAGCACCCACCAACATTCCACCAGAATCTGTGCTGCAAAATCCAAATATCACTCCTTCCCTTCTGAGTCCTGCCATGCACCCAAATGGTATTTTTTGGTCACATGTGAGGCATTGCCGTACTCGGGAGAAATTGGGGCACAGATTTTGGGGTGCTTTGTCTCCTTCATTCCTTGTGAAAATGAAAAATTTTGAGCCAGAACTGCATTTTTGTGTAAAAAATGTAATTTTTCATTTTCACAGCCCAGTTGTACCACAATTGGTGAAACCCCTGGGGGTTTGAAATGTACACTATACCCCTAGATAAATTCCCTGAGGGGTGTAGTTTGCAAAATGGGGTCACTTGTGGGGGGGTTCCTAACTTTTAGCATCTTATGGTGCCTAGAAACCTACATGGTGCCTAAAAAATAATCTCATAAAAAGGAGGCTCCAAAATCAAGTAGGTGCTCCTTCTATTATGAAGCCTGTGGTTTGGTCAACGTGCACACTAGGGCCACATATAGGATATTTATGAAAACAAAAGAATTGGGGGAATCAATTTTTAGTCACATTTCTCTAGTAAAATCTACTGTGTTCCTTAGAAAAATGTATTAAAATTGAAAATCTGCAAAAAAAATGAAATTTTGAAATTTCACCTACAATTTGTTTTAATTCCTGTGAAACACCTAAAGGGTTAACAAACTTCCAAAATGCTGTTTTGAATACTGTGAGGGGTGCAGTTTTTGAAATGGCATCATTTATGGGGGTGTCTCACATACAAGTCCCTCAAAGTCACATCAGAACTGAACTGGTCCCTAAAAAAATCAGTGTTTGAAATTTTCTTGAAAATTTGAGAATTTGCTATTCATATTTTAAGCCTCCTAGTGTCCAAAAAAAATAAAAGGAGGTTGAAATAATGATGGAAACATAAAGTATACATATGGTCTATGTTAGTTATTAACTATTTTGAGTGGTATGATTATTTGTCTCACAAGCAGAAAATTTAACATTTTGAAAATTGCTAAATTTTCAATTTTTTTACGACATTTTGGTATTTTTCACAAAAAAACACAGACTGTATCGACCCAAATTTACCACTAACTTGAAGTACAATGTGTCACGAGAAAACAATCTCAAAATCACTGGGATAAGTAAAAGCAAAAAAAAGTTATCCCCACTTAAGTGATACATGTCAGATTTGAAAAAAAGGGCTCTGTCAGGAAGGCAAAAACAGGCTGCGGCGGGAAGGGGTTAAATAAACAAGAAATTGGACGAAACCCTCTGGTCTGCTTCACTGTACATTGGGATCACCATATATATGGACTTTATATATTAATTCTAGGCGCCACACCACAATTGCATATTCTGTTGTTCTTTCTGTCCCTTAACCCTCTAGGGATTTTGTGGTAAGGCAGCCATTGCTACAGATTCTTAATTGGATTTGCATACATAGCGCGTAGAGGATTATTGGGTAATATATATATATATATATATATATATATCTATCCCTTAGGAGATGCTGCCCACTACTTTGGATGAACTATACAACTACACAAGAAAAGAAAGTACTGAATGGGTGCACTAGAAGGCCTATCATTATACATAAAATATAGTTTTTATTGGTTCAAGATATAAAAAAAAATGGTGAAATATTAAAACATAGTAAATAGGAGTGAAAAGAAAAATAATATGTATATTAAAATGTAAAGGATCACTGTCTAACATAAGGTGTTATTCTGGTTCTTTCCTTCTGGCAAATTATTTCTTAGATGGACAAAACCATGTGCACTGCAGGGGAGTTGATGTAAAATAATTAAATTTGGATGAGCTACTGTATTTTGTTTCTGTGTAGGGAAAATACTGACTGATTTATTTTTACACTGCAATATAGATCTCACTTTGAAGTAAACCCCCACCCAATCTAACTCTCTCTGCACAAGAAATGCTGGCCACACATCAGAACAACTTTCCTCCAACCATCCCCCTAGTTGCTTGGATGGAATAAAAATATGGAACTGTATGGGAGCAAAGGACAATCAGAAATGTGCTCACAAACCCAGGAAAATGGACAAAAACATTCAGTAAAATTGTTTAAATCAAACAGGTTCAACTACAGTACCATTTCTGAGCGACAGTTTATGTCCTTTTCCAGATTTTGGGAGCAAATTTCTGCAGTAAATATTACATTTGCTCCCATCTAGTACCATATTTTTATTCCATCCAAGCAACTACAGTAGTTGGATGGTTGGAGGAAAGTTGGTCTGATGTGTGGCCAGCATAACATGTACCCCACCTGCAGTGCACATGGTTTTGTCCATCTAAGAAGGAATTAGCCAGAAGGAGTGAACCAAAATAACCCCCATAGTCTAATGTTTGCAGGGGTAATGTGTCCCTTTGTGTTTAAATGTGTCACTGGTCCTGCTGACAAGTGATTTTAAGACACTCTAATAAATAGTAGGTGTCAACAATTATTTCTAATTCCAATAAGGAATTTAGTTAGGTTAATTTTGTTGCATCATTGCATCAACACTAAATAGAGAGAAAAGAATTCCTCCTATACTATGTATCTATTTTGTAATAAAGTACTTTAAATAAGATACTTTTGTCTCATTTGTATCACTTTCTATTTGCTAGCAGACCTGTGCTGTATGACCTGTATTATATAGTTCTGTGTATTGTATAAATGGTGAAATTATCCCATTGCAGTAGGGGAGCAAATGTATTCACAGTGTAACGGTCCATACACACTGGGCGACTATGCCAATGTATGGACAGCGATGATGCCAATCATCGCTGCGGGGAAAGCCGCTCAGCAGATAAGTGGCTTTCCCGGATATGATGCGGGAGCGTTTCGGCGATCATACACCTCTATCAAAGGCACCAACCGAAATACTGCCATCTGCTGGCAGTGATTGAAACAACATCTTTTTCTCTTTCACACATACAGAAACACAGAGGCAATCACTCATACAGAAACACAGAGGTAATCCCAAGGGCCCTTATTCAAGTTGATTCGGACGGATGTGGATTTCGGACAGGAACCGAGTGTTCTTAGGCCCGCCTACCACACCGTCCAAATGCGGTAAGACGCCGAGTGTACGGACCACGAGTGGATGTTTCATGTGAACACTTCCTCCATCTGTTGGAACCTCCCCCATCCTCCGATGGTCACTGACCATCGAATGATGGACCGAGCGGTCAGGCAGCACTCGGACATTTTTCCATATGAAAGCAGGGATATGGGCAGGCAGCTGACATCCGGCTATGTCAGTTGTCCGCCCCCCACATGTGCGTCACGGCGCAATAGCATGCGTACGCCCAGTGTTTTCATGAAACACCGGTGTACGCATATGGTATTGAGCCCAAACAGCCCTTCACGCCCCTCTCCACCCCCTGCTCGGATGGTTCTGTATGATCATTTTCTGCACTGAGCTCACTCCGTGATCGGACGTGCGGGGCATTCGCACATGCGCAGATACACCTCTGCACATGCGCAAATACCAAACATCGGCCATCCGACCGTGCACAAAGCCGTCCAACTCAATCAGAATAAGGCCAAGATGCAGACCAGCTTTTGAAGCTTTTGCTTCAAATGGGCTTAGCTAGCATATATACATATGTGTGTGTACCATAACCGCCCCCCCTCCCCCAGAAACATAACCCCAAGTCTCCCCATTAGTGCCTAAACCTAACCTCTCTTTCCTCATTTCTGACTATGTTGGTTGTTGGTATTCCGTTGTCGGCATTCGGATGGTTTCGTTATACTGGAAGAAGAGTATTACCAAATGGTAAAAAATGGATTTGGGCGTTAATAGAAGGTGCTTCTTATCTAAAAAACAGCTGCTTGTGGGGAGATTATAGTCGAACCCCCACAAATGGTACTGGTACAAATATAAAAAACAAAAATAAAACAGCGCTACAGTTATTGTAAACAATTAATGTTAATAATAAAAAACAATAGTAGAATTGTCTGTAAATTTAAAACACTTTTTATATAAAACAAAATTATTAAAATAAACAATTATAACAATAAGTCCCTAAATGGATATAAAAATACAAGCATCTTTGTAGGGCATAGCACTTTCTTAATGTAGATTGTAATGGATCCTTATGTGAAGTTTTATATAAGATTGGCAACAGGCACCTACCTATAGTGTTGTAAAAGTCTCACCACTGTAAAGAACACTTAAGGTCCATACACACTGGGTGACTATGCCCAGCGCGCAGCAGGGCTCACTGCTAATCGCCGGGGAATACACACTGGGCGGCTTTGAGCTGAAAGCCGCTCAAACAGGCTGTTTTGAGCGGCTTTCAGCTCAAAGTCGCCCAGTGTGTATGGGCCTTTAGGTCTTTTCTGTGCTTGGGTCCAGGGCTATCTTAACAACATTATGGGCCCCTGGGCAAAGCAGTGCAGTGGGGCCCGCACATATTTATACCTATGAACACATATTATACCGCTGAACACAGCCAGGTCAGCAACCAAAACACAGTCGTGCTCAAACAGGGATACTGTTTCCCACCTCCTGCAGGCTGCTGCTGCACAACCAATGGTTAGTACTGTACTGATAGCCGCCGGCTATCAGTGGAGCGTGCTGTCTGTGCGCAGTGCTGCAGATCGTAAATAGATATCAGCGGGAGGGGCGTAAGGGGCCAGGCTTGGGCCCCTAGGACTTTGGGGGGGTTGAGATCATTGGGTCGACCATAAGATGGTCGACAGACATTAGGTCGACACTGTTGGGTTGACATACAGGAAGGTCGACATGAGTCTAGGTCGACATGGGACAAGGTCGGCAGGGGTCTAGGTTGACACATGCGTTAGGTCGACATCGGTTAGGCCGACAGTCAAAAGGTCGACATGAGATTTTTCACTGTTTTTTTACCCGAATGTGGACACAGTTGTAAGTGCTCTGCTTCCCCTCGAATGGCATGCTGTGCTCGCCATGCTTTGGGCACGGTGCCTCGCTACGCTCAGCACACTATTTTATTCTCCCACCACGCTCTAGGGGATCCTAAGGCAAGAAATACCACCTGACGGCACATGTCGGCTCAAAAAACAGTGAAAATCCACATATCGACCTTTTGACTGTCGACCTAACCCATGTCAACCTAATGCATGTGTCGACCTAGACCCTTGTTGACCTTGTCCCATGTTGACCTTCACCCATGTAGACCTAGACCCCTGTCGACCTTCCTGTATGTCGACCATCTTATGGTCGACCTACTGACTGTATCCCTGAAAAGACGGCCCTACTTGTTTCCGATTGTCCTCACGATGTTGTGTTATGATGCTGAATTAAAGTTCTGCTGGAGGAAGTTCGATGGACCTTGTGGAATGTCCCAAACAGATTGTCCTCTTAATAGATGTGGTAGGTGCAGAACGCTGAGTACCAGAATGATGAATGGAGTGAGGATTACAGATGTGCGCCGGACACTTTTTGTGGTTTTGGTTTTGGATCTGTATCTGCCTCCAGTTTTGGATCTGTATTCGGTTTTGCCAAAACCGCCCTTTTTGGTTTTGGATCTGTATTTTTTTTTTTAAACTCATAAAAACAGCTAAAATGACAGAATTTTGGTCTTTTTTTGTTCCTATGGTGTTATTAACCCCAATTACCTTCATTTCCACTCATTTCCAGTCTATTCTGAACACTTCACACCTCACAATATTGTTTTTAGGGCAAAAGGTTGCACCGAGGTAGCTGGATAACTATGCTAAGTCACACAAGTGTGCAGCACAAGCACGTGGCTCATGTAGGAGTGGCATTGCAGCGGCAGACAGGATGGCAGTTTGAAAAACTAGGCACCAATAAGACCCCTATCTGGCTTGATCATGGTTACGATGTGCAGCCGAGGAGCAGTGGGCGTTTCGTGCAGCACTGACTTGTTCTGCAAGTGTATAACTGTTTTTATCAGTTTAACATCGAATAAGACCCCTATCTGGCTTGATTGTGTTATTATTATTAATTAATTTAATCTGATTGCTCAATTTTGGGATTATTACAAGTCACCTCCCAAAACATTGCATAATGGGTGGAGGGGAGGGGGGTAATTAATTAGGTGGCAGATGAAAAAGAGTTCCCCCACCTCTATAGGACCACTTTTACCCCTGGGTTGGAGCTGTACTCCCAAGGAGCAAGGCTCTGTAGCTCAGGAAGTGTCTATGCCAGATCTGATTGCTAGTCTCTGTCTGTTGGTCAACACTCTTCAGGGGATGGCAACACAGAACAACAACAATGATATTAATTTGCCAACTGATAACCAGCCTAATCCCTTAACAATAACAAGCCCCATTTGACCAGTTTGACCCCCAGTGTGCAGCCTCCTCTCCCTTATAACACTTATACCCCTTTTACACCAAAAACCCTGATCCGACCCTGGTCTTTGAACGCTGGAGTTTCCAGGGTCTGACCCTGCTTTATACTGCATTTACACAGCACTTCGACCTGGGTCGGACCTGGGTCTGCACCATTTACACTGAACCTGGGTCAGCCCTGCCTTTCCTTGTTGATATATATATATATATATATATATATATATATATATAGATAGATATATAGATAGATATAGAGGGGTAGAGGGGGAAAGCTGTCCCCGGGTGCTGTGGGGGTAGAGGGGGGAAGCTGTCCCCGGGTGCTGTGAGGGTAGAGGGGGGAAGCTGTCCCCGGGTGCTGTGAGGGTAGAGGGGGGGAAGCTGTCCCCGGGTGCTGTGGGGGTAGAGGGGGGAAGCTGTCCCCGGGTGCTGTGAGGAGGAGGGGGGTCCCTGCGGCTGCTGAGGGGAGAGGGGGTACCTGTCAGCCTGACACTATGATTGCCGGCGCTGCCGCTGCTGTATCTCCCGGATAGTACTATTTCCCCTGCGCCAGAGGGACCGCCGACACTGACTGTCCATCCGCCGCAAGGACCGGCCGCCGGGGGGAGATACAGCAGTGGTAGCGCCGTGTCAGGCTGGCCGCTGACAGGTACCCCATCTCCCCTCAGTAGCCGCAGGGACCCCCCTCCTCCCGCAGCACCTGGGGACAGCTTCCCCAGCGCTGCACGCTGTGGACCCGCTGCGGGTGCCTGGACCCGCAGCGGGACCATTTACACCGCCATTTACACGGGTCCCATCCGGGTTCTACCCAGGTCAGGACCTGGGTAGAGGACCCGTGTAAATGGACACGGATACCCCCCATTTACACCGCCGAGGATCCGGTCTGACCCGCCGCTGACCCGGGTTTTTCGGCGGTGTAAAAGGGGTACTGATAGTCCCTGAGTGCCCATTCTTTCCTGTACCCATCTACAAGGGGCTGCAAGGTCCCTATACCAGGCACCGCGGGGCAAGCCACAGTATTTGGGCTCCACTTAAGACCTGAGTGCCGGTCCATACTTTTGGATATATATATATATATATATATATTATATACACACACACACACACGTTATACATCAGCAGCAGCAGAAGTGTCCAGAGCAGTTACCTGGAGGGAGGTGTCCTGGAGGAGGCCATGTTACACGGGGGTGATCCTGGGGCCTGCTCTCAACACATCACAGCTGTGAGCAAGGTGGGGGGGACTGTGCCCGTGGGCCCCAGAGGAGTGAGGGAGAGACTGCCAACGTGGGCTGGGGAGGAGTGTGGGGAAGAGGAAGACTGCAGGCATGGGCGGGAGGAGGAGGTGAGGATGGGCATTATTGCGGACCGGACGGACTCACGAGGAGGCTGAAGCCGGGTTGTGTTTGAGAGCAGAAGCGCACTGTGCCTGGCTCCCCTGCACACCTTACACAGCAGCGAGTAGGTTGTGTATATTTCAATGGGCGCCGGGTAATGGCGCAGCTCAGGCTGCAAGCCAGTGAGCCGAGCGGGCAGCGCCGCTGACATGTGTGCCACATCTGACCGCGACTGCTGCTATAACTCCCCCCTGCAGCCGCCACTGATAGCCCATTCGCCGCAGGGACCCCGCAGCTGCAGGGGGGAGTTACAGCAGCAGCCGCGGCCAGCATCCCCTCCGTCACCCGCCTCAGCAGCCTGACCGCTTCTCCCCTCCTCCTCCTCCCACAGCAGAGGGGACACTGACAGGTCTGCGCGCCATGCACCGCCCGCTGTGGGTGCCTCAACCCGCAGCGGGACCATTTACACCAGTCACTACACGGGTCCTGACCGTGTTCTACCCAGATCAGGACCTGGGTAGAGGACCCGTGTAAATAGACACGGCTTGACCCCATTTACACCGCCGCAGATCCGGGTCTGACCCGCCGCTGACCCGGATTTTTCGGCGGTGTAAAAGGGGTATAATTCAGTAGCTATGACTGATCCATCAGCCATGTATGGTCAACCCAGTTTTTAACCTCCTACATTCTAACATCATAATAACAAAAAACACTTAAAATGTTTTCCTTTGTTTATGTTTTTGTGTTGTACATTTTGAAGAGTTTTAGAATTTAGGAGATTTGTAAGTATAGCTTTTAGCTTAAAGAGCATGTACGTTTAAGCACTTATTTTTCTGAAATGTTTTAAGAAAACCTTTCTGTATCCCGATAACTGTTAAAAAAAAGTCACTGTAATTAATGTTCATGTTTGTTTTTTAGATTTTACATCAATACATTTTTATTGAAAATTTTCATAGAAATGGGAGTGGAGGTCACACAGGGTCCAGCAGTATACATAGAAATGTAAATAAACATATCAAGCAATATAAGCAGCAACTGAGCGAGATTATTACAATTTAAACAGCTTGGATTAGGTATCATCAGGGGTAGGCATAGATGTGGGGGAGGCAGTTTCTTTCTCATTGAGACTAAATTGTAGGGGGCTTACTCGGGATGGGTCGGGGAATTACTGAGCTCCTTCGCCCTCAGTAACATATGTGTGCCAATAAGCCCATTGGACTATTGGTGAGGATGCCGAGCAGGTGTAAGATATGAATTCTGTTTCCATAATGAAGTGATAATGGGCTTTATGAATCACTTTCAGGATCAGAGGGGAGCCTGCTTGTTTCCAAAGTTGTGCCAGGGCTGCGTGTGCAGCTATTAAAATATGGCCCAAAACATAACGTTTGTGGCTACGGACGGAAACAGGGATGACATTCAGTAGAGCCAAAGAGGGGGATGGGGTGAGCTGAAGACCGAGAACAACATTGAGTAGATCAAAAACACCTGACCAGTATTTGGTCAGTACTGGGCACGTCCAGAACCCATGAAATATATTTCCCACCTCCCTGCATAGACGCCAGCAGAATTTAGAGCATGAGGGCCAGAATGTGTGCAACCTGTCTGGCGTTAAGTAAAGTCTATGGAGCAATTTCAAAAGCATTTCAGTGTGATCTAAGCATTTGGTCATAGTGTACGATGACAGGAAAATTTTGCTCCATTGTGTAACAGTTAGATCCAGATCTAATTCAGTTTCCCATTTCCTCTGGGCGTTAGATTTAGTGGAGGGTGTCAAGTCTTGTAGGAGCCCATACCAAAAGGAAATGTCATGTTTAGAATTAGACTGCAACATCCTGGAGGTAACAGATGAAAGTAACGGATTAGGGGGGTTGCCGTCCCTAAGGGTGGACTGCCACCAATGTGAGATCTGGAGATAATTCATTAATTCGCTATTCGGGAGAGAAAATTTGGTACTCTTTACTTAGAACGGCGCCCACGATTTTGATCGTGGGCATCGTTAGTAAAAAATCTCGGGCATCTCGGGCATTGAATGCACTAAAAAATCAGGTGCGATGCGACCGACGAGATGCCCGCGATTTCCCATAGGGAACAATGTTAAATGTCTCAATTGACCCAATTTTCCTGTTCAATGCCTCAATTGACCCAATTTTTCCATGGGAAACAATGTTAAATGGGCCACAGAGGCCAAATAGGCACCCTGAAGTGTATAATGGCCACCCGAATTGTTAACGCCACCCCACGATCAACGTCAACCCGAAGCGTGGCGAGCGCAGCGAGCCCGCGAGGGGCGGCGGTACGCGTCCTACGACCTTTTCATACCCCCACTATCCACGTCGGCGTGGAGTTGAGAATAGAAAGTGTGGCGAGCGCAGCGAGCCACCGAGCCCAAAGCGTGGCGAGCGCAGCGAGCCCCGCGAGGGCACGCGGACAGCTGTGAAGCCCGCGAGGGGACGCGGATACCTGTGAAGGTATCCGCGTCCCCTCGCGGGGCTCGCTACGCTCGCCACGCTTCGGGCTCAGTGGCTCGCTGCGCTCGCCACACTTTCTATTCTCAACTCCACGCCGACGTGGATAGTGGGGGTATAAAAAAGGTCGTAGGACGCGTACCGCCGCCCCTCGCGGGCTCGCTGCGCTCGCCACGCTTCGGGTTGACGTTGATCGTGGGGTGGCGTTAACAATTCGGGTGGCCATTATTCACTTCAGGGTGCCTATTTGGCCTCTGTGGCCCATTTAACATTATTTCCTATGGAAAAATTGGGTCAATTGAGGCATTGAACAGGAAAATCGGGTCAATTGAGACACTTAACATTGTTCCCTATGGGAAATCTCGGGCATCTCGTCGGTCGAATCGCACCCGATTTTTTAGTGCATTCAATGCCCGAGATGGCCATGATGGGCGCCCTTCTAAGTAAAGAGTACCGAAAAATTTTGTTGGAGACTTGGAAAAGACAATAGAGTGGGGCCTGATAGTAGGTCTGCCAGTGTTGCCACTCCACAGGCAGACCATTGTGCTAGACTTAAATTCGGGATAAGAGTTGACATGGTCTGAAGGGAGATATTAGTGTGTGGGAAGAAGAAGGGAGTTTGGAGATTAATTTATCCCAAACTGATAAGGCTGCCTTCATGGATGGAAGTGTGAGTGTGGGGATGGGTCATATATGTTTGGAGAGTAAGAAGGCGTCTTTAAAAGGGAATCGAGCACAAGCTGAGGTCTCAAGGAGAGCCCAATTGATAACGGAATCTACTCTAAAATATTGTTTTAACTGAGCTAGAATAGATGCTTTATGGTATAAAGTCAAATTGGGTAGAGCTAATCCACCTTCGGTTTTGGGGAGGGTCATTTTAGAGTGGGCTAGTTTAGGGGGATTAGAAGACCAAACATATTTAGTCATAACCTTAGTACATTCTTGCATCTTCTTTGGGATAACATAAGGGATTGTTCGAAATAGGTACATCAGCTTTGGTAGCAGAGTCATTTTAAAAGCTGCTAGACGGCTCAGCCATGATATATCGAACGAGAGCCAGGATCTAGTTAGGGCTGTGATGTCCACTATGAGGGGAAGGAAATTTACCTCAAACAAGGGTCAGCTGGGATATTTATGCCTAGATATTTAATCGCTACTGAGCGCCAGTTGTATGGATACAGAGCGCGGGGGGACGGGAGGGAGTCGGAGAGATTAATTAGGAGGGGGTCTGTCTTTGTGGTGTTCAGTTTATAATAAGAAGCCTCACTATGGAGGTTATTCTGGTTGGTGCGTATATATCCGAATTATTTCGGAGCGGTCCGCATGCCACGCTGTGCTGACATCGTACGAAGAAACGCCCACCGGTCCTCCGCATTCGGACGGATGCACTCTTTAAGAAGAGGGCGTGTTTACGGACGACATCCAAACCTTTGCGTGTGCGGTGGACACACAGATAGTCTGCACGGTCTTATAGCGTCTGTACAGTCTTACCGCGTCAGAACGGAAGGGAACCTGCCCGTACGCACCGATGCAGTGTATTTCCGCAAAACTCACCACTATTATCTGAACACCGAAATCTGTTACATGACCCACTTATGCAATTAGGCAACATCATTAAAAAGGGATTGTTTTTAATGGTCATCTATTATTTCTCAAATTGATAATTAAACACTTTACTACCACTTTAGATTAACCCTTACATCATGCTAAGTTCAAAACATTCTTTCTTGCCCCTTTACGCCCATGTGTTATGTATGCATATTACATTATAAATTATTCTTCACATGCAAACACACACATACACATCAACACACTATGTACATCTTTACATTACCCTTCACTTTCAAGCACTTCTATGCAATAAACCCATCTATATACTGTATATACCTTTTGCACCTTACATAAATAAACAGCACTATTTATTATAAGGGCACGTTCGTGTTTGAGGGACTGCACCTCAAAAGTGACTGGGCGTACCGAGCTGAAATTTGGCATGTACGTGTAGAATCGTCAACCGGTGCTGCGTGCCAAATTTCAGGTCGAAATATAAAAAAATGACCAATTGGGAGCGATCTAAACTTCCAACTGTCAGTTTTTTTCTGACACTCGAGAAATGACACTTTGTCACCCATGTTAGTCTATGAGGGTTTTTTTGGGAAGGCATAACTCAGGGTAGAGGAATAATTGAGACTTGGGGTTTGTTTTATTAGGTAGATATTGTCCCAGTGGAGTGCCTTTTGGGGTTGAGGATTTTCAGATAGGTACAGTTTTTTTTATAATTTAGTGAAACGTCCCCCATTATAGAGATAGGAGATCTCAACTTGTTGCGCAGCCGCAGAAGCCATCAGCTGGGGGAGTACACAGAGTGGCTTCACTTGGGTGTACCAAGATGGCCGAATCCTGCTCGCAAACTGAAATAATTGGTGTAAGTGGATTTAGCTGTGGCTATGTTATAGTGGGGGTGGGGGACGCTGTGTGTTTATTAGCCCTGACACTGTTCTAATTACAGTTTAGTAGGGTCCGTGGTGCCGTGCCAGAGGTGGCTGTAAGATGAGTGACATCACCTAATTTATTCACTGCACTCCGTGCACTGCCGGGAAATTCAAAAAGTGCTTTCTGTGGGGAAGGGCTCAGGGAGCTGGGCTGCCAGGTGACTATTCGGTCCTACAGCAGGTGGTATATGGCAGGAGTGCTGTCTCCCCGCAGCATCCCCAGTGTCCTGTCCCCCTGTGATTCCCCAGCAGCATCCGCCTTCGCTTGTCCCCCTGTGATCCCCCACAGCATCCCCAGTGTCCTGTTCCCCTGCAGCATCCCTGGTGTCCCGTCCCTCTGTGATCCCATGGCTGTATTCCCAGTGTCCTGTCCCCCTGGCAGCATTCCCAATGTGCTGTGCCCCTGTGATCCCACGCAGAATACACCATGTCCCGTCCCCCTGTGATCCCCCCACAGCATACTCAGTGTCCTAGTCCCCCGTGATCCCCTGGCAGTTTAGGCATACGCATGGGGGTGCACATGCACCTAATAATGATCCCCCCCCCCACACCCACCGCACAATTTTATAGGAGACAAGCCGTGCAACTGAACAGGGTGCTGCACAGCTTGTCCCCGCTGTTGCATGGGGGAGCTGACATGGCTTTTACAGAGCCTGTCACTTTCAGGAGAGAGAGCAGTGGGGATGGAGTTTACAGGGAATGCAGAATTACATGGGAGTCAGGGGGCGGAGCTACACAGAAGTCAGGGGGGGGGCTACACGGGAGACAGGGGGCGGGGCTAACCTGGCTCAGGGCAGCTACTGGCCTACTGCCCAGTGTGCCCACATTGCTGCTGCTGTCATGAAAGGAGAAGAGGGACAACTCCACATCCTTCCAGTCCAGGCATGGCTATAAGATTACCTTAAGCAAGTGAGTACTACTGTGTTTTTTTTCCCCCTGTGAAATGAAGTATGTAAGGTGGGTTAGCATTAGGCTGGAGGAGGGAGGGTTAGATTTAGGCACTAGAAGGGACATAGAGTTAGGCTGCTGGAGGCTTAGAATTAGCTGGTGGAAAGGGAAGGTTAGGCCGCAGGGCAAGTGAGGGCATCTGTGTGAAATCCTGCAGGCCGCATGGTGAGGTAGTGCATCAGTGTGATTTAGCGCAGGCCGCAAGGTGAGGGAGTGTGACAGAGCGCAGGCCGCTGAGCAGGGGCGGATTGGGAATTAAAAGCAGCCCGGGAGATAAATTGAAGCAGGCCTGGGTGGGGGGGGGGGGACAAATTTTTAGAGGTGTGGCCTAGTGGTATGGGGGCGTGGCATAATTCAATGAGGTCGCCGCTGTGGGGACATGGCTAGTAGCTCTCTGACAGGGGCGGATTGGCCCTGTCAGTGTTACATAGCTATGTTTACCCATTACCATCCTTGAGTAGGATAATTCTCTCAAAATGGACAAGTGTATTATGTATGCTGCTAGCCCCACAATTCATCTCTGAGTCTAGCAAAGTAATGTCCAGTGATTATCCAGTGTGTTCCAGCTTAGCCTATCAAACGCTATGAACCTCTGTTATGGGAATACCGGTACTTGTGTATTATCACGGCTCCCACGATTTCCATCTTATGGGATCTTATACAATTTAAAATTGTATACAATTGTATATGGCATACAATGGCATACGATGAGATGAGATTTTAAATTGTATAAGCACACTAATGGGTGCTTACAATGTTAAAGCCACCCCCACGCCACCCCCACTATCAACGCCAACCCGAAGCGTGGCGAGCGCAGCGAGCCCGCGTGGGGCGGCGGTGTGCGTCCTCCGACCTTTTCATACTCCCACTATCCATGTCGGCATGGAGTTGATTTTATATAGTGTGGCGAGCGCAGCGAGTCACCGAGCCCGAAGCGTGGCGAGCGGACGCGTAATACTTTACATGTATTAAGCGTCCGCTCGCCATGCTTCGGGCTCGGTGGCTTGCTGGGCTCGCCACACTATATAAAATCAACTCCACGCCGACATGGATAGTGGGGGTATGAAAAGGTCGGAGGACGCGCACCGCCGCCCCTCGCGGGCTCGCTGCGCTCGCCACGCTTCGGGTTGGCGTTGATAGTGGGGGTGGAATGGGTGTGCATTTAACATTGTAAGCACCCATTAGGGTGCTTATACAATTAAAAATCTTATAGGGGGGCCAATTGATATAGGGGGGGCCATTAGTGTGCTTATACAATTTAAAATCTCATCTCATCGTATGCCATATACAATGGTATACAATTTCAAATTGTATAAGATCGGGTCCCATCGCAGCACATCTCATCTCATTGCATACCAAGCCTTATGGTATGCAATGAGATGAGATGAGATGGGAGCCGTGATAGTACACAAGTACCGGAATACCTTACAGCCTGCCTGTGGCTGAGCTAAATAGATACTGTATGTGAACAATGATACAACTAGACCCCAGATGTTTTAAAGTACATGTTGATGCATTTAAAAAAAAAAAAAAGAGTGTGGGGTTGCCGGCAGTGTCAGTGGTTCTGGGGTTTCGGTAGTGTAGGGGTGGGGGCATTGTTCTTACAGTGGTCAGCCTTATGATTTCAGTGGGAGTTTTAACCCCTTCCTGACAGAGCCAGTTTTTGCGTTCCTGACAGAGCCCTTTTTTTCAAATCTGACATGTCTCACTTAAGTGGGGATAACTTTTTTTTGCTTTTACTTATCCCAGTGATTTTGAGATTGTTTTTTCGTGACACATTGTACTTCAAGTTAGTGGTAAATTTGGGTCGATGCAGTCTGTGTTTTTTTGTGAAAAATACCAAAATGTCGTAAAAAAATGGAAAATTTAGCAATTTGCAAAATGTTAAATTTTCTGCTTGTGAGACAAATAATCATACCACTCAAAATAGTTAATAACTAACAAAGACCATATGTCTACTTTATGTTGACATCATTATTTCAACTTCCTTTTAATTTTTTGGGACACTAGGAGGCTTACAATATGAATAGCAAATTCTCAAATTTTCAAGAAAATTTCAAACACTGATTTTTTTAGGGACCAGTTCAGTTCTGATGTGACTTTGAGGGACTTGTGCCCCAATTTCTCCCGAGTACGGCAATGCCTCACATGTGACCAAAAAATACCAGTTGGGTGCATGGCAGGACTCAGAAGGGAAGGAGTGATTTTTGGATTTTGCAGCTCAGATTCTGGTGGAATTTTGGTGGGTGCTATGTCGCATTAGCAAGACCCCCAAAGCACCAATACAGTGGAACCCCCCCACAAGTGACCCCATTTTGCAAACTACACCCCTCAGGGAATTCATCTAGGGGTATAGTGTACATTTCAAACCCCCAGGGGTTTCACCAATTTTGATACAAGTGGGCAGTGAAAATGAAAAATTACATTTTTTTACACAAAAATGCAGTTCTGGCTCCAAATTTGTCATTTTCAGAAGGTATGAAGGAGACAAAGCACCCCAAAATCTGTGCCCCAATTTCTCCCGAGTACGGCAATGCCTCACATGTGACCAAAAAATACCAGTTAGGTGCATGGCAGGACTCAGAAGGGAAGGAGTGATTTTTGGATTTTGCAGCACAGATTCTGGTGGAATGAATGGTGGGTGCTATGTTGCACCAATACAGTGGAACCCCCCCCACAAGTCACCCCATTTTGCAAAGTACACCCCTCAGGGAATTCATCTAGGGGTATAGTGTACATTTCAAACCCCCAGGGGTTTCACCAATTTTGATACAAGTGGGCAGTGAAAATGAAAAATTACATTTTTTTACACAAAAATGCAGTTCTGGCTCAAAATTTTTCATTTTCAGAAGGTATGAAGGAGAAAAAGCACCCCAAAATATGTGCCCCAATTTCTCCCGAGTACGGCAATGCCTCACATGTGACCAAAAAATACCAGTTGGGTGCATGGCAGGACTCAGAACGGAAGGAGTGATTTTTGGATTTTGCGGCTCAGATTCTGGTGGAATTTTGGTGGGTGCTATGTCGCATTAGCAAGACCCCCCAAGCACCAATACAGTGGAACCCCCCCACAAGTGACCCCATTTTGCAAACTACACCCCTCAGGGAATTCATCTAGGGGTATAGTGTACATTTCAAACCCCCAGGGGTTTCACCAATTTTGATACAAGTGGGCAGTGAAAATGAAAAATTACATTTTTTACACAAAAATGCAGTTCTGGCTCAAAATTTTTCATTTTCAGAAGGTATGAAGGAGAAAAAGCACCCCAAAATCTGTGCCCCAATTTCTCCCGAGTACGGCAATGCCTCACATGTGACCAAAAAATACCAGTTGGGTGCATGGCAGGACTCAGAAGGGAAGGAGTGATTTTTGGATTTTGCAGCTCAGATTCTGGTGGAATTTTGGTGGGTGCTATGTCGCATTAGCAAGACCCCCAAAGCACCAATACAGTGGAACCCCCCCACAAGTGACCCCATTTTGCAAACTACACCCCTCAGGGAATTCATCTAGGGGTATAGTGTACATTTCAAACCCCCAGGGGTTTCACCAATTTTGATACAAGTGGGCAGTGAAAATGAAAAATTACATTTTTTTACACAAAAATGCAGTTCTGGCTCAAAATTTTTCATTTTCAGAAGGTATGAAGGAGAAAAAGCACCCCAAAATCTGTGCCCCAATTTCTCCCGAGTACGGCAATGCCTCACATGTGACCAAAAAATACCAGTTGGGTGCATGGCAGGACTCAGAAGGGAAGGAGTGATTTTTGGATTTTGCGGCTCAGATTATGGTGGAATGAATGGTGGGTGGTATGTGGCATTAGCAAGACCCCCGAAGCACGGTGAAATAATGAACCTAATAATCCATAGATGTGTGGTATATTTTAAAACACTCCTTTATACATAGGCCGGGTTTGTCGGGGCAAGTGTCACACTGGAAAATAGTTTGCTTTCTTATTCCCTTTTTATAGCAAACTTTGCACCTTTTTTGTGTCCTGCCCTTTTTTCCAGTGGAGGGGATTTCATCAGGAAAATGCTGCCCTGGTACAATACGGGGGCCAGTACTAGAAGTACTGGGGCCCTCAGCCTGCTGGTTCCCAAATATTAGGCCCTTTATGACTTCCTCTTGAAAGTGCATAAATGTCCCCCTCTGGCCGGTAGAACGGAATAGCACGTAAGCGTTATACAGTGCCATCTGGATGATATACACGGCCAGCTTCTTGTACCAGATTTTTGTTTTCCGCAGGGCACTGTATGGCTTCAGTACCTGATCTGAAAGATCCACTCCGCCCATGTACCTATTGTAATCCAGGATACAATTAGGTTTTGAGGTGTGGGTACTGGTACCTCGTACAGGGACGGAGGTGGTACTGTCTCCGTGAATTGTTGTCAGTATAAGGACATCCCTCTTGTCCTTATATTTGACCAACAACATATTTTCGGTGCATATTCCCCTGCTTTCACCCCTTCTCATTACTTGGGCAATGTGCGTTTTTGGGAGGCCTCTTTGGTTCTTGCGCACAGTACCGCAAGCTGCTGTACCTCTTGAACCAAGGGCCTTAAACAGGGGGATGCTGGTGTAAAAGTTATCCACATAGAGGTGATAACCTTTATCCAGGAAGGGGTGCACTAAATCCCAAACAATTTTTCCACTAACACCTACGAGGGAGGGGGGGCATTCTGGCGGTTCAATTCTTGAATCCTTCCCTTCATATACCCTAAACCTGTGGGTGTACCCTGAGGTGCTTTCACACAACTTATACATTTTTATGCCATACCTTGCCCTCTTACTGGGAAGGTACTGGCGGAATTTAACCCTTCCTTTAAAATGTATAAGGGACTCGTCTATGCAAATGAATTTATCTGGGATGTACATGTCTTCAAATTTGGCACTGAAATGATCAATGACCGGCCTGACTTTGAATAGCCGGTCAAAGGTGGGATCATCTCTGGGTGGGCACTGTGCATTATCGTTGTAATGCAAAAATTTAAGGATCGTCTCAAATCGAGCCCGGGGCATGGCCATACGATAAAATGGGGTGCTGTACAGAACATCTGTACTCCAATATTGCCTAATTTCTGGCTTTTTTACTATGCCCATATGAAACACCAGACCCCAAAACGTCATCATCTCTACTGCATCTACAGGGGTCCACCTAGCAAATGATGACGTGGGGTTTTGAGCAATAAACTGCTGGGCATATAAATTAGTTTGGTCCACCATTAAATTTATAAAATCATCAGAGAAAAATAATTTGAAAAAGTCAATTTCTCTGAGACCTGTGGAATCAAATTGGATTCCTGGCATGGCCAAAAACTCAGGAACCTGGGGCTCAAAATTGTCTGGTGGTGGGGTCCATACGAGATCAATTATTGGGGGGGGGGGTCTCAGCTGCTCTACGGGGGCGTCTTTGAGGGGGTCCCTCATCACCAGAGGAGGAAGAGGAGCTTAAGGCGAATCCTTCAAATTCCCCGCTTGCATCACTGGCTGTGTCAGAGTCAGAAGCAAGCAGGGCATATGCCTCCTCCGCTGAATACATTCTTCTGGATGACTGGGATGACATTTGGGATGACATTTGGGATGCCATTTTTATTTTTGTGTTACTGGTAGTGAAATGTTTCAACACGTGTATAGTGTAGGGGGGGGGTACAAACTTTATTTCAACCCGGGGGGTATGTAGTGTGTAGTGTGTATGTAGTGTGCAGAAAAAAAAAAATACTTTATACAAAAAAAAAAAAATGGAGGGGTTAAAAAAAAAAAAATAGAAGGGGTTAAAAAAAAAAATTGAAGGGGTTAAAAAAAAAAATTGAAGGGGATAAAAAAAAAAAAAAAAAGGTCCTGCGCCAAAAATTGAGCACAGATGTTGGTCAGTAACGTCCGTCACTGAACAGCGCTGAAAGGCAACAGGAATTTGATCAAAAAAAAAAAAAAAAATAGATCAACCCTGTGCCGAAAAAGATGATCAGTGATGTACGTCACTGATCCGCGCACAGCGGCCACAGGACACCCACAAAATCACAGTGTGTGTAAAAAAAAAAATTAAAAAAAGACCCCACAGCACACACAAAAAAAAAAAAAGGTGATCAGTGATGCGACACTGATTACCAGTGAGGGGCAGCAGGTGCAACTGACAGTGCAACTGGCAGGTATATATAAAAAAAAAAAAAAACCTCTGCACCCCTAAAAAGTTGCTGATCACCTCAGATATAGTGATCAGCACAAAAGGCGGGGGCAGCAGACACAAAATTTAGCACTCTCTATCACTCTCTGTCGCTATCTCTCTCTATCTCTCTATCTCTCACTATCTAACACTCTATGACACTGCAGCAGCAGCAGTGACAGGTATATATATATATAAAAATACCCTGCGCCCCCAAAAAGTTGCTGATCAGTTAATTTATACTGATCAGCACAAAAGGGGGGGCAGCAGTCAGTTATATAAAAAATATATAGCACAATCTGTCACTATCTCTATCTCTCTCTCTCTATCTCTCTCTATCTCTCTCTATCTATCTATAACTATCACACTGCAGCAGCACAAAATATAGCACTCTCTGTCACTAGGCCTCTCTATCTCTCTCTCTCTATCTCTCTCTATATCTCTCTATCTCTCTCTATCTCTCTCTATCTCTCTCTATCTCTCTCTCTATAACTATATCACACTGCAGCAGCACAAAATACAGCACTCTCTGACACTATCTGACACTATCTCTCTCTATCTCTCTCTATCTAACTAACGCTATTACACTGCAGCAGCACAAGTTCACAGGAAGTCACAAGTAACAGGATCCAGGAAGCATCCAGCACACTACAAGCACAGATGAAGCAGCCAAGATATTTGCAAGGATCAGGTAAGTATTTTGCAAGGTTCTGGTCAGTATATCGCGGCAGATTGGCACGGTGACCGCACTGCACGCAATTCCAGACCGGAATGGCGTCTGCAGTGCAGTCACCGTTAGTTTAAACCGCCCTCCATGGCTGTGATTGGTCCGTCGGTCCGACGGACCAATCACGGCCTTTGGGGGCGGGCGGGGTGAGGTGGGGTGACACCAGTGTCACCCTTACACCCCGCGGTGATTGGTGCTGTACTTTACAGCACCAATCACCTCCGATCGCGTGTCACCGGCGAACGTTATTCGCCGGTGACACAGAAAACGCTGTAATTGGCTGTTCACACTGAACAGCCAATCACAGCGATCGCCGACGGGGGGGCGGCATCGCAGCCCCCCCTGGGCATGCACGGACATGTCTGCTGTCAGGGACAGCAGACATGTTGAAACTGTCACCGCGTCTATAGACGCGGTGACAGTTAAATGCCATGACGTACATTTACGCCATGTGTCGGGAAGTACTTCCCGACCATGACGTAAATGTACGTCAATTGTCGGGAAGGGGTTAAAATTACTACCCGAGGCAAAATCACAAGATCCATCAGCTATAGCGCATAGTTGTGCCTCGAATAGAGATCCAGGGTAGACAGGAGATCTGAGCTATGGGTCCGATCACCTCGGATCTTTACATTCAGGCAGGAGGGAGCGGATACTACTCACCACCACCGCGCTTCCGTCGGCATCCAGTGGCCGCAGACAGTGCAGCATAGCCCTCCCCCCTAACCAGAGGTTTGTTTATGGTTAGGGGGAGGTATGGTTAGAGTTAGGCTGTGGGTAGGGTGTCTATGATTAGGGTTAGGCTGTGGGTGAGTTGTATATGGTTTGGGTTAGGCCAGGAGAGGCAGCTTCTGATAACCCTGATTCTTTTAGCACATTTTGTCCATTGTAGTGTAGTGTACTACTAACCTGGCTTAAGTTTTATCATGTGGCATGGAGTTCCCTCCGTCGCTGACCCATTGTACTTCCGGTGCCCTGTTTAAGCACACACAAAAATCAGACACGGCGGCGAAAGTCAGGGAAGCACGGAGACAAAAGAACAGTGAAAACAGTGAGCATGGCACTTCTGCTTAGTGACTCACACACACATTGCATATTCACACCCTCCCATGCACATACTGTATATGCACACCCTCCCACACACATACTGTATACGCACACATCCCCACCACACACTCATACTGTATACGCACAATCCCCACCACACAGTCATACTGTATACGCACACATCCCCACCACACACTCATACTGTATACGCACAATCCCCACCACACAGTCATACTGTATGCGCACACATCCCCACTACACAGTCATACTGTATGCGCACACATCCCCCCCACACAGTCATACTGTAAATGCACACATCCCCCCACACAGTCATACTGTATATGCACACATCCCCACCACACAATCATACTGTATACGCACACATCCCCCACACACAGTCATACTGTATGCGCACACATCCCCACTACACAGTCATACTGTACACGCACACATCCCCACCACACAATCATACTGTAAATGCACACATCCCCCCACACAGTCATACTGTATATGCACACATCCCCACCACACAATCATACTGTATACGCACACATCCCCCCCCACACAGTCATACTGTATATGCACACATCCCCCCACACAGTCATACTGTATATGCACACATCCTCCCACACAGTCGTTATGTATATGCACACATCCCCCCACACACTCATACTGTATATGCACACATCCCCACCACACAGTCATACTGTGTATGCACACATCCCCCACGACAGTCACTGTATATGCACACATCCCCCCACACAGTCATACTGTATACGCACACATCCACACCACACACTCATAATGTATACGCACACATCCCCACCACACACTCATACTGTATACGCACAATCCCCACCACACACTCATACTGTATACGCACAATCCCCACCACACAGTCATACTGTATACGCACAATCCCCACCACACAGTCATACTGTATATGCACACATCCCCCCACACAGTCATACTGTATATGCACACATCCACACCACACACTGATAATGTATACGCACACATCCCCACAACACACTCATACTGTATACGCACAATCCCCACCACACACTCATACTGTATACGCACAATCCCCACCACACAGTCATACTGTATACGCACAATCCCCACCACACAGTCATACTGTATACGCACACATCCCCACCACACACTCATACTGTATAGGCACACATCCCCCCACACACTCATACTGTATAGGCACACATCCCCCCACAGAGTCATACTGTATACGCACACATCCCCCCCACAGAGTCATACTGTATACACATCCCCACCACACAGTCATACTGTATACACATCCCCCCACACAATCATACTGTATATGTACACATCCCCCGCACAGTCATACTGTATATGCACACATCCCCACCACACACTCATACTGTATACGCACACATCCCCCCCACCCAATCATACTGTATATGTACACATCCCCCGCACAGTCATACTGTATATGCACACATCCCCACCACACACTCATACTGTATATGCACACATCCCCACCACACACTCATACTGTATACGCACACATCCCCCCCACACAATCATACTGTATATGCACACATCCCCACCACACAATCATACTGTATACGCACACATCCCCCCCACACAGTCATACTGTATATGCACACATCCCCCCCACACTCATACTGTGTATGCACACATCCCCCCCACACTCATACTGTATATGCACACATCCCCCCCCACACACTCATACTGTGTATGCACACATCCCCCCCACAGTCACTGTATATGCACACATCCCCCCACAGTCATACTGTATAGGCACACATCCCCCACACAGTCATACTGTATAGGCACACATCCCCCCACACTCATACTGTGTATGCACACATCCCCACCACACAATCATACTGTGTATACACACATCCCCCCCACACTCATACTGTATATGCACACATCCCCCCCACACACTCATACTGTGTATGCACACACACCCCCCACACTCATACTGTATATGCACACATTCCCCCCCCCACACTCATACTGTATATGCACACATCCCCACCCCCACACTCATACTGTGTATGCACACATCCCCCCCCCACAGTCACTGTATATGCACACATCCCCCCACAGTCATACTGTATAGGCACACATCCCCCCCCCCACACACACACACACACACTGTATATGCAAACACACACATTATTTTTATTATTTTTACATCAATAAATTTTTATTGAGAAAATTTTGTTCCGTTAGCCACGGAAGGGGAAGGGATACAGAAAATAAAATAGGAGGGGGGGGGGGGGAGTGTAAAGTCCGAATACAATACAATACATCCTATTCACATTATACATGTAACTGTCTATACACATAACAGATATAGGCTTTATTTTACCATCTGCACTGGCTTTAATGTACATGGGGTGAGTCTGGCCTTTCTTTCCCCTTAACTGTGTTAGTCTGGGCCTAGTATAGCTTCGAGACCGTCTCTAGACATCGAGTATACCTGCCAGTCGAGCCATATAGCCGCTGGTGAGTTGGTCTGGGCAGAGTGTGATAAACCAAAGGTTTCCATTTGGTATGCATGATGTATTTTGCGGATAATCTTCGCAATCGGTGGGGGGTTTGGGTTTTTCCAGTTTTGTGCTATCGCTGCTCTAGTAGCGATTAATATATGTCCAAGGACATATCTTGCTGTGACGGGGGTCTCGTCTGTATAAATGTGGAGAAGGGCGAGTGTGGGTGATAACGGGATAGATATTTTCAGGATTTTGGAGGCCAGTGCAAATACTTCTCTCCATAGCTGGAGAATCTTGGGACACGCCCAAAATATGTGGAAGACATCTCCTATCTCCGCACAGTCTCGCCAGCAGTATTTGGAGATCGACGGCCATATCTTATGAAGTTTGACCGGTGTGAAGTAGAGCCCATGTATCAACTTAAAGTGCATCTCTAGGTGGTTGCTGCATTTAGACAAAGAATGAGACACACATTATTAACAAATCTGCCCTTCTACAGTGCTGTGTGGTGTATCTGTGTGCACTATAACTCACTGGTAGCAGTAGAGGTCATGCCAGGAGGACCTGGGAAAGTGCACTGTTGTGTTGTCATCATCTGGTATCAGTTGTTCCTGGCACTGCCCCGCGGTGACGTCACCCCGCCCGCCTGCTGTATAAGGAGCACAGGAAACCCCACCTCCTGAATAATTATATGCTTCACACAGGTTCCAGGGCAGTGAGGCAGCCCTGCAGCCTGCATTCTGTGGCTTCTGCCCTCAGTCTGCAGGCGGTTGGTGGGGATATACAGGTTCCGGGGTCGCGCCTGTCTCCTTGTGGGAGAGTAGCAGGCGGCTTGTGAGGTCATTGCCAGGGGAGAGACATCACGTCCGTGGAAGAGGGGATCGGAGGGGTGAATGGCAGTGCTGCACCGCGGGAGGAGCTGCGTACGGCCGCGCATGCGCAGCAGCCCTCCCGCGGCCATTTTGACTGTCAAAACAGCCACGGCCCGTATTGATTTGGAGAAACCGCTGCGGCTGCTACCCGCTGTGATCGCGGTCCGCAGCCCAGGGTGGGGGGAGAGCGGCCCCTTTTATTGTCTTAATAGCCGGCCCACCGGGAAATGGCCTGGTTTCCCGCTAGGCCAATCCGCCCCTGCCGCTGAGTGAAGGAGCGCGTCAGTGTGATAGAGTGCAGGGTGATGGAGCGCGTCAGTGTGATTTAGCGCAGGCTTCAGGGTGATGGAGTGTATCAGTGTGATTTAGCGCAGGCACCAGAGTAAGGGAGTGTGTCAGTGTGATTTAGTGCAGACTGCAGGGTGAGGAATCATGTCAGTGTGATAGAGAGCATCAGCATGATAGAGAGCAGTTTGATAGAGCGCAAGCCGCAGGGTGAGGGAGTGTGACAGAGCGCAGACCGCTGAGCGAGGGAGCGCGTCAGTGTGATATAGTGCATGCCCCAGAGTGAGAGAGCACGTCAGTGTGATAGAGCTCAGGCTTCAGGGTGATGGAGCGCGTCAGTGTGATTTAGCGCAGGCCGCAGGGTAAGGGAGTGTGATATAGTGCATGCCACAGAGTGAGAGAGCACGTCAGTGTGATAGAGCGCAGGCTTCAGGGTGATGGAGCGCGTCAGTGTGATTTAGCGTAGGCCCCAGGGTAAGGGAGTGTGACAGAGCGCAGGCCGCTGGGTGAGGGAGCGTGTTAGTGTGATAGAGCGCAGGCTTCAGAGTGATGGAGTGTGTCAGTGTGATAAAGCGCAGGCTGCAGGGTGAGGAAGCATGTCAGTGTGATAGAGAGCAGTGTGATAGAGCTCATGCCCCAGAGTGAGGGAGCATGTCAGCGTGAAAGAGCGCAGGCCGCTGGGTGAGGGAGCGTGTTAGTGTGATAGAGCGCAGGCTTCAGGGTGATGGAGTGTATCAGTGTGATTTAGCGCAGGCCGCAGAGTAAGGGAGTGTGTCAGTGTGATTTAGTGCAGGCCGCAGGGTGAGGAATCATGTCAGTGTGATAGAGTGCATCAGCATGATAGAGAGCAGTTTGATAGAGTGCAAGCCGCAGGGTGAGGGAGTGTGAGTACAGAAAGAGACGCTGGCATTTTCCATCCCCTCTTGACACAATGGCAACCATTACTTTGTATACCGTTACACTGTATGCATGGGGCTCAGTTGTCACATTCCCCCCATCACACTCGGTCTGAGGGAGAGACACATGTGCACGGCACTGCTTCAGGCACAGCTTATTTACATATTACCGCCTCTCATACTGTGATTAACTCCCTCGTTGTTGTGCCAGCTGTTGATTGGTCAGACGTCCTGTCGTTTGCAATTGCACCTGACGCTTCCTGAAATCGGGCTCTACCATGTTCCTGCTGGAGGACTGTAGCGGTGCATTGGAGGGCAGCTGGGAAGTGGAGGCTGCTGCTTGGGGGAACTAGCGGAGCTTTGGAGGGAAGCTGAGGCCGCTGCTCGGGGGAAACTAGTGGCACTTTGGAGGGAGGCTGGGAAATGGAGGCCGTTACTGGGGGGACATGGAGTCCCCCCCCCCCACCCCCAGTGCCGGTCATTGTCATGAATGTAGAACCCCAGGGGGGGGACAGGGAGTGCCTGTCAGTGTGATGTATGTAACACCCCTTCGGCATATGTCCCCTTCCCATGTACACCCCATCCGCATATGTTCCACCTTCCCATACATATATATACACCTCCTCCCCATATACACATCCTACCCCTCCTACACATGTCCCCTTCCCATACATATATACACCCCCTCCCAATATACATGTCCTACCCCTCCTACACATGTCCCCTTCCCATACATATATACATCCCCTCCCCATATACACGTCCTACCCCTCCTACACATGTCCCCTTCCCATACATATATACACCTCCTCCCCATATACACATCCTACCCCTCCTACACATGTCCCCTTCCCATACATATATACATCCCCTCCCCATATACACGTCCTACCCCTCCTACATATGTCCCCTTCCCACACATATATACACTCACTCCCCATATACATGTCCTACCCCTCCTACACATGTCCCCTTCCCATACATATATACACCCCCTCCCCATATACACGTCCTACCCCTCCTACACATGTCCCCTTCTCATACATATATACACCCCCTC
Source organism: Crinia signifera (assembly GCF_055691185.1). Taxonomy (NCBI): domain Eukaryota; kingdom Metazoa; phylum Chordata; class Amphibia; order Anura; family Myobatrachidae; genus Crinia; species Crinia signifera. Next base: position 76,791,388 of record NC_139224.1, read on the forward strand.
CCCATATACACATCCTACCCCTCCTACACATGTCCCCTTCCCATACATATATACACCCCCTCCCCATATACACATCCTACCCCTCCTACACATGTCCCCTTCTCATACATATATACACCCCCTCCCCATATACACGTCCTACCCCTCCTACACATGTCCCCTTCTCATACATATATACACCTCCTCCCCATATACACATCCTACCCCTCCTACACATGTCCCCTTCCCATACATATATACACCCCCTCCCCATATACACATCCTACCCCTCCTACACATGTCCCCTTCTCATAAATATATACACCCCCTCCCCATATACATATCCTACCCCTCCTACACATGTCCCCTTCCCATACATATATACACCCCCTCCCATATACATGTCCTACCCCTCCTACATATGTCCCCTTCCCATACATATATAAATCCCCTCCCCATATACACGTCCTACCCCTCCTACACATGTCTACTTCCCATACATATATACATCCCCTCCCCATATACACATCCTACCCCTCCTACACATGTCCCCTTCCCATACATATACACATCCTACCCCTCCTACACATATATACACCCCCTCCCCATATACACGTCCTACCCCTCCTACACATGTCCCCTTCTCATACATATATACACCTCCTCCCCATATACACATCCTACCCCTCCTACACATGTCCCCTTCCCATACATATATACACCCCCTCCCCATATACACATCCTACCCCTCCTACACATGTCCCCTTCTCATAAATATATACACCCCCTCCCCATATACATATCCTACCCCTCCTACACATGTCCCCTTCCCATACATATATACACCCCCTCCCATATACATGTCCTACCCCTCCTACATATGTCCCCTTCCCATACATATATAAATCCCCTCCCCATATACACGTCCTACCCCTCCTACACATGTCTACTTCCCATACATATATACATCCCCTCCCCATATACACATCCTACCCCTCCTACACATGTCCCCTTCCCATACATATACACATCCTACCCCTCCTACACAGGCTCTGTAGCTCCTGCACCTTTAATACAGGAGAGGGCGTGTTGGAGGAAGCTGTGTAGGAGGTTCAGCGTGTAGTGTCCGATCCTCTATGGCACAGGGCTTTATTCTAGTTCACTCTTTCTGATAAAAACCTTCTTAGATGGACAAAACCATGTGCACTACAGGTGGGGAAGATATTACTTGTGCAGAGAGAATCAGATTTAGGTGGGGTTTTACTTCAAAGTGAGATCTATATTGCAGTGTAAAAATAAAGCAGTCAGTATTTTCCCTGCACAGAAACAAAATAAATCACCCAAATCTAATTCTCTCTGCACATTTTACATCTGCCCCCTGCAGTGCACATGGTTTTGTCCATCTAAGAAGGATTTTGTCAGAAAGAGTGAACTAGAATAAGGCCCACAGTCCCTTTCAACAAATAGGACATTTATCCCTATTGTTAGGATATATCACAAGGCAGTTATGAGATAACATTAGAATCTAGATAAAATACACATATGCCTGCACACTAATAGAGCTTAAGGGTATTTAACGCAACACTAACAGAGGACGTCAGAGGTGCCGACGGCGCTGTCGACATAACACCTGAGCGAGTTAGGAACGCATGCAAGAGCTTAAACTCAGACTCCATATAGGGAGGAAAAGCTCTTTTTTAAATTCTCCACAGCATCTTTATTCAGTTGTTGTCACTTTTTCTTTCTTTGTTTAATTGTTTTTACAACTGTATCCATGTGTCTATATATGGTCATATGCTTTAGTCACTATTTGAACACTGCACGTTATAGCAAAAATAGCACGTAATGCTTCTAAAGTAACATTGTTTACATGCGCACAATATTGTTTTGTTTTGTACATTTTATGTATACTTTTTTTTTTATATATATATCCGCAGTGTGCACTCTGACAGCAGCGCGTTGCTCTAGCAACCAAAGAAGCCGGAGGTCTCCCATACCCGCCGGAAGACAGTGTGGGTAACAGAAGTGGTCAGAGGAGAGTTCCGGCGACGGAGGATGTGCGGGAGACATGCCAGTAAGTTATGTTTAAAATTTGCACTTTGTCACTCTGCTAGTTATCCTGACGAAGGAGCCACGAGCTCCGAAACGTAGAAATAAAGCTTCACTGATTTCACATGTGTAGGAGGGGTAGGATGTGTATATGGGGAGGAGATATATATATATATATATATATATCTCCTCCCCATATACACATCCTACCCCTCCTACACATGTCCCCTTCTTCATATATATATATATATATATATATGTTGCGGGGCGGACCGGCACTCTATCCCTTTAAATTGTTTGCTCCGGTGCCTTCCAATACATAGTATAGCATATGGAAAAAAATGGCGGCACTCATAGACTTGTAGTGAAATACTTTATTTTATATAGTCATAAAAATGGTGCAGAGTACAACGTACATACATACATGTCATAACCCTCCTATATATGTCCCCTTCCTATACATATATACACCCCCATCCTACACCTCCTACACATGTGCTGTGCCAGCAGTGACCCTGGTGATGGTGTTGTTACTAATGCCTGTTTTCACCACACCCACTCTTTCCATGCTCTATATACCCAAAAGGTTATGATGGGGGGGGGGGCACTGATACGCCTAATCATGTGCTCCTAGAGAGTGGCTTCCCTGCCATCCAAACTGGGTGTCACACACATATACCTGGTACTCTTATTAGTCATGTGAAACACACCCATTTACACTCTGTTGTTTCTTGTGAAAAGAATGTCTATGGTTAGTCTTCATTCTAGCACCCGCTATCTTTGAACCTTGCAGTTACTCTTCCCTGTCTGGGGTGTTGCTGGTTGCTGTGGTGTTTCTAGCACAGTTCTGGTTTGCATATCAATTCTGATATACAGACCACATTGTGCTTGAAGCACAACAGCAGACAGCGACACCCCAGGCAGGGAAGAGGAACTTCATGGGTTTTCAAAGATAGCGGTTGCTAGAATGAACACTACAATGGTTATATTCTGGACAGCACTTGCTATTAATCCTTACACAATTCTAGTCCAACCTTTGTAACAGGCATCTTCACATGGAATTTCCCTCACTGGATACTTTTCCTGTAATTTAAATTGTCACTGTTAACAACACACGGCCGCACACACTGGACGATATGCACACGATATCAATAAAGACCATATTATTAATGATATATCGCCCAGTGTGTACCCAGCTATAGGCATATTTGATAATACCTAGAATTTTAGTACATACAGGTTTTTGATTGCAGCATGTGTGCACATTGGCTGTATTCAGCCGCTTATTAATAATATAACCACCAAACAAACTAATTTGGTGAATGTGCTCCCAATGGAGCCTTGTGTAGTCACCTAGAGGCCTATCTCAGATGTTTCACTTGCTCACTACTACAGTATTGTCTTTGGGGAAAATGATTGGTAAACACATTTGATAAAAAAACGGTACTTGTTTCCTAGCACGGCGCCACCGATTTTAATTGTATGGCATCGGGTCTATCGGATCGGGTCGCATTGCATGCAACCAGATCGCATGCGATGCGATGCGATTAGACCCGATTTTTAATTGTACAGCCACCCTGATGGCTGATTCCTATGTTAAATGCACCCCCAGACCCGATTTTTAATTGTACACCCACCCTGATGGGTAATTAGTATGTCAAATGCCTCCCCATTGTTAACGCCACGCCACTATCAACGCCAACCCGAAGCGTGGCGAGCGGCGGCGGTACGCGCCCTCCGACCTTTTCATACCCCCACTATCCACGTCGGCGTGGAGTTGATTTTATATAGTGTGGCGAGCGCATGCGGATTACTTCACATGTATTCCGCGTCCGCTCGCCACACTATCTAAAGTCAACTCCACATCGACGTGGATAGTGGGGGTATGAAAAGGTCGGAGGACATGTACCGCCACCCCTCGTGGGCTCGATGCGCTTGCCACGCTTCGGGTTGCCATACTAGGGTAGCGTTAATTATGGGTGGGTGTACAATTAAAAATCGGGTGTGTGGGTGCATTTAACATTGTAATCAGCCATCAGGGTGGCTGTACAATGGGAAATCGGGTGTAATCACGTCACATCGCATGCCATTGTAATGGCATGCGATGCAACGTGATTTTAAAACTGTATATGAAGGTCTTAAAACCCGAATATCGGGTCAGATCGGGTCCCATCGCATACCTTAAGTAATGGTATGCGATGGGACCCGACAGGCACCGTGCTAGGAAACAAGTACCAAAAAATCTATTAGATGGGATTTCATTTTGGAAGGTTCGGTATTAACCACCCACCTTCTAGTTGGCTGATACCTTTCTTGAGCGATATTGTTGATAATATTGACTAGGGTTTATGCTTCCTGTTAACGATGTGCACTCCCGCGCATCGATAATGAAAAAAAAAAAATTGAAAAAAAGCAATGAAATTCCATACACAAAAAACCTTGCGGTTTCACATGTCCCATTAAGGCTTCTTACACATGATCTGGCATTTCTGAAACCTGTTGTAACTCTTCCACTCAAACGCCAAAAAGCAATGAAATTACGATCATTAAGGCTGACGCCTTAATGGACGTGTTCCTTGCGCAATACAGATATGGTACACCATCACAGCCTGTGGGTAAGTACAGATTCAGCACTCTCACAGAGTGAGATTGCTGTCACTCACACAATGGTGGAGCTGCTAATTCACAGATTTGTGTGCTCATTGGAATACACACATGCAGTCTATGCAACTGAAGGTCTGATCAGTTATGTGGTGCACTCATCCTATAACTGTAATTACCCGCAATCACCTAAAACTGTCTATACTGTACCTCCGAGTTACTAAAGTGTTCATTCTAGCACCCGCCATCTTTGAAAACCCATGAAGTTCCTCTTCCCTGTCTGGGGTGTAGCTGTCTGCTGTAGTGCTTCTAGCATAGTGTGGTCTGTATATCAGCACTGAAAACCAGACCTTTGCTAGAAACACTACAGCAGACAGCAACACCCCAGACAGGGTAGAGGAACTGCATAGGTTTTAAAAGATAGCGGGTGCTAGAATAAACACTATTACTAGAACTATCCCACTGAGGGTCCAACATCTTTCACACCCACTACATATATCCATTTAATTTAGTATTCACATGCAGTTACCAGAAACATCTTTCATAATTGCAAAAACTATAATACTCCCAACTACTATGCATCAACACTTTCTTCTCCTATACGCCTTCATGCTGTTCTGTCTTCCCCGATACCTACTGCTGTGTGTATTGCCTCATCTGCACCAATGTGACTTTCCCCATCTGCGCTGCCCTGTCTTTCCACACAGATGCTACTGTTTTCTTCTATCTGTGCCACTGGCTTCCCCTCTATTAGCGATACTCTGTCTCCCCCTCCATCCATGCTGCTCTGCCCGCCTCATCCATGACAGTGTCCTTCCATCTGTACTGCTGTCTCCCCTCTCCATCTATGCTGTTCTATCTTTCCTCCAACTGCTCCTCTGTTTCCCAACCAATCGCATTACTCTGCCTTACCTTCCCAAATTCGTGCCACTGTTTTCCACCCATCTGCTTCGTTAGTCCCCCATCAGTGCTGCTTAGCCTTCCTACCATCTACGCATTTCTATTCCTCCCCATCTGCACCACACTGCCTCCTACCCCAATCAACACCACTTTTTCCCCATCCTCTCAGCTCTGTTTACTGCTCAGACCTTCAGTTGCATAGACTGCATGTGTGTAGCACTCAAATCTGTGAATTAGCAGCTCCACCATTGTGTGAGTGACAGCAATCTCACTCTGTGAGAGTGCTGAATCTGCACTTACCCACAGGCTGTGATGGCGTACCATATCTGTATTGCGCAAGGAACACGTCCATTAAGGCGTCATTGCTTTTTGGCGTTTGAGTGGAAGAGTTACAACAGGTTTCAGAAATGCCAGATCATGTGTAAGAAGCCTTAATGGGACATGTGAAACCGCAAGGTTTTTTTGTGTATGGAATACTTATATACTTATATTTATACTTATACTGTAAAATAATACAATAACACACAGACCACTTCTAACTTTCAACCAAAAAAGTATTTCCATAAAAAAAATTTAAAAAAATTCACAGCAGGAGGTCGCAGAGGTCCTGCACATCTGCAGCCATGATCAGCTGGTGCTGGTGCAGCCTTAGGAGGGCCCCTCTCACACCCTCGCCTTCTTCCCTCTGGTCATCTGTGGGCATCTTAAAGGGGGTTCAACTTTAATTATGCTATTCAGGTAGACCTTGTACAGTCATTCCTAAATACCTACACCATGATAAATCATATATACACAAACAATTACATAGGCAATAGTGTTTCTAATGAAAAAAAAAAAATATGATGGTGCCACACACATACACAGTGGCTTACACTACAGAATATGTGACTGATAAAATTGCCAATGTATGTATCAAAATCACAACAACACTTGAGCCTCACTCACACTTGTCCTGCCTTAACACTCACCAATGTACTAGAAAGCTACATCCACTAGAACTTGTCACATTTTGCCATACATATAAACCTGCATGTCACTGCTTAATACCTAAACTGCATGATAGATAGATAGATAGATAGATCGATAGATAGATCATAGACACTATGCGATTTTCGGCCGATTTCATCCGATTTCGGCCCTTTGGTCCGATAAATCGGGTGAAATCGTCCGGAAATCACATGTGTTTGACCCGCGCGCATCGGATCGGATCACGGCGTCGGACCTGCAGAACATAAGATATATCGGAATCTGAGCCATCATGGGTGCTTTTTAGCACCCACGATGTTCAGATCCGATATATCTTTATATACAGCCCCCCTGTCCCCCCCCCTGCATTGACGGTTCCCGGCGGAGGTAGTGCAGACGGGGACCGCAGGCATCGCAGAGCAGAGACCGTCGGCGCGTCGGGAGAATAGGAAGAAATCCTATTCAAAAGACCGGGCGGCCGCTGATTGGCTGAGCTCAGCGGCCGCCCGGTCTTTTGAATAAGATTTCCTTCTATTCTCCCGCCGCGCCGAAGTCTCTGCTCTGCGACGCCTGCGGTCCCCGCCTGCACTACCTTCAATGCGGGGAGGGGGGCGGGCGCTGCTTGTAAGACAGGGGGGCGCTGCGGGGGACACAGAGGTGGCAGTGACAGAGCCGGGCAGGGGAAGGCGGGAGCTGTCAGCGCTGGAAAAAAAGCCCATACAATGAATGGGCAGCCTGTGATTGGCTGAGCGCTCTCTCAGCCAATTGCTGACTGGCTGAGAGAGCGCTCAGCCAATCACAGGCTGCCCATTCATTGTATGGGCTTTTTTTCCAGCACTGACAGCTCTCGCCTCCCCGGCTCTGTCACTGTCCCCTGCAGCGTCCCCTGCACGCTGCCTTAGCAGCGCCCCCCACCAGCAGCCCCGTTCTGCACCCCCCCCCCCCCTGCTCCCCGGGTTTACATGTGATAAATCGAGACGATTTATCACATGTAAAAAATGGCACATCAAGTGCCAATCTTATCAAGCTCCCCCGGGGAGCTGCCGGGGAAGCTCATGGGTAGTCGGGGCGACTTTTCCTTAGGACAAGTCGCCCTAGTGTCAGTGGCGTAACTATAGCTCCGCAGCCCCGCGGTGGCGGGGGGTGCAGAGAAAACTGCAGTTTTCTGTCTGCAGTATGGGGGCAGCCATTTTCTAAGAGTCCATTTTCATTGTAGAAGCAGGAGCCGGCCGGGACCGTGACGTCAGGAAGGTCCCGACAGAGAGCCGGGCGAGACGCAGACCGCGGGTAAGAAGGGGGGGCAGGTTAGGTGGGGGGGGGGGGGGGGGGGGGCAGGTTAGGTGTGGGGTGGGGGGGCGCCGAATAAATGTGCAGTGGGGGGGCGCTAAATAGTTAGTTACGCCCCTGCCTAGTGTATGGGGATCTTTACTTCATGAATCATTGTCACATTGCCAGATATTTGAAAGTGCAGCACTAAGCCGCTTCCATACACCAAACAATTTCTAAGGTAAATCCATCCTACATAATAGTTTTCAAATATAAATGGCAACAACACGGGTACACTGACTAGAGGGGGGCCCAGGGGAACTTCCCACTTGTGACTCCATTATAAATCACGCCTGGCCATACTCCATTGATGTTTTATTTGTGCTTGTATAGAAAGACCCTCCATAATCCTACATGAGCCTCCAGATTCCACGTTTGCAGCATGGCCCTATAACCCCAAAGTGTGTCTGTTGTTATCCATTTGTTTGGACTAGTCTTTACTATATTATAGCAAAATGTAATCAGCTGTGCGACATAACAAACTGTACCTAAGTCAGTAATGAGGCATTACGTCTACTTACCACTGGCTGGCAGCTCCACAATCTCAGCATCCTCCACGTTGGGAGGTGGTGGGAAGTTTGGGAGGGGTAGGGCCAGCTCCTCCTACTCTTGGTATAGGGGGGGGGAAGGAAGGTAGAATGAGGAGGTTGGTGAGTGGCTAGGGGGAGGGGTGTGTGTAGGGGGAGTGGAGGTGAAGTTTTACGCCTCATGGCGGCCCTCATCCTCCTCCTCCTCCATCTCCACCTGTCCCGCCTCCTCCTCCTCCTCCACCTCCACCTGGCCCTCCACCTCTACCTCCACCTCCTGGGCCACCTCCTGGGCCACCTCCGGGGCCTCCTCCTGGGCCACCTCCGGGGCCTCCTCCTGGGCCTCCTCATGGCCCTCCTCACGGGCCTGTCTGGCTCTCTCCTGCGCTGTGGGTTAAACAAACAAAATGGTTGAGTGTCATTTGACATTCTAATTACTATAACAAGTACATATCATATCCACATTAATGCATGTGATAGAGGAAGTATCACACATATAGTATATGCCATTTCTCAATCATCAACACCCACTTTACCTCATGTTAATAAATGTGTTACTAATGGGAAAATTAAAGGATTCAGTGTTAATGATGTATGAATAGCGAAAAAACTTACACCGTTCTATACGGCGCCTCAACTGCTGCAGTAACTCAGGCTGCCGCCTCCGCAGGTCGGACCATCGCCTCTCCAACTGGGCGACGGTCCTCCGCACATTTGTGCGCGCGAGTATCCTGCGCTGGGCAGCAAGGTACGCCCGACGCTTGTCTCGGTTGGATATGAAGGGGCCTGCACGCCCCAGCCTCCGCTCCATTACGGCAACAAGTGCCAGCAGCTCTGCGGTGCAAAACGGTGGTGCCCTTTGATAAGAAGCCATTTTAGCTATGGCGCATGATACTCCTGTCCTGTGATTGGTTGTTAAGTTTACTATTTGGTATTAACTTTATTATCCATATTGACATGAACATTGTGTATGCGCCCAACATTCGGCGAAAACATCGCACCGCCAAGCAACGCGTGCTATAGCTTGGCATCGCATAGCAGTACTTCGCATTACTTACTGTATGCATTTATGTGTATGCGTACATTTATATAAAAAAACACATACACATACGTGCAGTTGTCCTGACTACACCATTATATTGGACACATTATACACCTAAGCTGCCTGCCTGCCTGGCTCCTACTTCAAATATATTTAAAAAAAAAACACCCAACAAAATATATATATATATACAGGTCGAGTATCCCGTATCCGAATATCCGTTATCCGAATTATTCCGAAATACGGACATTCCAGAAAGTAAAAAAAAATTTTTTTTTTGCTAAAAACTCACTGGGGACATTTGTAACAGCTCTACTGAGGACATGATATGTAACTGGCACTATATATGTACAAGAAAATGATTGCTTGGCATTCAAATTCAGTGCTGAGATAGTACACACATTTTGTTTCACGTTTTGAAACCTTGTTTTTTGAACAATTAAAATATATTTGTGTGTATTTTATGTGGTAATAAAATATATTTGTGTGTATATTATGTGTTTATACAGCATAAATGCAAGATACTTCAAAATACATCATTGAAATATTAAAATATTCCGAAATACGGAATAATCCGTTATCCAAAATTCTCCTGGTCCCGAGCATTTTGGATAAGGGATACTCAACCTGTATATATATATATATATATATATATATATATATATATATATATATATATATATATATATATATATATATATATATATATATATATATATATATATATATATATATGTGATAATAAATATTAAATCTACAAATAAAATAATCACCAACACATACCAAACATACATGGTGAAAAAAGTGTGAAAAACAATCTACTCACCAGACATGGATGATAGCCTCAGCTACAATATTGGAAACATAAAAAACATTTTAAAATCTATGAACAAGGTATAACTGTGACCTGCAATATTGGTCTAAAACCAATACACCTCACACATAATACGTAGTGCAATTGATATTGGCATTAAGAGTCCATGGTGCCTAATTGTCAATTTCTAGGACACAAAATTAACATACTTTTCCACCTTGATGGGTGTAATTGATCACAAATTGGGTTGGTCTGTGCAACATTCAAAAATGTACCTGAAGAATCTTTGGGCAACAGAGTCCCGCAGCTGGTATCCCCGAAGGCTTTCCGGGGAGCGGGATGGGCGCAGGGGAGGATCTTGCAGCTCAGATGGAACATCCCACTCATCAAAGGGTATCTCATGCCGCACAGCTATGTTGTGAAAGAATGCACACAAGCCCACAATCCTCTACACCATTTCAGGCGCATACTGTAAGTCACCACCAGTCCGGTGGAGCACTCTAAATCGACCCTTTAACAGGCCAATTGAGCGCTCCACCTGCCTGGTGGCAACATGCGCCCTATTGAATGCCTCCTGTGCGCCTGGTGCTGGGGAGCTGTACGGCGTAAGCAGCCAGGGCGTACATGGGTAACTGGAGTCACCCAGAACCCACGCATCACGGCCTTCAAGCTCTTGGAGTCTCTGCCAAATCCCTGTTTGTCAGATAACATGAGAATCATGGGCACTTCCGGGAAACTTCGAGTTGAAGGCGAGAATTTCCATGGATGGGCCACATACCATCATCACGTTGAGTGAGTGGAACAATTTTCGGTTCCTATAGATCTTCTCACTTCGTGATGGAGGCACAAATGGTACATGGGTGCCATCCACAACCCCTATCACATTAGGGAAGCCAGCAATTTGATGGAATGCCTGCTGGCTTCTGTGAAGGGTCTCTTGGGCAAAAGACATGGCCATGAAGTGCCCCTTGCGCCTAAACATGGCTGACATCACACACCTCAGGATTCTGCTGAAAGCAGGCAGGGATATTCCAGCAAGTACTGCCACTACTTGTTGGAATGATCCTGAGGCGCAGAAATGCAAGACCGCCAGCAGCTGAGTGTGAGGCGGAATTGCCGTCGTGAGCCCATGACAAGGTGGCATTCATAGATCACTCTCAATTAAAGAGAGTATATCTAGAATGACATGTGGGGGTAACCGGTACCTAGTAAGTACCTCATCATCGGGCATCCCAAAGAGTGTCACCCGTGTGCGAAAGATTCTTGCACGTCCTGGCCTCCTTGGGCGACGAGTGGGTTGAGCCGCAAGTGCCCTTAGCCCATTAGCCACAAAGTCCATCATTGCTTCAGCAACCTACAATAAAATGATCAAATGAAATGGAACACCTATGCAAAGAATGCTCATCCCCAAAAATTAGTAGAATTATATGAATCCATACGTACAATAGACGGCCGCCCAGTCAAGTCCCGAATATCCATAATGATCTACAATGATGTAACAATAATATTACCTCACCACACAACTATGTAAACACAAATATCTCTATTACATTTAACTCCTAAACACTAATTAAGTATTATATGTCAGAACAATTGATCATGAAATCATGTAGTCAGACACATGAATGACAAATTGAAAGAAATATGTTAGGTGAAAATGCATGGGACATCAAAGTGTGCGCCTTCTGATGGTGTGAAAGGGAATGTTGTAACATGAATAACCTCCATTGTGAACTGTAACAGTATGGGACACATTTCAGCTATTGATGGGACATGTAGTTCACCAATATATGGTGGCCCACAGGTTTAACACCTGTGTGTTAAATGGTGGCCAGCTAACATGATTCATTAATGCTAACAAGCCTTTGCTGACCAAAAAATCTTTGATATGTGAACAAATGTTGCATACATTATTACCCTTACATTGTTAATGTATATCATCTATACAATGACCATGGGAGAGCTTACCTTAGACCCGGCCACAATACAGATCTGGAGACAAATTAATCTAGCATCAAACCACTATTTATAGGCCTATCACATGTGTTGTGCATGGCATCAGTGATGACTATTGCATGACTTGTGGGGTGGATTTCCAAATGGATTGGATTACTTACATTTTTGGTACATTCACAACAATAGCACAGTACTAATGAACATTCACAGATAGCATTTATGATTTTATAATGTTGGAGGTGGCCATTATAGAAAATATTACAACATTTCACCTAAATTAGACTTTGAAGGTACACCAGGTTTTGTAAATTCGAATTGCCACTACTATGGGTGTGGCCTATGTGCCGCACAAACAGCATGGCGTACGCTGCCGTACGGAACGCTGCTGCAAAAAAATAACACAGGGTGGGGCTGAAGTACGCCACTGACAGAAATAGTATATAATGGTGTGCTAGAACCACAAAATGGTGTTGCAAACATGGCTGGCTCTCATTCTGAGGGAGAGCAAGACTTCCAGAGCCTCATGGAACGCCTGGACTCCAGCACCTCCTATGTGCCCCTCCAACAACAGGCATTTGGAGGAGAGCAGGCAGCTGGCCCATCTTCTGCCTCAGCAGAATCATTGGGAACACAGCAGGTGGCTTCCCAAGATAGTAGCATGGCCAGCACTTCAGGTACAGCGACAGGTGGCCGTGGGCGTGGCCATGGTCAAAAGAGCCCAACAGAGGATCCAGACACCAGGAACATGGCATTCGAACCGCAGGAGTTTGCCATTCTGGTACCCCGTGCAAGGGATTGGATAGAGTGTCCACAGGAGAAGCTGACACACACCAGGAAATGGAAGATTTGGGATGACATAACCGCGGAGATTAATGTGGTAGCTCCACAAGTTCGTGAGAGGGAGCATGTGAAGCAGAGGCAAATTAAAGTGTGCTACATTTGTGCAGAAGTAGACCAGTAATGTTTGTATTATATGTTAGATGGAGTTGGTGAATGGTCGGTGATGTTGCTAGGAGCAACAGACATGATTGGCATGTCTCTTATTCTATATTTATTGGAGACTGAGTGGGAATGTTTGTTCTAAGTGTTGTGTTTATAGTTTTACATAATGTAAGTTATGTAGAATGAAGCACACGTTGACATCGGTAGCAGATTACAATGCATGCTACATCAAACGTCAGGGGTGACATGTATTAATATGAGAACTTTGCATGCAGGTGGCACGACTTCAAAACCAACCTGAAGAAGAAGCTGACCAAACGGCGGGACCACAGCCAAACCTCTGGGGCTGGCCCGATTCCAGCAAAACTGAAGCTCACCCCCTGGAAGAGATGGCTGTTGGCTGCATAGCCATAGAGGAGATCCGGGGGTGAGCAACATGGATAGCGAGGCCCCAGCGGAAGTCTTTGCTGCTTATGTAGAAGGTAATTGTTTTGTATGGCATAAGTAATTTGTACTAATTTTCAAGGAATGTGTTGTAATTGTAATTTTCTCTTTCACCAGCATCCCCGCCGTTTGGTCAGGCAAGTCTTCAGGAGGTGGAGGAGTCTGTGCCACCTGCCACCACTGCCAGACATGTGCAGCAGCAGCAGCAGCCACCGGCCACACAGGATGTGGACAGGTGGGTGGAGATGCTTGGCCAGATTTACCAGCAGGGAGTGATAGCATCAGAGCGGCTGCGTAGGACGGAGGAGGTCATGATGGGTCTTGTCAGCACCCAGCAGTCCGTAGCTGCCAGCCTGCGGGTGCTGGCAGATCAATCCTGCCGGATGAATGACCTCCTCCAAGACCTAGTTACCACCAATCGGGCCCTATTGGCAGCCGTCTCTGGTGCTTTCCCACCACCAGCACTCCCTGCTGGCAGAAGGGGAAGAGCATCATTCCCTTTGCCATCATCGGGCCCACCTGCCCCACCATCCCAACGTGGCCGTGGCCGTGGGCGAGGAGCTGCTGCTGCACGTGGCAAGGGCCCTTCCAAGGCCAAAAAGCCCAACACATGAACTTGTGTCCACATTAATCTCCACCCTTATGTCTTCCCAAATCTTTCATTTTGCTGTGTGTGTCAGCCTCCTGTGTGCAAACCAATCCCCTGCACAGGGTACCCACATTTGCCCTCGGTTCGAATGCTATGTTTGGTTCCTCTGTTGGCCTCTTTTGGCTGCCATTACTGTCTGCTGTACTTGAAGTGGGAATCGGGACATCTGTCAGAATGAACTTAGGTCTACAGTCATTAGGTCGACCCCACTAGGTCGACTGGCAGGAAGGTCGACCTGACTTAAGGTCGACATGGGCCAAGGTCGACATGACTTAAGGTCGAATTTGCATAAAGGTCGACATGAGGAAGGTCGACTGGTCATAAGGTCGACATGGTTTTTTTTACTGGTTTTTGGTCCGAATGTCGACACAGTCGACACGGACACAGTTGGCAATGAGAATCGGACCCTCGCTTCGCTCGCGATGCTTCGGGCTTGGTGCCTCGCTGCGCTTGGCACACTATTTTATTCTCCCACCACGCCCTAGTGGATGGTAGGGCATGAAATACCGCCTGTCGGCACATGTCGGCTCAAAAAACAGTGAAAAACCCATGTCGACCTTATGACCAGTCGACCTTCCTCATGTCGACCTTTATGCAAATTCGACCTTAAGTCATGTCGACCTTGGCCCATGTCGACCTTAAGTCAGGTCGACCTTCCTGCCAGTCGACCTAGTGGGGTCGACCTAATGACTGTAGACCTAAGTTCATTCTAATAGATGACCGCATCCCGTAAATAATACATTGCTTTATTTTTAATTATTTTTCTACATTCCTGGTATGGTACCTTTAATTTGTTGCATGTGTCCAAAAACATGCTTTTTCAATTTTCTGTTTGACCTTAGTGTAATAAATTTATATTTTGATCCCCAAATGTGTGGTTTTATTGGTAAATGTACACGTGACATGTTGTTTATATTAGTGATAGGAAGTTCTGTCCATTGCTTGCAGTGTAAATGTGTGTCAAAAATGCAGCATATATTTGTGTGTTTAGTAATGGTCCATTTAAGCTGCAATGGTTCCAATTGAAGCAATGACAAGAGTGTAATTAATGAGTAATGAGTAAAGGAGTGGATTGTATTGTGTTCAGCTGACATTGGTTGAGGTGCGCCCATACTGATTGGGCGTTCCGAATGCCTAGCCCATGACCGAGTGGTGTCCGCAAAGCAATACTTGCTTATGAAGACCGCATGTTTCCTGCCTTTTGTTCGTGTGCATTCGGTGTGCTGTCTGAATGTACGCGTACCAGAATTAGTGCACTCCCTCGTGTACGCCCATGTTTACGCCCAGTTTAGCCCACTTTGAAACTACGCCCCTGTGT
Source organism: Crinia signifera (assembly GCF_055691185.1). Classification (NCBI taxonomy): domain Eukaryota; kingdom Metazoa; phylum Chordata; class Amphibia; order Anura; family Myobatrachidae; genus Crinia; species Crinia signifera. The sequence continues at coordinate 76,806,901 of NC_139224.1, forward strand.
ACTTCCGAATGACGCCCATAATACGCCCATATTTCCCGAGGTCTCAGTGGCGTACACTTGAGTGTACGCCACCGTACATGGACGGATCTCCTCTTAGCCACCGATAACTGGCGTACAACAGAGCGTACGCCAACGTTTACGGACGTCTCTCGGCCGGCTTCCCACCGACATCTTGCGGCTATCTGAGCGTACGCCACCGTGCACGGACGGGTCGCGCCTGTTTTCAATGTTAAACTCAGCGTATGTCACCGATCATGAGAGTGAGCGTACGTCCGTGCACGGTGGCATACCCTTCACATATATAGCCCTGCTAATGTAGCCTTTCAACTATGATTAAGCCATTAAATGAATTATTCTAATTGTTATTCAATTATTGTTTTCTATTACCTCAATTGTCTACCTTAATGAACACCCTAATAAAAATAAATTTTAACCTTCCTTACATGTATATTTATTATGTTCTATTGTTGCATTTTAATCACTATCTATGTGTCCCCACATTGCTTTTACTTTTAAATAAAGTTATGTTGGTGTTAGAGTGACACATGTCGACTTCTGTAAATTGAGTGTCCTGCTGTTTAAAGTATATAAAAACACTTACTGAATGTGTGTAAATGGTTATAAACTAACTACCTTGTCATATATAAGCAGGTGTTAAAATGAATCTTACCTAAAATTAAACCAACCTTTACATGTAGAGAAGTGTTCAAAGATATGCTTCCAATGTGTTTGTGGGCTGTGTGTGGCTTGCAGGTAGTGAAATAACGGTTTTCACTTAATAGGCTGCAGCATTGCTTATTACATTCAGGTGTATGAGTTTGTGTCGTAATCAGCATTAATTAGCAGACCCAGGCGTCCGCTCTCATACGGTATCTCTATAGGTGTTCTGGAGGTATCGTTGGTGTCCGCCTGTTTTCTATCCGAAATGCACGGTGCTTTCGCTGATCGAGCGGTTGTAGCACCGTACATTTTTGGTGCACACCCCCATGTACGCCCATGTTTACGCCCAGTTTTCCTCATTATTTCCGCCGCTCCCCTCAACACGCCCCTATGCCGCCCACAATGACCGTGCTCTTGCGGACAGGTTTTTTTCGCACGGAGAAACCCGTCCGTGAGCGGTGTGAAGACAGCGCGCCTGCGCATTGCAAAAGATACGCATGCGCAGAACAAAAAAAACCCCGATCCGACGGCATACAGTCCCAACGCACCAAGCAGAATAAGGCCCAATGTATAGGTATGGGTGTACATTGCTCTTTTGAGGTTTGCTTGTAAATGGAATAGGTGAACAATAGTGGTGTCAAACTCATGGCCCTCCAGTTACAAAGTTACATAGTTACATAGTAGGTAAGGCTGAAAAAAGACTTGCGTCCATCAAGTTCAACCTAGAATAGATTATCAATTGCTGATTTGATAGGTTCTGATATTTTAAAGACAGATTATATTTCTTATTTGTACCCATGGATGTTTTTATCCAGTAAGTGTTTGTCCAACTTTATTTTGAATGTATTTATTGAGCCAGCCGACACCACCTCTCCGGGAAGAGAGTTCCAGAGTTTGACTGCTCTGACCGTAATACATTTTTTTCTTCTAGCTGAACAAAATCTTTTTTCATCTAATCTATACTCGCATTCTAGACTCCTTTCTAGTAGAAAAAAGGGTGTGTGACAATTCCTTATATTGGCCCCTGATATATTTGTACATGTTGAGCATGTCCCCCCTTAAAAGTCTCTTTTCTAATGTAAATAGTCCCAAATTGCTTAATCTCTCCTCGTAACTTAAAGTCTCCATTCCCCTAATAAGCTTTGTTGCTCGTCTTTGGATTTTTCTAATTCTATGATGTCCTTTTTATAGTGTGGGGGCCAAGAATTGTACTCTGTATTCGAGGTGAGGCCTTACCAATGCTTTATACAGTGGCATAATTACCCTTGAGTCCCTTTTAATGCATGCTAAAATTTTGTTGGCCTTTTTTGTTGCTACATTACATTGGGCACTACACCCCAGTTTGCTGTCTATTTGGACTCCTAGATCCTTTTCGAGTATGGAATTACCCAATTGCTCTCTGCTAAGGTTATAACTAGCACACTGGTTGTGTCTCCCAAAGTGCATAACCTTACATTTATCTACATTGAACCTCATCTTCCACTTTTTAGCCCACTCATCTAGATTTGCAAGATCCTTTTCAAGCGTGGTGATATCTTCTGATGATTTAATAACTTTGCTAAGTTTTGTATCATCTGCAAAGATGGATACATTGCTGAGTAACCCCATCCCAATATCGTTAATAAAAATGTTAAATAAAATGGGCCCTAAAACCGAACCCTGGGGCACTCCATTTAGTACTGGTATTGTATCTGATACGGCACTGTTCACAACCACTCTTTGTTCTCTATTACACAGCCAATTTCCTACACATCTGCAGATATTTTCACCAAATCCTAGGTCCTCCATTTTATTAATCAACCTTTTGTGTTGGACAGTATCAAATGCTTTAGCGAAATCTAGGACAATCACATCTACAGCGTTTCCATTATCAAGGTTTTTGCTAACCGCTTCATCAGGGGCGGATCCAGGATAAAATGACAGGGGGGGCACCATGATAAAAGAGGGTTTAGGTGGGGGAGGGGCAGTGTTAGTGGTGCCAGTGTACATGCTAAGAGAGCGGCAGAGAGAGGGTGGGAATGGGATTAAAAATAGGCCCTGGCATTTAAAGTACGCAGGCCCACCATGGCGACAAAAGTGAAGGATGTAGGTGTGCGCGCGCCGAAGGTGGAAAATGGGGTGTGGCCACTCAACAGGGGGTGTGTCCTTGAGTGTAGTGTACAACACCATATACAACTTCTACACATTATGCAACAAAATACTAGACCCCATTATACTTGCCCCTTACACATGATGCCAAATGGAATGAGCCAAAATTCACATAATGCCACACGGATTGAGCCAAAATTTGAATAATGCCACATGGATTGTATCAAAATTCACATCAAGCCACACGGATTGAGCCAAAATTCACATAATGCCACATGGATTGAGCCAAAATTCAAATAGTGCCACATGCATTGTGTCAAAATTCACATAATGCCACACGGATTGAGCCAAAATTCACATAATGCCAAATGGATTGAGCCAAAATAAACATAATGCCATATGGATTGTGTCAAAATTCACATAATGCCACACGGATTGAGCCAAAATTCACATAATGCCACATGGATTGAGACAAAATTCACATAATGCCACACGTATTGAGCCAAAATTCACATAATGCCACACGGATTGTGACAAAATTCACATAATGCCACACAGATTAAGCCAAAATTCACAATATGTTTCATAAACAGGAACATTGTCCACCAAAGGAGCGCATTAAACATTTACACCATAATGTCCATTACACGTTAAGTTACACGCCATTATGTCCATTATGTATTATGTCAAACACCATAATGCCTATTAAAAATTATGCTACATAAGTGCTGCTTATCTACATGCTCATTGCCAAGGGTTCCATGCTCATTTCCAGAGGTTCCATGCTCATTGCCATGTGGGATTACATGCTCATTGCCAAGGGGAATACATGCTCGCGGTAAATGGGGGACAGCCGCCAGGCAGAAGTGATAGCCACTGACAGAAAGTCTGGAACCGATTGACCGATATGGTCCAGCCTGGTATCATATTGAAGGCCCAGCGATTTGGAATTGAATGAGCTTCTGTGATGCCAGGGGGGGAACTGGCAGCCGTCGGAACTGGGTGGGGGTCGGAATTGACAGTTTCCCATATTATCCTATGCCACTGGATATATGTCGTCACACTGGACACAGGATATATGTCGTCACACTGGACACAGGATATATGTCGTCACACTGGACACAGGATATATGTCGTCACACTGGACACAGGATATATGTCGTCACACTGGAGACTGGATATATGTCGTCACACTGGACACAGGATATATGTCGTCACACTGGACACAGGATATATGTTGTCACACTGGACACAGGATATATGTCGTCACAGTGGACACAGGATATATGTCGTCACACTGGACGCAGGATATATGTCGTCACACTGGACACAGGATATATGTTGTCACACTGGACACAGGATATATGTCGTCACAGTGGACACAGGATATATGTCATCACACTGGACAATGGATATATGTCACGCTGGACACAGGATATATGCCGGCACACATTACATGTCACACTGGACACAGGATATATTTTGTGACTTGTGACACTGGACACAGGATATATTGTCGTCACACTGGACACTGGATATATGTCGTCACACTGGACACAGGATATATGTCGTCACACTGGACACTGGATATATGTCGTCACACTGGACAATGGATATATGTCACGCTGGACACAGGATATATGCCGGCACACATTACATGTCACACTGGACACAGGATATATGTTGTGATTTGTGACACTGGACACAGGATATATGTAGTCACACTGGACACAGGATATATGTCGTCACACTGGACACAGGATATATGTCGTCACACTGGACACAGGATATGTCGTCAGTCGTCACACAGGACAGGACACAGGATATATGTCGTGAGTGACTCGTGGCACTGGACAATGGATAAGATATAGGCCGTCACACTGGACACAGCCCCTTGTATTACTGCAGCCCCTGTACACAGTGTACTACTCAGCAGCACTGCAGCCCCTGCGTGTGAGCACTGCAGCACTGAGTTAGTTAGTTAAATCACAAAAAAACACAGGGTTCAGGGCTAAATAAATCACAACACAGGGCTTAGGGCTAAATAAATCACAACAGGGCACGGGCCACAGGACAGCCCCTGGACAGTGGACACTGCAGCCCCTGCGTGTGAGCACTGCAGCACCTAGTTAGTTAAATCACACTACAGGGCTCAGGCCTATAAACAGTCACTGACTCTCAAGTCTACAACAAAGGGCAGTGAGGGCAGGTCACAGAGCACAGCACAGCACGGAGCACATGGCACGGAGCACAGCACAGGGCAGTGAGGGCACAGGTCAGGTCACGGAGCACATGGCACAGAGCACAGCACGGAGCACACGGAGCTTCCCAACCACCCTCTTCCCTCTCCAAGATTGGAGTGAAGATGGCGGGGCGCGCGTGCGTCTTTTATAAGATCCCGCTCCCGCGAGAATCTGACAGCGCAATGATGACGTTCGGCCTCATTATTGGTCCGGAATTCAGGCGGGAACTCCCGAGCCGGCTCGGATCTGACCCGGATACCCGATATTTGGATCTGTCGGATCTCGGGGATCCGGACCCGCTCATCTCTAGTTTAAATATTGTTTTTTATTTTGATGACCTTAGGAAATCTTTATAAATGTACCCAAGAGCATTATCTCAAGAATTAAATCTGTATTCCCTTCATTCCTCCTTCTCTTCTGCAGTATTTTAATCCACTGTAATGCACGGAAACTAAAGCAAGCTCATGTTTGCTGCAACATTGCAGGATTTTTTTTTTCACTTAATATGGCTACAGTACTTCATTGTTATATTTTTCCTGACATCTACAACTAAGTCACCAGATTTTTGAGGGTTATTTCTAAACTAACACTGATGTTTAAATTCATACATTTTAGATGAATACATATACCTAAACCACAGCAGCTCTGTAATGAGATAAATTCTTTAGCCTTTTCACAAACTGCATGGTCTGCAGATATGGATTTATGTCAGGACTTAAAGGCGGAGTTAATCTACTACATTTTGATACAAAAGTCCCTTTTGCATGTACAAAGCATTTTTTGGGGGGTCCTACAAACCACTAGCCAATTCAAATACAACAGGAGAGGCAATGTTGTCTAAGGGCTCTCTCTTAGGAAAGCATTGTGCTAACACAGGAAGAGGAGGAGGAGGAGGAGATGCTGTCATTAGTGTATTCTTGGTCCCAAAGGTGCAGCTAATGGATTTTACTGCCTGGCTCTCTCCTTGCAAAGCAGGGGGAGAGGATGGTTCTGCAGAAACGCATTAAAGAACTAAACCATTACTGGAACACCTTCAGGGGAGCCCCAAAGATGAGTAAAAATTCAGACTGTCAGCAAATTTTATTTCCACTGCAAGATGTGCTGTAGCTTAAGTACTGTATGGCTGTAATGCTCTGCATTTGTCTAGATAACTAGGACAGAACTCTCTGTGAATACACCTTCTGATCCAATGACTTTATAACTGGATTAAAATCAGTGGAGCAAAGAGCAATCATTCTATTACTGATATTTTATCATCTATACATTATTAAACATATACTGTATCTCACATCACTGTATTGCAGAATAGAAGAAGGTGGTAACACCCACCCCTGTATTCTCAGTGATGTGATTGCTATTAAAGGAAAAGCCATTATTAACTCTTGAAGCATGTTAAGTGCTTTGGAGGGCTCTTAATGAATATTTTACACTGTCAGAATGTTTTCCTTGATAGCAACATGAAAGTAAAATCAGAAAAACATCCATTTTGCAGTGAACATATTTCAAATACTAACCTATATACAAACAAATAGTATTAATTACATCATTTGGTTTATTATAGATATGTGGAGGAAAAAATAAAATAAAAGAGGAGCAACAAATTAAATGTGCTAAAGCATAACCTGTTCAAAACACATAAGGCAGCAGGGCCGGTGTAGGGTTTCACGGCACCATAGGCAAAACATCAACCTACTGCCCTCCCCCAATCCCTCACTGCCATAGATACCAATAAAGTGCATTAAGTACAACAGGGTTGCCTTCCTCACAGACACAAATCCTCCAACATGATCCATTGCATTCGGTACACAATGCTCTGTTCCTGGACGTCCCTGGTAATGTATGATTGTCATCACCTGTGTTGAAACACCCTTCTCGTCAATTACCTAGTTCCACACAGGTGCTGGCAATCATACATTACCAGGGACGTCCAGGAGCAGATCATTGTGTACCGAATGCAATGGGTCATGTTGGAGGGTATGCAGATGTAATGGTGTGCCCCGGTGCTGGGACAGCTCCCCTGCTCCCAGCACCGGAGCAGCAGCAGCAGGGACAGGGAGAGGTAAGGCTGGGTCCCCCACAGGACACCACCTCCCCCGGTGCAGGGATCAGCTGTCTGATCCCTGTGCCAATAGTGCAGGCAGCGGCGGAGAGGAACAGCGCTGGGATCAACGCACCGATCCCAGCGCTGACAGTGCGGGCGGCGAAGCGGCGGTGGACAGAGTGGGACATTGGATCTGGCGCCGCTGCGGCCGCCAATCCAAAGCGCCGCTCGTGGCAGTTTAAATCTCCCGCCATTCGGGAGTTAATCACGGCTCCCGAATCGGCGGCCAATGGCAGACGGCCGCGGCGAGCCAATTAGCGCTCGCCGCGCCGTCCCCAAGCCCGCCCCCGGCATCTGACATCAGACGCTGCCGGGAGGCGAAGAAGGAGGAGGATCCCACGCCGGCAGAGCGCAGGAGCGCCCCGGCTGAAGAGAGAAGACGCCGGAGGGGAAAGGAGACAGTGGTGACGGACTGAAGAGTTCCGGCGGCCGCTGAAGAGGCCAGAAGACGCCGGGATCAAGAAGGAAGATCTCCGGCGCCTCCTGGAAGAGGAAAGGACTGGTCAGTGGCAGAAGAAAGAAGATGGCTGCCACCCACTGAGAGGCCAGCGGGGGTGGAAACATCAGAGCCGAGGAGGCTCCCCCCCCCCCCCCGTGGCCTCTCCCAACATCAGGTGTTCACCGGGTATCGGGCACTAGGCCTGTGGGTACTTTCAGGCCCCTCCGGCCTGTGGGCATTGTAGTCGGGCCCTCTTGGCCCGTGGGCATTTAATAGTTGGGCCCTCCTGGCCACTGGTAATTTGCTGGGCCCTCCTGGCCCCAGGGCTTTCTTCCCTCCCCAATTAGCCGGGCACTAGGCCCGTGGCACAATAGCCTGGCGTAAGGCCCGAGGCCCCCCCCCCCATAACTCGGAGCTAATTGAATCAGGCCTCTAGGCCTGTGCCCCCAGTCAGGCACTAGGCCTGTAGACACAGACAGGCACTAGGCCTGAGCCGCCAGTTAGGAGTGGGTATAGTGTAAGGCACTGGTGTAAGTGATTAGTAAAAGGGCTCTAGGCCCCATATTGTGCTTTCAGGTGGGTGGTTGGGGTTAACAGGTAGACGTGCTCCGCGGCAGTCCCCTCGTGGTTCCCCAAGTAGCTAACTGGTACCATTTAGAGTGAGCATATGCTGGCCAGCTCTAGTCAGGAAGGGAGTACATCTGAATACAGGCAGAGGTTGAAGGAACATTTAGTTGGTAAGGTCTTGTACTGTATTGTATGTTGTTGTCCGTGCAGAGCAAAGTTGTTTAGATTCTCGTAGTTGTGTTGCACCACATACACTTAGTCAGTTCTAGGGCTTGGTGTTGTAGTTATGTAGTCGTGCCACATTTAGGTTTCGTTAGGCTCTGCATGGGTCTGGTGTTTGTCTCCTTACAGGGACCTGTGAGGAGAACCGAGGGTTGGAGTACAAGAGTGCGGACGCAGTACAAGAGTGAGGACGGTGAGTGTCATCTTGTTTGTCCGTCTATGTGTGTGTTCCTGTCTATCTCCCTTACTTCCTCCATCCAGGGCGTACGCGGACCTTGTACCCCGTACAAGATCAAGGCCTCACCTAGGTGCGCAAGTGCCAAAGGTGACACTCCGGGCTCTGAGGCAGTGCGCCGATGATGATGTTTCCCGGAGCCTCTGGAGGGTGCCTCTGTAGAGGGATTCAGTATTGAATCCCGGCGGTCGGGATCCCGGCGTTCAGAATCCCGAGGCCGGAATCCCGACAGCCGAAATGCCGACAAGGGGGGGACGTGGATCGCCCCCCCTTGCGGGCTCGCTGCGCTCGCCACGCAGCGGGCCCGGTGCCTCGCTACGCTCGGCACGCTATTTTATTCTCCCTCCAGGGGTGTCGTGGACACCCCAGGAGGGAGAAAGTGTCGGCATTTCGGCGGTCGGGATTCCGGCGTCGGGATTCTGAACGCCGGGATCCCGACCGCCGGGATCTTAACTGCATCCCCTGTAGAGACGTCGCGGGACGGAGGGCGCATTGGTCTTCATCCAGGAGGAACAGCTCTCACCTACTCTCCTTCCTCCTAGGTGTTCGTGTCCGGGTGCCGGAGAATTCCAGGACCGTGATTTGGCACGGCCTGAAGGTGAGAGGGTGTGGCGCCAGGTAAGTGGTCCGACGACACCTGCACGGCAGCAGGCACCACACCGCACCCCCCCAACACCCACCTCACACAGACATCTTTTATTTTGCAATATGCAGAGTCAGTCCCCCCCCCCCCCAGATACCGGTGCCCTAGGAAGCTGTCTAAAGCTGCCTAATGGTAGAGCAGGCCCTGTAAGGCAGGGTTTACAACATACCACAACACAGGTATCTTTACAAAATCCCATGAGAAATGCATAATACAGTTCTAAACCAATGTCTCAATAATCAGATTTTAAAAGGCAGAAGTAGTACATATTAAATGGGTCAAGTCAGGGGCATAACTAGTTCTTTATGGGCCCCAACGCAAAATCATAAAAGCCCCCCCACCTTACACCCACTCCCCACCATTGCCCAAGAGGGTAAAAGAGAAAGGAGGTCAGGCAGAGGAAGAGGTGCGAGCAATGTTAAGAGATAGCCTATCAGAGAGGGAGGGAGAGAAAAAGAGGTGAGCAAGAGAAAGTGTGCCAGGGAGTGGGACAGAGAGAGAGAGAGAGGGGGTGTCAGGGAGACAAAGGGGCAGAGAGGGAGTGAGATGGAGTCATGAAGGAAAAGGAGGAGAGATGGTGTCAGGAAGAGAAAGAGGAGAGACAGAGAAGGAGAGAGATAGAGAGAGAGAGAGAGAGAGAGGGTGTCAGGGGGTGAAAGACAGTGAAGGTTATTCTGATCGGAGCGGCCAAACGTGCGTACGTTCCCTATTAACGTACGCTCTCCGTACGCGCCCGTTGGGGTTAAGTCCACCCACAAATCAGCCGCATACGTACGGCCAGAAACAACGTCTAAGGGGAGTGGCGTACAATTGAGCGTACGCCAACGTACACAGATGGATCAGCCCCTAGACTCCGACAACTGGCATACAACAGAGCGTACGGCACCGTTTACGGACGTCTCTCGTCCGTCTTCCCGCCGACTTCTTGCGGAAATCTGAGCATACGCCAGCTTGCACGGACGGGTCGCCATTGTTTTCAATGGAAAACTCAGCTTATGTCACCGCTCGTGAGAGTGAGCGTACGTCCGTGTACGCTGGCATACCCTTCACATGTATAGACCTGCAAATCTTGCCTTTCAACTATAATTAAGGCAATTAATTAATCAAATTGTTATTCAATTATTGTTTTTTATTAACTCAATTGTCTATCTTAATAAAGACCCTAATAACTCAACATTTTAACCCTCATTACATGTATATTTGTTATGTTCTATTGTTGCATTTTAATCACTATCTATGTGTCCCCACATTGCTTTTACTTTTAAATAAATTTATGTTGGTGTTTGTGTGTATGTACTAAATTATGTCCAGAATTGGTTTGTCCAAAATGTGTAACATGTATACCTACCCTGATGTTATGTGTGATGTTTTAATCTAACAACATTAAACATTCATGCATTTTCACTATGTGTTATTTAACTCAAAAACACACACATTCACACATCAATCGTTACCCCTCACCTCAAAATACAAATATAACTTACATTACACATCTGTATGTACCTGCCTTTACAAACCCTCAAATATATTTATGAATAACAACACAGGAAACTTCTAACTGTCAAAAAACTTGTATTTTTTTAAAGAACAAATTAAAACTAAAAAAAATATTAAATGAGGGCCTCCAGTTGTCAAAAAAGAATGGAGAGATATAGGAGGGTCAGGAAGATTTCCCTCATTATCCGGTCCACCTCCTCCTGGTGCTGTTCAGTGTCTGTAGTGAAGGGAAAAAAACATTTTATTTAATATATAATATACACAAATGTTTGTTGTATTTGTACATAATAAGAAGTTGTGAGTTAAGTGTGAAGGCCACATACATTTTTAAACTACATTGAAGATGGGTATGCTGTAAACACGGTCCTAAATACTATTCTGTTGACACACACATACTGTACATATTACATAACATTAAATTAATTACTCCTTCTTGGATGGATGTATGCTGTATCCCAATTGGTAGTTTTGTTTTGGGGGACTCACCTCTAACCTCACAATTAGCCTGTGCTTTTTAAGGGTTATGACATTGTTGCGGCTTACGCACTCCTTACTATTTTAAAATTAGGACATTGCGGTACTAATTATAGGCCTAAAGCTATGTTTGTAAAGCATGCATCCGCATGGCCTCACACACTATGAACAAAACAATCTATAAATTAATGTTGCACATCATGCTGGGAAGTGGAGTTACGCAACACCTGGATCCACATAACTACAACACCACTAATGTCGGATATCTCATTGGATGTACTGTTATGTCAATTATTCAAGGGGTGAGGCATGGCCACACTCCTAAAAACCACCAAGGGGACCCTTGTTCCTGGAGAAGGACAGGCCACACCTCATGGTCGCCCTGCAGTGATATGTTGCAACTAATGTTGATGTTGGATACACATATGTGGTTGTTGTGATTGTTTATGTGTAGAAATGTGTAGGTAAACATTAGACACATTATTTACTTACGGCTGGTTAAGCCATCCTGCTCGCCGCTGGTTGGGTGTCCGGTGGTTGGGGGGGTCAGGAGCAAGGGGGATGGGATAGGACTTGGGATACTGGTAGTGGGTTGGAGTGGGGATTGGAGAGGTTTGGGGGTGGGTGGTGGAGAGGTGTAGGGGGGTTGGAAATGTGGTGGGGAGGGGGTGGGGGTAGGGGTGTGGGTGGGGGTAGGGGAGGGGGTGGGGGTAGGGGTGTGGGTGGGGGTAGGGGTGTGGGTGGGGGTAGGGGAGGGGGTGGGGGTAGGGGTGTGGGTGGGGGTAGGGGAGGGGGTGGGGGTAGGGGAGGGGGTGGTGGAAGGGGATGTGGAAATGGGGTGGTCACCAGCAGGACCCAATGTCTCCTCCTCTTCCTCCTCCTCTTCCTCCTCCTCTTCCTCCTCCTCCTCCTCTTCCTCCTCGTGTTCCTCCTCCTCTTCCTCTTCCTCCTCCTCTTCCTCCTCCTGGGCTGCCTGCTCCCGGGCTGCCTGCTCCCGGGCTTCTATGCGTGCCCTTGCCCGTGCTGAAATTTTCATGTTGATGGCATAGAAATCGAAGGTTGGGTTTCATAAAAATGGGGGAAAGAAAAATTCACATTAGTCATGCTCATAACCTTACAAATTATCATTGCTGTTATATTTTAGACATTTATCATGCGAACTAATTGCTATGCTACACCCAAAAACAGAGCGACTACTTATATCCCCCCTATACAACCCCTATACACCCCCTATACACCCATATACACCCCTATACACCCCCTATACACCCCCTATACACCCCCTATACACCCATATACACCCCCTATACACCCATATACACCCATATACACCCCCTATACACCCATATACACCCATATACACCCCCTATACACCCCCTATACACCCATATACACCCATATACACCCCCTATACACCCCCTATACACCCCCTATTCACCCACATACTCATGGACATATTTATAAAAATTACAGAAATCATTGAAAAAAAAACGCAGACATACTAGTAAATAAAAACTTACATCGGCCAATATGGCGGCGAAGTGTCGAAAGCAACACTGGCTGCCGCCGGCGCAGGTCAGACCAGCGCCGCTCAACTTGGGCCAGGCTTCTGCGGACCCCGGTCCGGGCGAAGATTAGCCAGCGGGCAGCATTATATGCCCGCCGCTTGTCCATGTTGGACACATATGGGCCCCTGGGCCCCAGGCGCCGGTCCATGACCTCAACCAAGGCCAACAGCTCCTGGGTCGAAAACGGCCTAGCCCTGGTTGAAGTCATATTGGCAATGGCGCAGTTATTAATTGCAGGTACATATATCACTTTTGGTGCTTGCTGATTGGTCTAAAAAATTGTTTGTTTAGTATTAACTTTATTAATCCTTCTTACATTAACAAACTGCCTGCGTAAAGAAACTTACGTGGACCGTTCCGATATACAAACACCATAACCAACAGCATGCTTTGAATGTATAGAGACACGAACTGTATATACAGTGTGCTGAAAATAATACACGCAACCGTCTACTAATAAATACGCTGCTAAAAGGGCACAATACACCGATTTACCTGGAGAGACGTACTGTATATACAGTCTGCTGAAAATAATACACGCAACCGTCTACTAATAAATACGCTGCTAAAAGGGCACAATACACCGATTTACCTGGAGAGACGTACTGTATATACAGTCTGCTGAAAATAATACACGCAACCGTCTACTAATAAATACGCTGCTAAAACGGCACAATACACCGATTTACCTGGAGAGACGTACTGTATATACAGTGTGCTGAAAATAATACACGCAACCGTCTACTAATAAATACGCTGCTAAAAGGGCACAATACACCGATTTACCTGGAGAGACGTACTGTATATACAGTCTGCTGAAAATAATACACGCAACCGTCTACTAATAAATACGCTGCTACAAAAGGCACAATGCAACATGTTGGTGTATGACAATTTCATACTCATTACATATGTAAGGAAAGCATTATAACGTGATGTTTTGAAATGTGACTCAGAAAGCATACACGAACTCCAACAGATACCAGCTGACAACACTCATCATTGGAATGACAGGTGCACACATTTCACGATGTAGCACACAATGCTCCACAACCTGTGTATGTGCATATACAGGTGATTGATCAGGTGCGTTGAGACCTGCGTAATTTAAGCGGCAATTATCGGCGGGAAATATCGGCGTAAATGAGCAACTACATTGCGGGGAAAAATATATGCCCCCTTGTTTATGGCGGGAGATTACCATATAAATATTCAGTCAGATGCAGGCCAGAATTGCTGCAAACATGTCTAGCTCAGACGATTCCGCAGCTGAGGACGCTCTACAGAGAGCTACAGCAGAATCCCTGCTTGAAGCTTTGCAGAAGAGGGAACAGGAGCGGAGAAGGAGGGCCCAAGAGAGAAGTAGCCTGCAAGACCAAGCGGGCCCCTCACTAACAGGCCCTGTTCAACCTCCACCAGCTCCACAAGGGCCAAGCAACCAGCCAGAACAAGAGGTTGCATCTCTCCAAACAGGTGTGACCCAGCAGGTGCATGGTGAGAGAACTGGGGCCACCAGAAAACGAGCTGCAACATCTAGGGTGAGGACTGAGCAGGATACCACCACCAGAAAGAGAAACCCTGCATTTGTAGAGGCAGAATTGCGAATTTTAGTGCCCAGAGCACGCGAATGGATCGAATTGCCAAACATGAAGCCGGGTGCCAGTGCAAGGAGAAACCTTTGGGACAAGATCACAGAGGAAGTGAACCAGGTGTCACCAGTGGTCAGAGATTGGCTAGCGGTGAAGAAAAGGCAAGTGTGTTTGTCCCCCTGATAATGTCATATGTGTGTACATATGTTACATGTATGTTTTGAGAATAATAGAAAGGTGTGTTTGTAGATAGTGCTACACTTCAATGTCACATGTGAACACAACCATGTCTAATAACCCACATTTATATATGAAACATGCACCATTGGTGTGATGTGAGGTTATGGGCACAGTTCTGCTCATGTGAAGTATGTGATGGGACAAGAGAAAGTGTGTTGTAACATGTTCCATATGATGCTACTGAAACAAGAATGACCAAACTGTGCACATGTAGCTGGTGAGAAACTACACATCCCAGTATGCCATCCCATAGTTAAATTACTCCATAATAACCACACTGTCAAGCTATGGTGGAATGTGTAGTTTCACAACAGGTGGAGGTGCATAATTTGGCCATGGATGATGTCATTTCTGCATAGTGATCTATGTATGTGCATTTAGTGGCCTAATGAATGAGATGAGACACTGAAATGCCTCCTAATGGAGACATTAATGTGTGTGTGGGACACATATGGCTAAAAAACATAAGATCACCCACACTAGGAAATGTAACGTAGTAATGATGTTCACTAGCACAGTGGTGCACATATCTCATGGTGATATTTGTATTTTTAAACTTGTAGGTGGACAGACTTCAAAACGACACTGAAGAGGAAGATGACTGACCGGTACAACCACAGCATGTCCACCGGGAGGGGGCCTATGCCAGACACCTTGGAATATACCCCCCTGGAGCAGGACGCCTTGGATGTCATTGATGTGGCCGAGGTCAGGGGGATATCCAATGTGGATAGTGAGCTCCCGGTGGAGATCTTTGCTGCTGATTTTGATGGTAAGTCACAGTAATGCATTGTATTTGGAAAGATATTTTTTAGTGCGTATGTGATGGTGACATTGTTTTCAATTATTATCCTAGAACAAGCAGAAACCCTGGATGAACCGGCAGCATCTTCCACTGCAGAGCCACAGGTGGAGCAAGTGGTCCAGCCTCCACCAAGACGACACCCCCAGACACAGGACACATGGGATGCCAGCGTGATGGTGATGCTGGAGAGGATCGAGCAGCAAGGGGTGGATGCTGCGGCCCGTCAGCAGCAGGTTGTTGAAATTCTGGCGGATTGGCAGGCCACAACCAGGCAGCAGTGTGAGGCCTTCAACCGCATGAATGACACTCTGGCGGCTGGCATGCAAAGCATTGGCCAACACCTCAGCCGCCAGAATGTAATTCTTGCGGAGCTGCTGACCACCGCCAGGTCCCTAAGGGACGATCCCCCATCTGCTGGCCCACCCCAAGCTGCTCCCCAACCTTCCACCTCTGCTGACCCTCCTGTGTCCACTAGGGGAAGACGCCGCAAGCCATCTGAGCCAAAGGCCCCTGTCCCCAAGGCCCCATCTAAAAAGGGGAAAAAAGGGCCCAAATAATGAGACCTGGTTCACTTCCTCTGTGGTTGGACCCCAAATGTTTAAATTGCACTGGACATCCACTTCCTGAGTTGGCCATCGATCCATTTTCGTGCCATGGGCATTAAAGTTCTTATTCTGACCTATTTTTGGTGGTGTGTATCTTGCTTAGTATTCACCCTGGTTGTTGCAGTACGTATTCTGGTGTCCCCATTTCTTTCACCATTGCATTTGCAGGGTAACACATGTTTGGAGATATGCAACCTCTTGTTCTGGCTGTTTTTTTATTTTTGTGTATATTTTATTTGTTTATTTGATTTATGACATTAAAGTGTCAAATAAGCTGTGATGCTGAACAGCAAATAAATTTATTTTACCAATTAAAACACAATTGTTGTATGTGTAATTTCTTGTGTGAAACAAATACTACATTTATGTGTACTTACTGACCAGGGTATTTTTGAACATTTGTTGAAGTGTGGTAGAAGTTTCCCATGTGTAACCCTCTCCATGGCCATTCCCATGTTCCTATCCAACTTTTCCCTGCTAATTAGTTTGTGTCAGCACATGTGCAGAGCAACTTAATAGGTGAGAAAGCAGTTTGTGTGCAGGTGAGGTAGCTCCTACAGTAGTAGGTAAAAGCAGGTCCAGAACAATGCTTTCCTCATGGAGTGGGTAGACAAACAAGGGTCAAAAGGTACATTTGTGTATGAATGCATATGTGTCCTCCCTAAAAAAAGATGTGTGAATGGGCCAAACATGATAAAATTGCTTGTGGACAAACATGTGTAACTTTGTACATATATATGATTTTACAGTGTCATAAGCAGATGTAGAAATCCTTTGTTAGAGAGATGTGAGTGCAATAATGTGATTGGTGGCATCTTACATCCAGAGTGTAGTCAAATCCAATTCATAGCAGATCAGATAGTGGTACAGGTCTGTATTTTGGGTACTATACAAAGATTGTGTGCAAAATAGTGGGCATGGGCTTAAAACATTGCTGAAACATCCTTTGTAGGTGTTACATGTGGTTTATGTGATTGTATCATAAATACAAAACCTATGTTTGTATTAGAGTGAACACGTTGACACATGTCGACTTGTGTAGATTGAGTGTGCTGCTGTGTAAAGTCTATGAAAGCACGTAGTGAATGTGTATAACTGTTTAACAAATACCTACCTTAGCATATATAAGCAGGTGTTAAAAAGATTCTTACCTTAAATTAAACAAACCTTTAAATGTCGAGAAGTATAGAAAGATAAGCTTCCAAGGTGTTTGAGTGCTGTGTGTGGCTTGCAGGTAGTGAAATCATGGTTTGGACTTAATAGACTGCAGCATAGCTTATTACATTCAGGTGTATATGTTTGAGTAGTAATCAGCGTTAATTAGCAAACCCAGGCGCACGCTGGCATGCGGTATCTGTAGGGGTGGTCTGAGCTGGCGGTTGGCGGGCGCCTGTTTTGTGTCCGAAATGAACGGTGCTTTAGCCGATCGTGCGGTAGTAGCACCGTCCATTTTTGGTGCACACCCCCGTGTACGCCCATATTTACGCCCATTTTCCCTCATTATTTCGGCCGCTCCCCTCATCACGCCCCTATGCCGCCCCCAATGCCCGTACTCTCGCGTACAGGTTTTTTCGCACGGAGAGACCCGTCCGTAAGCGCTGTGGAGTGTTCGCGCCTGCGCATTGGAGATGGTACGTATGCGCAGATCATTAAAAAACCCGGAACGTACGCGTACGGGCCGGCCGCACCAACCAGAATAAGGCCCAGTGTCAGGTAAAGACCACCAGAGAGAAAGAGAATGAGGAAAGAAGTGTGGAGGAGAGGAGGAGGGGAGAAGAGGGAGGGGAGAATGGAGAAGAAAGGTAAAGGGAGGGGAGGAGGGAGGAAATGGAGAGGGGAGAATAGAGGGGAAGGTTGAGGAGGATTGGGAAGGAAGAAAAGAAAAGGAAGATGGGGAAGGGAGAGGAGGGGGAGATTAAAGATAAAGGATAAAGGATGTAGAAGGGGAAAGGATCGGGGTAGAAGGGAGAGAAAAGGGGGGTGAAGGCAGTGGAGAGGGGGGAAGGGAGAGGAGAGGGGGAAAGGGAGAGGAGTGGGGGAAAGGGAGAGGAGTGGGGTAAAGGAAAAGGGAGGGGGAGAGGAAGTGGGAGACAGAAAAGAGGGGTAGAGAGCAGGGTTCAAATTGTTGTGATAGGCAATGACGGTGTACCTTGTTCTGTGTTTATCTGCAGCACTTTTACAGAGAATATATGAACATTCACACCAGTCCCTGCCCCAGTGGAGCTTACAATCTATATTTCCTACCACACATATACACACAGACATTCTAGGGTTAATTTTGTTGGGAGTCAATTAGCCTACCAGTATATTTTTGAATTGTGGGAGGAAACCAGAGTACCCGGAGGAAACCCATGCAAGTACGGGGAGAAAATACAAACTCCACACAGTTCGAACCCATGACCTCAGTGCTGTGAGGAAGTAATGCTTACCATTACACCATTCGTAAACCATCCGTGTCCCCCCCCCACAGTAAAAGTGTAATACCTGGGTCCCTCTGGTTGCAGTGGGTCTCTCTGCGAGTTCACTGGCACTGGGTCTGTATTTCTGTAGCGATGCACCTCTTTATCAGAAGCAGGGGTCCCCTAATCAGCACCGGGTACCCGATCCCTGGCGGCGGGTCTCCTTTTCAGTGGTGCCAGGTCTCCTTCTCAGCAGTGCTGGGTCTCAGCTCCCCCGGTTTCCCCCCTGGTTCCCGCTCCCTGTCACTGTGTCTACTTCTCAGCAGCTCAGGCCCAGGTTCCCTGCACCAGTCCCTGACTCACCATCGCTTGGTCTGCAAGAGGGTGCAGAGGATTACTTGTGGGGCCTTGGGCCCCCCTAGCTGCTGGGCCCCATAGCAGTTGTATCCCCTGCGCCCTCTATAGTTATGCCATTGGGCCAAGTTTTACTTAATAAATAAATACTGATAGCGAATATAGGGCCTAATTCAGCTTGCTGTAGGCAATATATGGGCAGATGTATTACCGGGCATTATGGTGGAGAAGAGGTATCAGCGCACATTATGTGCACTGATACCGCTTCTCCCCCATGTATGAAGGAGCCAGCTGTCCATGTTGGCGCTGCTATTAAATTAAAGCAGGCTGAATGTATGAATGGTCAGCATCGCAGCAGCGCTGTCCCTGCTGTTAGCTGAGGGCTGCACTGGGGATCTCGCATGCGTAGCGAGATCCTGCGAATGCCCAGTCCAACCGGCTGGAGGGAAGGAGACGGTGCATCAGTGTAAACTGATGCGCTATATCCAGGAGGGGGCAACGCTGGAGGAGGGAGTTAGCGCTCCCCTGCTTCGGCAGACAAGATGTTAATACATGCTTCACCTCGTTAATGGGGCAAGCAAAAAGTATTATAGCGGCGCACTAAGTGTTGTTATAATACATCTGCCCCATAGTTTGTAAGCTCCACTGATGCAGGGACAGAGTTTCCTTCTGTTTTGGTTCTGGAGACATCATTTGCCTGTGTGCTGCATGGATGTTTATGTGGTTATCTGTCGGCTTGGAATAGCTATGTAACAATGGCACAGTAGCCCAAGCAGTGGATTGGGGGAACTGGGCTGTTGGGGCGCATATTCTCTGCAGATTCCAATGGATCTGGCCATCTGTATAGAATCTGCTGAAAATGTCCCTCAAACAATTTGCACCACCATGGAGGAGACAGATACTAGAGGTCTTAATGGGTAGCATATATCGCTACCAAGAAATTACGGATATGGGTAGCTATATTTGGCTAGCTGGATTTGGAGCCTGAAGTATACAGAACTCTGGGGCAGATTTATTAAGCTTGGAGAAGAGATAAACTGTAGATAAAGCGGAGAAAAGGTAAAAGGAGATAAAGCACCAACCAATCAGCTGTGTTTGAAAAAGACAGTAGTGAGTTGATTGGCTGCTGCTTTATCTCCTTTTACCTTTTCTCTGCTTTATCTCCAGTTTATCTCTTATCCAAACTTAATAAATCTGCCCCTCTGTGAGCTGATGTTTTTAGCTTAAAAGCTGAATTTCATTACCAAATGTTTTGGAATTTTGACTTGACTTCATAGGTGATTTGTCATCACAGTCTACTATCAATTGCACTCTATATGACTTTTTAAGTCACGTTCAAATCACTATTAGAACCCTTATTAAAAGGTTTCAATTACTTGATACACTTTTAGAATTTAAATAATTGAATGGGCCCAAGTAAATATCATATGGTACATACCAGCTAAGGCTATTAGAAAAAGAACCCCTGAAGATGTCCATAAAGGATGAAACGTAGGGTTATCAGCCATGGGACTCTGAGAAATAGATGTCATTTGAATTAGCTATTTTAATTTAAACTAAATGATGTAAAAAGTTTTGGTACTTGTGTATTATCACAGCACCGGCGTGCAAAACTTTATTGGCGTAGTCAGAGCTACGTAGTCAGTGTAGTCAGAGCTACACAGCCAGCATAGTCGTAGTAAGGCAGCGTAGCAAGCGTAGTCATCAAAGTGTTATCCTAGTGAGCGCCTCTCACACATCGCTAGAAACCGCCAGATCCCCTGCACTGGCGGACGCCAGCGGAGAGGCGATCATGTGGGCGCCGGCGGAGAGGCACTCCATCTGACTGAGACACATGACTGTCTCATACGCTTGTGCGTCTCAGCAATTCGTAAAGAACGCATTTGCCACTGCTCCATATTACATACTGAGGAAAGTACAATATTAAACAAAAAAATTTTAAGAGAACGCACATGTGTGTCATTTTTTTTAGAAATGTATTAACATAATACATAAAAAGCTAACATAATAATTATATTAAGAATAAAGCAGCAGCATTAACGGTAAAAGCAACATTCTGTTAGAAAGTTAAAAAGCTCTCCACAGAACTTTGACCTGATAATTAATTGAGGTATGTACCGAATGTTGAACGGTAATTGGGGATTATAGTAACAATCATACCTAACTGGTAGATCCCGGTACATTTGCAGCCTGGCAAGCCCCCCTTTTTATAAGTCTGCTGACTTAAGAACTCTGCTCTATGAACCACTTGATTGCCGGATACAAAAATTAATTGTGAGCAATTAAAAGTTTTTAAGGTGATTCCATTAATATTTACAGCCTTAATGGATCTAAAGGGCGGCCGTCCCTCACCACTGTCTTCAATGTCTTTTAAGTATTAATTATATTATCATTTTATTCTTAATATTAGCATGATTGCTTTTTATGTATTATGTTAATACATTTCTAAAAAAGTGTTTCAAATTTAAAGTGTCACATGCGCGTTCTCTTAAACAATTCTTTGTTTAAAATTGTACTTTCCTTGGCCCTTTTTTTTGAGAGACACAGAGGTCCTCATTTGAGAGCTGCAGGTGAATCTTCTATAAATTAACACCTGTTTTTTACTATATTGTGCGCCCGATCTTGTGGTTCTTTCTCTCCCCTCTATGTGGGTCAGGGGATTGTGTGTTTAAAAATATCACACATTCCTTGTGATACGCAGGGACAGGAGAGTAGGGAACATTAGTGTTGTTCTTCATATTACATACTGGCAAATGCCTCCATTTTAAACCCCCACTATCCACGTCAACCCGAAGCGTGGCGAGCGCAGCAAGTACGCATCCTCCCGACCTGTTCATACCCCCACTATCCACATCAGCGTGGAGATGAATATATAAAGTGTGGTGAGCGCAGCGTATTACACATGAAGTAATCCGTGTCCCCTCGTGGGGCTCGCTGCGCTCGCCATGCTTCGGGTACGGTGGCTAACTGCACTTGCCACACTTTATAAAATCAACTCCATGCCGACATGGATAGTGGGGGTATGAACAGGTCGGGGCTCGCTACACTGGCCATGCTGCGGACTAAAGTGGATAATGGTGGTGTTTCAGGAACACATGTGACAGTGCCCCTGTAACGGTGTGGTGCAAGATGGTACCTTAATCTTGAGCAGATGACAGCAGCTTCTGGATTCTTCGCGGCTTCTTCTGGAAAACCTGTGGCAGGGAACGGCACAACCCAAGGACACCCACAAAATACAACTCTACCACAGTTAGCAGCAATGAATATTTTTAAAAGAAGATGTAGTGCAATTGCTGCGGTATTATTCAAATATATGTGCAAACATCAAATAACGAAGTGACTTGTAAACATTCCTGAGAGAAAAATATAGTCAATGACCGCATCATTATGATTCAATGGCCAAGGGTGCAGCGGTCATTACCAACTCTACTAAAGACAATCAAAGACACCGTTTGCATATAAAATGACATCACAATAATGACAACCAGAAAGACATTGAATGATAAAGTTCAAAGAAGATAATATTAATACGAATAGGATTGTCATTTAAATACTTTACTGCACCTGTAATGCTATAAAACAATGTCCGCCGGGTGGCGCTACGCACCGATATATCCTAAACTGTAGTCCCTGGTGCATACAACACAGTCCTGAATTCGAATAAAGGTCCCACGACGGAAAAGCCTCACTAGGAAATTAGGGCCTAACTTAGTGTGCACACAAACAAAAACCTGTCCTCTGAACAGAGGGGCAGGCAGATCCCCTATTCCTTAGGGCAACCTCCTGTTTGTCACTTAGAACAAACTGCAGGGGTAAATAGGCACAGGGCATCCAGGTGTAATCACAGCTAATACTGCCCTGATCAATAGTGCACTTCTCAGTCCCTTGAGCAGTGGATGGCAACGGTGTCACCAATAGAATAAAGGCTTGGGCAGTGTAGTAGGGAGCCTCTAAATCTGGGGGGTCGGTGGGTGCTGCTGCTGGGGGATAATGGCCACCCCCAAAGAAGGGCTGCCTTTAGTGCTGCTGAGTAGGGCAGGGTCCCTGGGCACTAGGTGTGCCTGAAAGACTGTCTTGGTTAGGGCGGCAGGGTGTGGGCCAATCAATAGGGAACAGTGTACCTTTTATAAGCAGGTAGGCTGGCGTCTCTTCCTCTCCCTGCCACTGCACGCCCGGCTCTCTCCTTCCCTTGTCAATCACTGCCGGGTGAAGGGACGGCTGCCGGGTCCCGCTCTCTGCTGCTGCGGCTGGTGTCTCCTCGCTTGTCGGGTGCTGCAGTCACTGGGGGGGGGAGGGGGAGTGTGTGCCTCCACTCCATCCTCTCCCCAGGCCTCGCTCACCACGCTGCTGGCTTTCTGTAGCCGCCTACTGTCCTCTCTTGCAAGCGGCCGCTCCTTTGATCTCCTCCTGCCGGCTGGGACGCAGGCTGTCAGTCACTGCCAGCATCTGTGTCTCTCCCGCGGCTGGGCTCTCCACTCCTTTGCTCCGCACATTTCCAGGCTGTGTGCTCTGCTGCTCTGTGGGCTGCATGGCTTCTTCCCTTCATGTGGGAGCCTCAAAACTTCCTTCTTCTCCCTCATGCTGCTACCGGGATCACCTCTGACCTCCCAGCTTCCTGTCATGCTCTGCTGCTCACTCCTTACTAGTGTGCTCTGCTGGGTTGATTTAACCAGGGGTCTTTTTAGGCAGCGTTGGCTGCAACTGTTAAATCTCTTTGGGGGGCACAGGTGGTACCCTGTAGTGGGGTGCCACACACATTCACACCTGTCATGTCAGGCAGGTTAAAATGGTCAATGGTTCCCACACAATGTAATAAGCGCTGACTGATTATGCTAGCTGCATAACGCTGACTGACTACGCTAACTACGTAAGCTCCGGTTAGCCGCAAACATACTGACTACGCTGGCTGCGGGATCACAACCGGATACTGACAGGGACGCTGACTACACTGACTATGCTGGCCGCCGGAACACTATGCTGATTCTGACAGGGAGACTACGCTAAATACATAACAGGTGCCGTGATAATACACAAGTACCAAAGTTTTATATTTGACATTTATACATATCCATGTTTGTCTTTGAGTTCTTTTAATATGATGCCTTTTTCAATAAATATTACATTTGGTATCTAATTGGGCGCCTGTGGCCTTCTTGGGTGATTTTTTGGTGAGGGGTTGTTTTACAGATAAAATATCCTGAGATCATAAGGAAGGATTTTGAAGCGGAATCTTTTAATTAAAATATCCTCTATTTAGCATACTGGGTAAATATGTTGTTTTGTTTGCCTGCACTACACGGCAGTGTTATATAGAAACATGATGCTCAGCCTGATGACAACACACCTGTGTTGAAACGTTGCTGTTCAGTACTTTGTTACATTTTCTCACTAAAAAAGACTTTGAAATTAAAGCTGGAGTGCTACGTATATGTACAGATGGGATTCAAATACTAGGCGCTCTTCCTATGGGCATAGATCAAATCTGCTGTGCAAATGTAAGGGTGCCAAGCATAAAAAACGGAGAGTACTTCCCTTAACGTCGAGACAGTATATTTTTCTCCAAGATATTCGTGTCCTTCTTAATTTCTTTGTTTCTTCTTTTTCTTGTGTATTTTTCTCCCAAATAATATAAAAAGAGATGGTGCATATAATGGGTTATATTATTCCTTTAGAAATATATCTCACAACTCCTCATGTGAATTCATAGGCGTACCAAAAAACTCACTATGGGGAGTGATTAAACACACGTATCTGGGTATCTTTCTACTAGGTGACACGCACCCATACTCACGATGTAAATGGTGGGTTGACACTCATCAAGGTTTCTTTTAGTATTTTCAAATAAACTTTTTATTGATGCAAATCCACACAATGAAGTGAAAATATTTATTATAAAATAAGACTGTTCTGAGCAGCAAACCTGAATCTGATGGTGATAATGGGCTATCAACACTCCCACCTGGTATTCTGGACCCAAATGGCAGTGGACCAGCTCATACACACTCACCTGATCTCGGTTGTAGTCTCTCAGTCTTGTGCACACTTAAATCCAGGTCGACATGTTTCGACATGCTGTCTCGGGAAGTACTCTCCGTTTTTTATGCTTGGCACCCTTACATTTGCACAGCAGATTTGATCTATGCCCATAGGAAGAGCGCCTAGTATTTGAATCCCATATGTACATATACGTGTTTATTCTCCAGGGGCATCTAGGGTGAGACCCCAGGGGATTCAGAAGGGCGAACTTCCGATACATCGAGTTAACCTTCACTCCAGTTTTTTTTTCCAAAGCTGGAGTGCTGCCCATCTATTTAGGGGCCCCCTGTGGTTGGCATGTATATTTCAAAAACATTTTTTTTAGCTAAAGGTTTTGTGCATGGGAGTGGGGTAGTGCTGTAGCTTCACCTATCTGCCTACGTGACAATGATTCATGGTGCTGAGCATCAGGAGCCAAGGCATACTGACTGCAAAAGTGTGCAGTACATTACTGGGAGATGACTAAGTCCCAAGTCCCATGAGATTTTGTACAAGATGTCAGAGGCTGAGAGGCCTGTGTTGAGCTCTGCTTGGTGGAGTGCTTCATATGCTTCTCAGGTCCATGGAGGACAGCAGCAGCGGCCTCATCAAGGGAGGGTTTTTAATCCGAGGCAGCGCTAAGCCTGTCAGGGCTCCTACAAAGAAAGGTACAGAGGGACAAACACAGGCTTTTTATGTGGTATTTTATATATATATATATATATATATATGTATATATTTATTTATTTATGTTTATATTAATCCCCCCCATGTATTTACCCATTGACCAAGTTTATATTGTCGTTACTCTGCATTTTGACAGTGTAATATGCTCCCGTGCATTTTGAGGGCAGTAATGACAAGTGGGAGGGGGTCCCCATGTGGGGTGTAACTAGAACTCTGTGGGCCCCACAGCAATGTGAGAGAGGATGTAAGGGAAAGTCAGTGAGGGAGAGAGGGTGCGAGCGAGAGACAGAGTGGCAAAGAGGGTGTGAGGGAGAGACAGTGAGTGAGAAGGTGGAAGGAAGAAACAAGAGGTATCACTTTTCCCTCATAATATTAAGCTTGGTGAAGTGATAAGCTGTCTCGGTTTTATCACCGGCCAATCAGCTGCTACCTGTAAAGTTACAGGCTTGGTTTGAAAAATGACAGGTAGGAGCTGATTGGCCAGTGATAAAAACCAGACACTTTATCACTTCACCGAGCTTAATAAATCTACCCCTAAAAAGAGAAAGGGAGGGGAAATGCAGTGGGAAGCTGTGGTCTAACTAATCCATTCTGGAGAGAAACAGCACAGCAATGATCACCTCTGGATAACAAGATCACTTGCTAAACCTTCTGCTTGAAAACACAGATTAAACACTTGGGGTGGGGTATCAATGTCTGTGCTTCCTTATAATACTCCTTTCGACTTGTATTGGTCATGCAATTTTAGCAGTGTGTTACAGAAAGCATACTGGAATTCATAGCATTTGAGATGAGCTCTCGGAAAGTATTCACAGCACTTCCCGTTTTCCACATTTTGTTATATTACAGCCTTATTCCAATATGGAATACATTTTTCCCCTCAAAATTCTGCACACAATACCCCATAATGACAATGACTAAAGAAATCACATGTACATAAGTATTCACAGCCTTTGCTCAAACTTTAGCAGCATTTATAGCCACAAATCTTCTTGATTATGATGCCACAGGCTTGGCACTTCTATCTTTGGGCAGTTTCATTCCTCTTTGCAGTACCTCTCAAGCAGGGGCAAACGCAGGATTTTCAGAAGGGGGTTTCCAGAGGGGCGGAGCAAAGCACGGAGATGGACACTTAGGTGACCCAGTATATGCCGGGTCAGTTAAAGTATTATAGATAGACCAAATGTATATAAATAATAAATATATATATATATATATATATGTACATACATAACAGCAGTGTAGACCCCTGGGCATAGCAATGTATTGGGGCCCCTACCTATCCTCCAGTGGTAGGGGTGGGGGGTGCTATGAGCGGAAGCTTTGATGTGCTGCGGGTGGTAGGGGGTATTATATCAACCGCTCAGCATGTAGGGCTCAGTAATTTCTACTAATTACACCTTTACTTCACAGATGGTAGGAGATGAGGTGGGAGAAGGGGGCATTGGGCTGAATGAAGGGGTCCCAATACATAACTTCCAGGGTGGTAGAGGATGTTTAATACGCAGAGGAGTGGTGTATAGTTGAGTGGGCTTATTATTCGTAATTTTCTGGTGGGGGGGACAGCTTGCTTGACTGCAGATATCTCCAGTTCCTGGAACTAGATTTCTTAGCTTTTAATGGGATTAAAAACTAGAGAATCCCACCTACCAAATGGTATTGGGGACTAGGGGATCAGAGTTCATGAGGCAGAGCTATCTGCCAATAAGTATATAAAATTACATAACAGGTCTGTGGAGCTGGAGCAGTAACCAGCTGATTGAAGGCTGATATCATTGGTTCTGGAAACAGTAGTGGGAGAGTCCCAGCTTTTGGAATATACCCTCAGAAAAACTCTAAATCAGACAGAACCTGAAATATCTGACTGGGAAGAGCAATTAACAGGCTTGGATGGGGACCACTGCTTTGAAGTCAGATATCTCCAGTTCCCCAGGGCCGATTTTTAAAATTCTTGTACCCATGGAAAGAGGGGACCTCAGCTTTCAGAATAGGATTCAGATTCCTAGGGGGGTTTCTGGGTACTCAGAACCCCCCCTGCGTGCGCTACTGCTCTCAAGCTCCATCAGGTTGAATGGGAATTGTCAGTGCACAGCCATTTTCATATCTCTCCAGATATGTTCAATCAGATTCAAGTCTGCGCTCTGGTTGGACCACTCATTGACATTCACAGAGTTGTCCTGAAGCCACTTACTGTATTTGATATCCTGACTGTGTTCTTAGGGTCATTGTCCTACTGAAAGATAAACCGTTACCCCAGAATGAGGTCGAGAGCGATCTAGAGCAGGGTTTCATGCAGGATGTTTCTGTAAACTCTTGGCAATGAGCATTTATGTAAAAACATACATAATAATTGTATGGGGGTGGGGGTGGTTTTTCAATTTTTGGGCAGGGGGCACACAATTTCTACTTTTCCAATTTTTACTGCTAAATACATATGGCCACAGCTTTGGTAGATGAATGGAACCATAGGAGTAGCTAGGTGACATGATGCCCAGAACAACTGTATGTCGCTCCTTACACATTATGCCACACAAACCGTAAGACCATTAAACAATATGCCACACAATCCATAATGCCGATTGCACATTATGACCCACACCGTAATGCCGATTGCACACGATTTGCCACACACTGTAACACTATACACGCAATGGCGTAATTATAAATTTTGCACCCCCCCCCCTCCATGGCATTGTAGTGCCACTTGGTGGTATTTTGTAAGCAATATGGTTCTAGTTCATCCAGGCTGGTTAGGGCAGTTGGTTTGGAGTTAGAGATCCCTCTGGGACTTATAGTTCACCTCCATTGTGGTTTAGAGACCACCTACTAAGGCGTTTCGCTTGTGAAGCTTTCTCAAAGGAAGTGTGGGTGGCCACACTTCCAAACCAACTGCCCGAACCAGCCTGTATGAACTAGAACCATATTGCTTACCCAATACCACCAATGGTGCAAGCCACACCACAATTGGATATAAAAGGGACATTTGGACCAACCAAAGGAACAGTCCACAGTATCATTTGGATCCATGACCCCATTTCCACAGGTGGACGGTAACTATAACCACTCTAAAAATAACACAGAGTGTGTCCAATATTTCCCAGGCATTACTAGGAACGGTGAGTGAGGACTACAGTACCCATTTAATAGGGTCCCCCCACCACGTTTTTATTAATGATTCTACATGTTTGCAAACTACCATTTTATTGTATTTTCGTGTGATATACCCATACCATTGTGTATTAAATCTTCATGCTTTGTATGAGATATAAAAAAATACCTTTTGTAAAGTCAATCCAATGTAATTGCATCTTTTATTTTCAATCAGAGCTGCATACCCACCATTTTTCTCGTAGTTTCTCTGTTCCAGGACTGACACTCCTGGCTTTTTGCAGCTGCTCCTGATTAAGGCAGCCCTTGTACATTGCGCCCCAGGGGTATACTCCTCTGGTTTATCCAGAGAGTGTTGCCCTAAATATTCATAATAGTTGTGTTACTTACACATATAATGCACCCCTGCAGTACCACTTACATATATAATGCCCCTACCAGTGCTTCTTAAAAATATAATGCCCCCTGTAGTGCTGCTTACACACAAAATGCCCCCACTAGTGTCTCTTAAACACACAGTGCCCCCTGAAGTGCCACTTACCTACATGCTTGTTGCCATGGGGTTACTTGCTCGTTGCCAGGGTTTTCTTGCTCGTTGCCAGGGGTTTCTTGCTCAATGTTGAGGGGGGGGGGATAACAGTACATGCTCATAGCCAAGGGGGAGGGTTGTTGCCAGGGGGGTTACATGCCTGTTGACAGGGGGGAGGTTACATGCTCATTGCTGGGACAAGTTACATGCTTCTTGCTAGGGGAAGTTATGTGCTCATTGCTAGAGCAAGTTATATGCTGGTTGCCAGGGAGCTTAAATGGTCATTGCCATGTGGGGGATTAAGTGCTCGTTGCTGGGAGAAGTTACATGCTCATTATAAGGGGGTTACATGCTTGTTGTTAAGGTGGGGTTACAAGTTTGTTGCTAGGGGAAGTCAAATTTTTTTTGCCTGGGGGTGTTAAATGCTTGTTTCCAGCCATGGGTTGCAGGGGCACCATCCTCCAGCGCTCTCGAAAACAGCACTTCCAGGTAGCGCTGGGCTCACTTAACTCCTCTGACAGATGCAAGAGGTGAAGGAAGACTTCTAGTGCCTGTCTCCTTTAAGGTGGGGGACATTTTTTGAGGGGCACAGGGTCTCCGTCTGCATGTGGATGGAGACTCTGCACCCTTGTGGTGCTGCTTCCCCAGTCTCCATCTCCAGTCCTAGTGCAGCGGTAGGGATGGCAATCTTATACAATTGCATACAATGCAATGGATGACCATCAATTTACCTATCGAAGGTCATCCATTTTCTTTGAAGGATTGGCCAATCAAAACATGGAGGTGGGGCTTCATAGGTGCTAGCAGAGGAGCTATGCTCCATGTCCCGGCTCCTTGGGACACCAAAACCACCCTCCCTATGCCCCTGGATGCGACTATCAGCTGAAGTGAGATGATATCTCAGTTGATCATTTAAATAGCCATGCCCTTGATGTGATATTGCTGCTCAGCACTACTCTATACGTACCTCTGATTTTGGTACTTGTGTAGTTTCACAGCGCCACTGCCCGCGGATCGCATTGCATCGCACGTAAATTGAATGCAATTCACATGCAAATCATGTGCGATCCGATGCGATTTAGCACACCCCCCACTATCCACGTCAGCCCGTAGTATGGCGAGCACACGCGGTGCGCGTCCTCCCGACCTGTTCATAACCCCAATATCCACGTCGGCGTGGAGTTGACTTTATAAAGTGTGAAAACGAGCCTGAAGGGTGGCGAGCGGACGCCGATTACTTGACGTGTATTCCACGTCCCCTCATGGGGCGTACTCGCCACGCTATGGGCTAGTTTTCCACATCCCCTCGCTGGGCTCGCTGCACTCGCCACACTTCGAGCACGGTGGCTCGCTGTGCTCCCCACACTTTATAATATCAACTCCACACCGACGTGGATAGTGGGGGTATGAACAAGTCAGGAGGACGCGTACCACGTGTGCTCGCCACACTTCGGGCTGACATGTATAGTGGGGGTGTGCTAAATCGAATCAGATCACACACGATCAATGTGCGTGGGTGCGATCCGCAGAGCAGTGGCTGTGAAACTACACAAGTACCCTGATTTTGATCACCTCTTTCAGGAGACAAAATCAGTTATTGCTGTAAATAAGATAGTCATTTTAAAATGAAAAGTATAATTGCTGAAAATCAGCAAATTTAGATATACTGTAATATGGGCTTTAAACCCTGTTAATTGCTAGATTTATAATTTGTTTCTATACACTCTTCATGCACTATGTGTTTACCAATACATTCTACAGTACAAGATAACCACAGCATATTAGTGGTATACGGTCATTAGGTCAACACATATTAGTTCGACATGCATTGGGTCGACCACTAAAAGCTAGTCAATGGCTGGGTCAGCGGTCAAAAGGTTGACATGTCTTTCACGGATATTGTACCCAACATATGCTGACAGGCGGTATTTCATGTCCTACCATCCACTAGAGTGTGGAGGGAGAATAGAAAATTGGGTACTTTTGTATTATCTGGGCTCCCATGTTAAATGCACCCCATTTTTTCATACCCCTACTATCCAACTACGCATGGAGTTGATTTTATATAGTGTGGCGAGCGCAGCGAGCCACCGTGCCCGAAGCATGGCGAGCGCAGCGAGGGGACGCGGTCTCATAAGAAAAACGGGAGCCCAGATATTACATAAGTACCGAAAAGTGTGCCGAGTGTAGCAAGGTACCATGCCTGAAGCATGGCAAGCGCAGCTGGTCACTTTGATGGTGTCCATTTGACCATGTTGATATTTGGGCTAGAAAATGTAAAAAAAAAAACATGTCGACATTTTGACTGTTGATCTAGCCATTGTCGACAAAATGCTTGTGTTGACTACCAATCCTGTCGACCAAAGCCTTGTCGGCCTAATTCATGTATCAACCTTACGTATGTCGACCATCTGTGGCCAACCCAATGCATGTCGAGCTAATATGTGTCGACCCAGTGACCCATACCCATATGAGTGGGGGGGTTCGTATTTTACCTTTGTTTAATACACTTTTTACAATAGAATATATTTATAGATGCATCTTCCAAATGTGTATTTTCAAATATATCTTTCATTTCAGTTCATAATAATTCTGTTTTCCTTTTCAGATATAGAAAGATATATGATTTAGAGATGTGCAGACTCGGATTCCAGAGATCCGAGCCCCCACGGACGTCATCATTCCGAGCCCGATTCCGAGCAGCGCTCTGAGATTCCCGCCTGACTCGGGTCCGTCCGCGTGATTAGAACGTCATCTCTCGGCGCCGGATTTCGCGAGGCTTTAAAAGCGGCTGCCGCACCCGCCATCTTCACTGCAGTCAAGTAGTGGGTTGGGAGAGGGTGTGTTGGTGCTGCTGCTGGGGCTTAAACTTGAGCTTGACCTTGAGCTTGAGCGCAATATTTTTCTATCGCTGGTGCTGTCTCTCAGTGCTGCTGTGTAGTCTAGAGTAAAGGGTTTGGTCACCAATGTGGCCTTTAGAGTGCGCCTGGGAGGAGTTGAGAAGCCAAGGCAGCGGTTTCAAAATTGGGGTGTCAATCCCAAACAATGTATAGCAGGAAAAAAGGGGGGGCTGAAACCGCGCTCAAACTAAAACATGCAACAGGTATTGGTAAAAATATATAATAAATTTAATATGAAGTAAAATATAAAATTAGAGGATTACATTTCACATAAAAACATTGATACCACAATGCGTAATGTGTGAGAGGTATAGTCACCCACAATATGCTGCACAGTCCCGAGTCCCTTTCTAGGATGCCTCTATATAGATGTCCCAATTGAAAGCCTTATTAGGAGAGAAATGATCTCCAGTCCAGGGAGCTCCTTGATGTTGGATAGGTGCTCTACCTGGAATAGTGTTGTTGGGAACCAGGGAGCGCCAGATGTTTGGAGGTGCTCTACCTGGAATATTGTTGTTGGGAACCAGGGAGCGCCAGATGTTTGGAGGTGCTCTACCTGGTGTATGATGGTAAGGTCCCAAGTGGTCACTTGGGACCCAAGTGGTCACTTGGGACCTTACCATCATACACCAGGTAGAGCACCTCCAAATATCTGGCGCTCCCTGGTTCCCAACAACAATATTCCAGGTAGAGCACCTCCAAACATCTGGCGCTCCCTGGTTCCCAACAACACTATTCCAGGTAGAGCACCTATCCAACATCAAGGAGCTCCCTGGACTGGAGATCATTTCTCTCCTAATAAGGCTTTCAATTGGGACATCTATATAGAGGCATCCTAGGAACGGACTCAGGACTGTGCAGCATATTGTGGGTGACTATACCTCTCACACATTACGCATTGTGGTATCAATGTTTTTATGGGATATGTAATCCTCTAATTTTATATTTTACTTCATATTACATTTATTATATATTTTTACCAATACCTGTTGCATGTTTTAGTTTGAGCGCTGCTGTGTAGTCTAACTGTGTACTTGTAGTACTACTGTCTCCTCTGTGCGGTCTACCTCTGGTGTGCTGTGCTGTAATTAATTATTTTTTTTCGCTGGGGCTGTCTCCCTCAGTGCTGCTGTGTACTCTGTTCTCCTCTCTGCTTAGGAGAACAGTCTAACTGTGTACCAGTGGCGTAGCTACAAGGGTCGCAGCGGTCGCACCTGCGACCGGGCCCCTGAGCCAGGGGGTCCAGCCCCCGCCACTGTCCGGCCTGGTTACTCAGAGGTCATACCTCTGCTCCGAGTCCTCATCTCAGCTCTCACTAGGCTGCCGGCAGCACTGCAATAGCTGCCGGTGCGCCTATGTTTCCGGCCACCAGCTCGTCAGCTACGGCTGCCCCTGCCTTCCCCTGCACACAGAGACAGACGCTAGAAGTCATAATTCACCTCTAGCGTCTGACAGGAAGCGCAGCTCTGCACTTCCTGGTAACGCGGCTGCAGAGCTGTGCTCCCTGTCAGAGACGCTGGAAGTGAAAAATGACTCTAGCGTCTGTCTCTCTCTGCGCAGGGTAAGGCAGGGGCAGCAACAGCAGCGTACGGGCGGGTGGCTGGGGTGGGCACATACGTATTAACCCCTTGGCAACGAGCTAGAACCCCTGGCAACGGGAATAAACCCCCCTTGGCAACGAGCATTAACCCCTGATAAAAAAAATTTTAACCACTTGGCAACATCCAATAACCCCTGGCAACACATATTAACCCCTTGGCAACGAGCAAGAACCCATAGCAACGGGCATTAACCCCCCTTGGCAATGATGTATTAAAATATAAACAGACCGAGATTTTAATTTTGTTGTATGTAGGGGGGCCCCAAGGTGACCTTTCGCACCAGGGCCCATGAACCCTTAGCTACGCCCCTGCTGTGTACCTGTAGTACTACTGTCTCCTCTGTGCTGGGGCCTACCTCTGGTGCTGTGCCTGTAATATTATATTATATATTAATAATTAATTAATTATATTATATATATAGTCCACTGGTGCTGCCTGCACTGAATCTGCCAGCATTATTTAGTTACTCAGTCCACTGTTGCCACTGACAGTGCTACTGCCTACCTAGTGTACCTACCTAGTACATACTAGGCTGCTACAGGTAAATCTAATTTAATTCAAAAATAATACTTGTGCTGTGTGGGACTGTAAAAAATAATTCCATGCTGCTGGTGCACTGACGTGTGCCACTGAGTGCCACTGCCAAGCAGTACCGTCCTAATAATAAAATTAATTATTATATAAATTCTGCTGGTGCACTGCATAAAGCTACTGGTGGTGTGTAATATTAATAACTACCTTTTGTGGTGACCACTGGCAGTGCTACTGCCTGCCTACCTACCTAGTACCTATTAGTTTATTTTCTCTACCTACTAGGCTGCTATATTATTCATAATTAATTTAATTGAATTATATATAGTCCACTGGTGCTGCCTGCCTGCACTGAATACTGTGAATAGAGGTTGCCAGTATTATTTTCTCAGTCCACTGTTGCCACTGGCAGTGTTACTGCCTAAGTGTACCTACCTAGTAGTACAAGTACACTAAATACTAGGCTGCTATATCTAATTTAATAAAAACAAAAATAATACTGTGGGACTGTAAAAAATAATTCCATGCTGCTTGTGCACTGACGTGTGCCACTGAGTGCCACTGCCAAGCATTACCTAATAATAAAATTATTATGAATTCTGCTGGTGCACAATACTAGTATTGCTGACGTATCTACCTGTCTTGTGCCTAGTACTACTGTCTTATCTACCTGTCTGGTGCCTAGTACTGCCATATCTACCGTCTGGTCTGGGGCTCACTGCCTAATACTGGCGTACCTGTGTGGTCTGGGGCTCATTGCCTAATAAATACTGCCGTATATCTACCTGTGTGATCTGGGGCTCACTGCCTAATACTGCCGTACCTGTGTGGTCTGGGGCTCTCTGCCTAATACTGCCGTACCTGTCTGGTTTGGGGCTCACTGCCTAATACTGCCGTACCTGTGTGGTCTGGGGCTCTCTGCCTAATACTGCCGTACCTGTCTTGTCTGGGGCTCACTGCCTAATACTGTCGTATCTACCGGCTGGTCTGGGGCTCACTGCC
The DNA here is from genome assembly GCF_055691185.1 of Crinia signifera. Classification (NCBI taxonomy): domain Eukaryota; kingdom Metazoa; phylum Chordata; class Amphibia; order Anura; family Myobatrachidae; genus Crinia; species Crinia signifera. The sequence continues at coordinate 76,842,003 of NC_139224.1, forward strand.
TAATACTGCCGTACCTGTGTGGTCTTGGGCTCACTGCCTAATACTGCCGTACCTGTGTGGTCTGGGTCTCTCTGCCTAATACTGCCGTACCTGTCTGGTCTGGGTTCACTACCTAATACTGCCATACCTGTCTGGTCTGGGGCTCTCTGCCTAATACTGCCGTATCTACCTGTCTGGTCTGGGGCTCACTGCCTAATACTGCCGTACCTGTGTGGTCTGGGGCTCACTGCCTAATACTGCCGTACCTGTGTGGTCTGGGGCTCTCTGCCTAATACTGCCATATCTACCATTCTGATCTGGGGCTCACTGCTTAATACTGCCGTACCTGTGTGGTCTTGGGCTCACTGCCTAATACTGCTGTACCTGTGTGGTCTGGGGCTCTCTGCCTAATACTGCCGTACCTGTGTGGTCTTGGGCTCACTGCCTAATACTGCTGTACCTGTGTGGTCTGGGGCTCTCTGCCTAATACTGCCGTACCTGTCTGGTCTGGGGCTCACTGCCTAATACTGCCGTACCTGTGTGGTCTGGGGCTCACTGCCTAATACTGCCGTACCTGTGTGGTCTGGGGCTCTCTGCCTAATACTGCCGTACCTGTCTGGTCTGGGGCTCACTGCCTAATACTGCCGTACCTGTGTGGTCTCGGGCTCTCTGCCTAATACTGCCGTACCTGCCTGGTCTGGGGCTCACTGCCTAATACTGCCGTATCTACCGTCTGGTCTGGTGCTTACTGCCTAATACTGCCGTACCTGTCTGGTCTGGGGCTCACTGCCTAATACTGCCGTATATACCGTCTGGTCTGGAGCTCACTGCCTAATACTGCTGTACCTGTGTGGTCTGGGGCTCACTGCCTAATACTGCCGTACCTGTGTGGTCTGGGGCTCACTGCCTAATACTGCCGTATCTACCTGTCTGGTCTGGGGCTCACTGCCTAATACTGCCGTACCTGTGTGGTCTTGGGCTCTCTGCCTAATACTGCCGTACCTGTCTGGTCTGGGGCTCACTGCCTAATACTGCTGTACCTGTCTGGTCTGGGGCTCACTGCCTAATACTGCCATATATACCGTCTGGTCTGGAGCTCACTGCCTAATACTGCTGTACCTGTGTGGTCTGGGGCTCACTGACTAATACTGCCGTACCTGTGTGGTCTGGGGCTCACTGCCTAATACTGCCGTATCTACCGTCTGGTCTGGGGCTCACTGCCTAATACTGCCGTATCTACCGTCTGGTCTGGGGCTTACTGCCTAATACTGCCGTACCTGTCTGGTCTGGGGCTCACTGCCTAATACTGCCGTATATACCGTCTGGTCTGGGGCTCACTGCCTAATACTGCTGTACCTGTGTGGTCTGGGGCTCACTGCCTAATACTGCCGTACCTGTGTGGTCTGGGGCTCACTGCCTAATACTGCCGTATCTATCGTCTGGTCTGTGGCTCATTGCCTAATACTGCCGTATCTACCGTCTGGTCTGGGGCTTATTGCCTAATACTTCCGTTACCTGTTTGCAGGTTTATATAACTAAGCGCAGGAAACCAACAGTTTGTCCCTGCTGCCGTCTAGAAGGGATACTCAACCCTTCTTAAAGACAAAAAAGAAAAATACAGAAAAAGACGGCGCTAATGGACACAATTAATAATCCAATCTTTGTTTAAAAATACATATATGGTCTTTTATTGTGTTTATCAATCTCTAAAAAACAGAGCACCAGCCGGTGAGACCAAATATCAAAGCATTAATTATACACAGTAACAAGCAAATAAAATAATCATGGCACACTATTCCAATACTCTCAAGATAATATCAATTGCTCATTGATCAGACATTTTTTATTCGTATGATCTGGTTTATGATCACAGCAGGAAAGAGCTAAGAAGCTGTTAGCTTGATTTTTGCATGCATAGGGTTAGTCACTTATTCCTGCCCAGCAGGGGTTAATGACAGTTATTTTTAGACAAGCGGACTGCTTGTTTTAACCATAGAAAGGAATATCCACTTTGCAATTAATGGTTATTGATTAAACTTGGTTAGTAGCTCAGTCATGCACAAACTTGTTAGCATATACTTTATGCAAATGAGGATAAGGAGCTCAGTTATGCACAGGCTTGTTAGCATATACTTTATGCAGATAGATAAGGAGTAGTATACTTAGTCTCCTGTAGCTGCGAAAGTGTTGTACTTTGTAATCCACCTTTCAGGGGTTAGTTTCCTATGCCTCGAGCATGTTCCCGGCTGCGCTGTATCTCCAGTGACGCTAGCCTTATCTGGAATTCTCTGCTCTGGCTTCCGGGTCTCCCAAGCTGCGGTGATTCCTGTGACAGGCACTTGTTGATGACGCGTTTCCCCGCCTGGCAAAGTGTCAGCGGCTTCATCAGATGACGTGTGTCCCGTCTTTACTATTTAACAGGGTGTGCGCCGCCCCACTGGGCGTTTCTATTTTATTTTTCGCCAGTTTCCCTGCTTCAATATGATTTTGTGCACATGCGCACTGCCATGTTTAGTCAAGCCTCGGTCTCAAGTCCGTTATTTGGAGCGCATTGTGTGCTCTTCCTGTGTTACATGACCAAGTCTCAGTTTTTGTACTGTGTTACGTATGCCATGAAACATATAAGATCTAATTCAATTCATTTTTAAAATATAAAAGCACACATGTATATACATTTGCTATCTATAATATATCCATATATCATTATATCAATATGTCACCACTATACATTCTATATAGATACTATTGAAAAACCTATCATCTGCAATGGCGCTTAATATCACTAAATATGCATATAGAGTGAGCGGCTGTATATGAGATTTATTAAGTTCCATCTCATAATTATAACTTATATCACTATCACATTTATTCTCGTTCTTTCTTTCTTTTTTTCTTCTTTTTTATACCTTTTCCAATTCTATTCATTGCAGCCGCTGACTCTACAGCATAGACAGGTAGAGGAATTCAGAAAAAAGTCGGATTTCTATCCGCTGCAATATAAAGGACCTTTCATAGAAAGCTTTCATAAAACCACATTAGAACAGTTAAATAAAATGTGCAAAAAAGCTGAGACGCAAAAAAACAAGAGACAATTTAAATCCAAAAGAACGGAGAGCCCTAAAATGCCTTTACACAGACCAACAGATAACAATTAAAATGGCAGATAAGGGCGGGGGCGTTGTCGTGCTCAATACAAGTGATTATGTCAAAGAGTGCCATAGACAATTACAGGATCAAAAATTCTATAAACAACTGGACAGCAATCCTACGATAAAATATCAACAGGAATTGAGAGACCTGTTGGATCAGGCCCTGGTGGAGAGCGCAATATCCAAGGAGGTATTTAACTTTCTTTTTCATCCACATCCAGTCACTCCCACTTTTTATTATTTGCCAAAAATACACAAATCACTTATTGCACCACCTGGTCATCCCATAATCTCTGGGGTAGGGTCCCTCACTAATAATTTATCACAATTTGTAGATCACCATTTGCAGGGTCACGTGCAGGGCCTAAAATCATATATCAGGGATACGAAACACTTCTTAAACAAAATAAGAGAAATTGAATGGAAGGAGGGATACATTCTACTCACTTGTGATGTAGAATCCCTCTATTCAAACATCCCCTAAAAACAAGGGGTAGAGGTGATAAAACAAATCCTGGAGACAGATGTAGGGATGTCGGACCCTCTGCGTGACCTTGTAATCCAAGCTATCACATTTATTTTGGAGCACAATTATTATTTTTTTGATACCCACTATTATTTACAGACACGGGGGACTGCCATGGGGACTAGGTTTGCCCCGAGCTTTGCGAACCTATACATGGGCGCCTTTGAGGAGGAAAATGTGTGGGGGAACGGGCTCGGGGAGAACCTGGTCCTCTATGGCAGGTATATAGATGATTTATTTATAATTTGGGATGGGGATGTAACTTCACTTAATCACTTCACTGATAGTTTAAATATTAATAATTATGGTCTAAAATTTACTTCCACCTATAGTACGTCCACAATAAACTTCTTGGATATTGCGCTCTCCATCAAAAATAATACCATAGAAACAGAAACCTATGTTAAAACAGTCAACCAAAATTGCTACTTGAAGTACGACAGTGCACATGCCAGATCTTGGAAGGATAATATCCCCAAGAGCCAGCTAATCAGGATTAAAAGGAACTGCTCATCTGAAGAAGCCTTCACAGGACAATCAATAAACACCATACAAGCATTTACACAACAAGGATACCCACAAATATTAGTACAGAAAGCATATAGAGAAGTCACAAAAATTGATAGAAATCAGCTCCTTACAAAAAACATTTAAAAAAAGAAACAACGTGAACTAGAACCTGAAGATAGAAACATAGCGTTCATTACGCAGTATAATAGTTGCGCACATAAAATTCAAAAGATCATTAACAAAAATATGTTCATTCTAGAACAAGATGACCTGTTGAAAAAAGTTCTAGGAAAAAAGAACAAAGTAATCTTTAGGAGGGGAGAAAATTTAGTAAATAGTCATTTTAATAGAAAAGAAAAGGAAATTAAAAAGGAGAAAAATTGGTTATCCAATTTACCAATAGGGTTTCACAAATGTGGAAATAGTAGGTGCCATACATGCATGTTTGGAGACCAAAAAAGCACAGAATTTATGTCCTTCCACAACAAAAATATCTACCAGATTAAAGACTTTATGAGTTGCAAAACGACATACAGTATGTCATTTACCTGATTGACTGTGGTTGCGGCCTTCAATATGTGGGCCGCACCACAAGGAGTCTCCATATACGCTATATGGAGCACAGGCGTAATATATTAGCAGGAATTAAAACACACCCCTTATCAAAACATATATCTTACTGTCAGCAACAATGAGTAAAGAATATACGGATAAGAGCAATAGAACATATAAAACCTACTCAAAGGGGTGGAGACCGCTTTGGACTCATCTGCAGGAGGGAAGCATACTGGATTTTCCAGTTAGGAACAATGGTCCCCAATGGACTTAATGATACAATAGAGCTGAATAACATCTAACCCCTGCAAGATCCAATCAGGCAGCCCACTTAGGCTTAATAACTGTGCTACTTAAAATCCTTTTCCTAATAATCCGAAGCTTACTCACCATGTTCTCATATGTATCTTTGTAAAAAAGATTTCCCCCCCCCCCCCCTCTCTTCCCCCCCCCTCTTTTTTTCCCTTGGCCACACTCAATCCAAGGAATGAATTTGTGTATACAAACTATATGGGTACTAATGGTTATGTATAGTATAAAACAGTCATAGGGAGTATTTACATTTTTTATAAAAAACCTGCTGTACACATATAGACAGCTCCAAATATATCTCTTCCATAAATTGTCTTATTAAGACAGTCTTTGATATATAACTATATGTACCTTATTGCAACTGCGTTCGTTCTTGTCCCTCCTCTGTTTTTTCCCCTTGCCCCCCCATTCTTCTGAAAACCTCCTCCTTTGCTCCCTTTCCTTAGAAATTAAAAAGTAAAAATGTATTAAAAATGTATAAAAATATGCCAGAATAGAATTCCTCTACCTGTCTATGCTGTAGAGTCAGCGGCTGCAATGAATAGAATTTAAATAGGTATAAAAAAGAAGAAAAAGGACTTCCGGTTCCGGTCTCATGGTGTGAGGACACAGCCGCCGGAGCTCCGCAACCGCCCGCTGCAAACCACCTTTTAAAGGCTACATTTAGCCTCCACAGAGACCCATATCGTACCACAGCCGACAGCTAAAGGAATGGATCGTTCCATGCCAGAGGCGGCCCCCTCGGGAACTCCCGTCGCCAGACAAGAAAAACGCCGCACCGGCAACATGGCGCCCGACGCTGACCGAGACGCTTCCTCTCCGGCTTCAAAGAAGAGCACTGTCGAGGGGGACCATGCTGCCGGATCACAGGTATATAAAGCCCCGGACTCCCCAGTGACTTACGGCGAGATAATAGACGCCATTAGGTCTACCATGACCCTGCTACTTAAACAGGCGGTAGCAGACATAACGGCGCAACTGAGCACTCTCACTAAAAGAGTTACTCATAATGAAAATGTCTTAGGTGCGGCACGATACGATATAGAGGGGCTCAAGCAATCAGTCAAATCCCTGACCACTGAGAATTACCAAGTCTGGAATAAGCTGGACGATTTGGAAAATAGATCTAGGAGGAGTAACCTCCGTATAGTGGGCTTGCCGGAGTCCCTCAAAGGTCCTGCCTTGGCATTTTTTGTGAAAAACACCTTGCCCACACTGCTGGGGGTCTCACAGGAATGCAGTGACATGGTGATTGAAAGGGTGCATAGAGTTGGCCTGACCCCTTCCCCCACTAAGCCCAGACCTCGGGTCACTCTGTTTAAGACTCTCAACTTTCTCCATAAACAAGCTCTCTGGTCGGCCTCGAGCAAGGTCAAAGACCTAATGTGGGAGGGCCATAAATTATTTCTATTTCAGGATTACTCTGTGGAATTGACCAGGGCCCGTAAAGCTTTTTCGCCCATTTGCTCCCGAATGATAGCTGAGGGCCGCAAGTTCGGCCTCCTTTCCCCAGCACGTCTATGCATTTATGACGGCACCTCCCACAAAGACTTTATGTCCCCGGATGACGCCCAAGCTTACCTGCGTGGCCTTTCCCGAGAGCACTCAGAAGATATAAGTGACCCAGTCGCCAGTGTCACCTCTACATAATTATAACTGCTACCCATGGGACTGCGCTCCTGGAGTTTCTCCCACTGGACATATATCTGCCACCTTTTCCATAACCCACCTGGCTGATACCCAGCAGGCTCCACTCAACCACGAGTCTCCTCGTACTGTCCTCTGCAATGATAGTGTTTGACTTGGACAAAACATGTTCGTGTGCTAGATGTCTTCTCCGCCCCACATATGATTTTATACTACATGACTGTATAAGTCTTCATGTATAATAGCGGCAAACTATATTCCTAAGACCACTTAGTCTCCCTCTCCCTGTTTTACTGCAGTTTGGGTGTTTTGCGGACTCCCTTCTCTCTCCCCCACTCCCCCGTACTCCTACCTCCCACTACTGCTACCGGAATTGTATTAAGTTGAACTGTTGATTTAGCTGCTGCTACACACGGAAGTCAAGAACTCCATTTCGCCTCGTTATACATTTTTTGTAGGGAACTCCCTATTTAGTGATTTAGCAGAAATGTTGTTCACTCATAGCATAGCTTTATATATATTTGAGTATGTATGTACCCTGTTTTTCGCTTCCCTTCCCCTCTTTTCCTCCCCCCACCCTCTCTCTCACTTCCCTGTTGACCAGGTTGTCCAAGATGTCTCCACACTCAGATGTCTGTTACATCCTCCCTGAATGTAGGCACATGGAACATCGGGGGCATCAACTCCCCGATTAAGAGACGAAAGATCCTAACATACTTGAAGAAACAAAACATTCACATCGCCATGCTACAAGAGACACATTTACTGGCAGCTGAGGAACTGAAGCTAAACACACTGGGATGGCAGGTACTTGGTTCCAGCACTTATACCTCCAAGGCCCGTGGTGTAGTAATACTGATACAAAAACACATCACACATGAAGTCTCAGGTGTGATTATAGACCCGAGAGGCAGATACTTAATTCTCACACTTAAGATCGGCTCCCGCTCATTCACCCTATGTAACATATATGCCCCAAACAAATACTCCAGAAAATTCTTGCAACATCTCATAGCGAAGCTGAGCCCCAAATTATCAGACTCCCTTGTAGTTGGTGGGGACTTTAATTTGATATCGTCCCCGACCCTGGACAAATCAAAACCTAACCCCTCTGCCCCCACCCTCCCAAAACTAGGTGTACCAACATTCGCAAACAAACTCCAACTGATTGACGTTTGGAGAGCCCTCCACCCTATTGACACTGAATTTACTTGCTTATCGTCAGCCCATGCTACTATGTCTAGGATAGATTACATTCTGATATCGCAGTCCATTTACCCCACGGTTACATCCTCTCACATTGCTTACATCGTATTATCAGACCATGCATTGGTCATTACTTCACTAGAATCTCCCCTAACACCACCTGAGAAACGGCAGTGGAAATTCCCAGCCTATCTCTCAAAAAACAAAGATTTCCAAAAACATATTGAGTCAACATGGAAAGACTATACAATAAACAACGCAGACTATATGTCTTCTGATCCTACCCTCTTTTGGATGGCTTCTAAAGCGGTGATGAGAGGCGCGATCATATCTTATGTATCAGACATGAAGCGTCAATATGTCTCCAAATATATGACAATACAGTCCGAACTGACCGCAGCCTTTCAGCAATACAAATCAACACCCACCCCTGGTAATAAACACATCTACACACTCGCAAAAACAAACTTCGACCATTACATTCAAACCCTAGGCGACAGACATTTATTTTCTGTAAACTACCGTTACCATAAATTTGGTAACAAGACAGGTAAACTTTTGACAAATTTACTTTAAGGCACCCGATCTCCGGCAACGGTTCATCCTTTAAAGAAAATAGATGGTACACTTACCTCCTCTAATTCAGAAATAGCTGACGTACTACGAGACTTTTACACTTCTTTATATTCTGCCCCCCCCCCTATGTTATCTTCCTCTCCACCACTACCTAATCTCCCTCATGACTTCTGGGATACCCTCATATGCCCAAAGATCTCCGAACTGGATGCACAGAAACTGACTGCTCCCATACAACTAGACGAGGTCACTGAGGCAATTAAGCATTTGAAAAGCGACAAAGCCCCCGGCCCTGATGGCCTCAGCGGTGACTTTTAAAAAATACTTCTCCAGCACATAGGCCCCACCCTAGTCACTGTTCTCAACTCTATCCTTTCTGCCACGACCCCCCCTATGCATTTCAACACGGCGACCCTTAGAGTACTCCCAAAACCAGGCAGGGATCCCTCCCTCCCTGGGTCATATAGGCCTATCTCATTATTAAACATTGACTATAAACTCTTAACAAAGATCCTGGCCGATAGACTAAAAACTATTCTTCCCTCCATTATACACCCGGACCAGACGGGCTTCATTGTAGGGAGACACTCTGAGACTAATGTCCGCAGAGTTCTCACGGCAGTTTATTCCTCTACAACAAAATCCTCCCTTCCCGCGTCCAATCTGATTTTATCATTGGACGCGGAGAAGGCATTTGATCTTATCGAATGGCCCCATCTCTTTAACACCTTAACCAAATTTGGACTTCCCGCTGGATTTATATCAATTCTACGATGTCTGTATACTTCTCCAACCACCCAAATTGCTAGTAATGGCCTTCTCTCAACCCCGTTCACTATCCACAAAGGAACCCGTCAGGGGTGCCCACTATCCCCTCTCCTATTTGCCATAGCCCTAGAACCTCTGGCCATCGCCATAAGAACCTCTGATATATACAAAGGGATGAAGATCGGCAACATCGAGCTACGCCTGTCATTGTTTGCAGATGACATGCTGCTCTTCATCTCTGAACCTACCTACACTATCCCCGAGATACTACGTCTCATCTTTTCATTTGGAGCCGTTGCCGGATACCGCATAAATCTAAGTCAGAAATCCTACTTTTCCCCAATACAGATAGGAGAACCAGAGAATACCTGACCTCTTTACCTTTTAACACCACTTCCTCTGACATTAAATACTTGGGCATCAGAATCACAGCTAATCTTAATGACTTATACGCCAAAAACTATGCACCTGTTATTGCTAAAATTTCTACATCACTAGACAGCTGGAAGATGCTCCCAATATCTCTATTAGGTAAAGTGGCGGTCATACAAAGCATAATTTTCCCCAAACTTTTTTATCTGATGCAGAAGATTCCCTTACACATATCCAAATCAGACCTGAAGAAACTTAATAAAATAATTCCATGCTTTCTATGGCGGGGCAAAAAACCCAGGATCGCACTCACTAAATTAACAGCTCCAAGGAGAGCAGGGGGAGTGGGCCTGCCTGATTTTATGCTGTACAACAAATCAGTCCTATTCCGTTGTGTTGCTGACTGGCTGCTTGGAACTAGTTCCTTTACGGACATTAAATTAGATGAAGCTATGCTTTACCCTTTCTCACCAGACGCGCTCTTACACTCTAAGAAGTCAGACATACCACCAACAGTGCTTAACAACCCACTATTCAGAGATATCTACCACTCGTGGATAGCGGTCAACAAATCCCTACATAGGAACCCACATTTATCTAAGCACATACCACTGTGGGGCAACCCAGCTTTCCCACCATCCCTATCCAATTGTAACTTCCGTCGATGGCATGATTTAGGAATAACAGCTTCTTCCAAGGTGTTTGATCCGGGGGGCACTATACTCTCTTTTGCAGATCTACAATCCAAGTACAACTTGCCTCGAGGGCAATTCTTCATGTATCTACAACTACGCCACTACCTTTGCTCTCTTTCACCCACACCACATAACCCTCAACTATCCTCGGGGCCTGACCGACTACAAATCCTTTTATCCTCACTCGAAACCCAAAAATATAGAATAAACTCACTTTACTCTATTCTAACTGATTTAGACACATCTAAGAGATGGAACAAGCTCCACAATAGATGGGCTCAAATACTGCCAAACATCCCGTCATCCCACTCTATTAGTGAGAGATATGAACTGACGATGAAAATCCTAGGATCCGCCTATCTGCAAGAAACCCATTATTTCTCTATACACATGGCATACATCTCCCCAGCCAGATACGCTCACTTTGCTGAGGGGAATGAAGATCATTGCCCCAAATGTAAGATGGCTTCAGCCTCCTTTCTACACTGTATGTGGGAATGCGTTATTGTCAAAAAATGTTGGCACAAACTGGTATATTACATTAACCGCACACTCCAGTTACATGTGACTCTTCACCCAGTTGCATGTTTGTTTGCCAATTTCACTGTTTGGGATCTAAACCGAAGAACGTCACTACTCACCCCAGTGTTAACAACGATTGTGACAGTTGCGAAAAAGGTCATCCTCACACACTGGCTAACAAAATCCTCCCCCACTGTGGAAGAGGTTCAGACTAAAATGTTACAGCTTCTATACTTTGACAGAAAAACCGCAACTATTCGCATCGAAGAAGGCGCTGTGCGTTTTAAAAAAAAATGGGGAATTTATATGAATAGTCTTGACCCTGATGTTCAAACCCGAATCCAAAAAATCTTTGAGCAGACCCATTGGTACTCCCTGAACCAACCTCAGAAATAATCTTTCTCTAATAGCGTTATGTACTGCAAGATTGACTACTACTCGTAGAAAATATGATGTTTGATAAACTATGCTAGGACTCTACTGGTCCTCTCCCTCCCCCCCCCCCCCCCACCCTCCCCATCTCTGCTTTCCACCCCCCCCTCTTCCCTACGTTCTTTATATGTTCTTTATATGTTCTTTATAAGTTTCTTATATATGTACTGACTATTGTTGCATTACATGTTGTTATAACTGGACATAGGTTATAAGTACACCAGACAGGAGGCAAGCTTGACCTCCCCATATGGAATGATACCCGAGCTCGCCACTTGCCAGACCATTCAAGATAGGCCATGTTGGGCTTTATAACGTATAGCTCCTTTAGGGTATTTCCTTAGAGATCAATAACACCCTTTAAGAGTAATTCAATGTCATTGCTTCACTCTTTTGAGCGTCTGAACATATCCAGTGAAATGTGTATATTTAGACATAATTCTATGATTGTATTCTCTGTATTTATGTCCAATAGATCTGACTGTTACAGACTTATAAGATACCTGAATGTGGTGCTACATGTTGCTATACTTTATTTGAAAAACCAATAAAAAGTTGTTTAAAAAAAAAAAAAAAAGAAAGAAAGAACGAGAATAAATGTGATAGTGATATAAGTTATACAGATGAATCTGGACTCAGTGTTGCTGGCGAATCGCCAGCAGCATGCTGCTGGCGATCCGCCAGCAACACGGCGCCTCTATCTGACTGAGACGCGCGTGCGTCCCCCACGCACGCGCAGTGGTGCAAGTAGAAAAAATGACTTAGTGGTACTGTGCTGCGCGCCAAAGGCGCGCGTCAAAAAATGGGCGTGGTCATATGACACAAGGGGGAGTGGCTACATGACAAAACTTTATGCACCCAGTGCCAGATATGCCCCCACAGTGCTAGGTATGCCCCCAGTGCCACACATATGCCCCACAGTGCCACATATATGCCCCCACAGTGCCACACATATGCCCCCAGTGCCAGATATGCCCCCACAATGCCACACATATGCCCCCACAGTGCAAAGTATGCCCCCAATGCCAGATATGCCCCCACAGTGCCACACATATGCCCCCACAGTGCGAAGTATGCCCCCAATGCCAGATATGCCCCCACAGTGCCACACATATACCCCCAGTCTTTTTACGGTATGTTTAGCAAAGCTGCAAAGAAGGAGCAAACTGGTGCAAGAAAACTGCACAACATCCATATTAACTAAAGCAAGAGGAAATAACTGCATGTCATTAGCTGTGTAGTTTGTGGTCACTGCATTGAATGAGTTCTGCAATGCACACATGTTATCCCAGTTACTTACACCCAAGGTGCTGAGATAATGATGTCACTTGCTTAATGTGATCATGGGAACTACTCCGAAATCACAAGGACTCCCCTTTGCTAAAACTGGCACTTTTATGGCTTTTCTTCTGGAAAGTCCCTGTACGTCCAGAGCACACCGCCGAGCCTCTTCCATGAGAATAGCAAATACTCCCACTGGCAGCTATTGGTCTTCTAACTCTCCTAATCCACCTCTTAGCAGATGCTCACCCTGACCACAGGCGAGGAAAGCATCCCCTCAAGTTAGCTGGCAACAATAGGGAACGAGAGTCTACTTTTGAAAATCAGTTTCAGGGAGATTGCAGGTGTTAGATGAATGCTGCGCACATTTGCAGGAGTATCAAGCTCGGCCCAAGGGGCCACCTTTTTATTGCCACTCAGGTGTGCATCCTGCAATGGCAGGTAAAATCTATCTGTCTTTGTCTAATGCAAAAACAAATCTATATGCATTGGTGTGGGATTCTGTGTTTGTATGTCCCCTAATACCCCATTCACACCAGCCTAAATTCCCAGGTTGAGTCCGGGAACAACCCGGTACTAGCGCTGGTGAGAAAGGTTCCCGGGACAAAATCCCAGGCAAATTTTAACCCAGCTAGGTACCAGGGTTGTTCCCGGATTCAACCCGGGGACCTGGCTGGTGTGAAAGGTACAGGGTATACTTACCCGGGTCGCCATGTCCTCCGTGTCCTGTCCGACGGGAATTAATGCAGGCGGCGGGCGCAAATGACGGGACAGCCGGTGGATGATGATGACGCAGCTCTCCGGTGGCAGTGAGGACGCCGGAGAGCTGCGTCATCTTCATCCGCAGCCTGTCCCGTCATTTGCGCCGCCACCTGTGTGGATCCCTGGCCTGCACGGAGGACCAGCAACCGGGGTGAGTATTCTCCCCACCTCCGCCGCCATCCCACCGACTGCCCGCCTCCTCCCCGCCTCCTCCCCACCTCCTGCCGGCCTCCTTCCCGCCCCCTTCTCACACCAGAAAATGCAGGGACATTTCTGGTGTGAATGGGTCCAAACCTGGGAATGTCCCTGCTTGTCCCGTGAACTGAATTCCCGGGTTTGTCCCTGCATTTCTGGTGTGAATGGGGTATTATGAAGGGGAGCACATCCCCGAAACATTGAATAAATAGGAGTGTATTTTTTTGTTGCCGTTACACCTAATATACATAGCACCAAACAACATTATACACAGCCCCTGCATATTACAGCTAGTATACACAGCACAATACTACATTATACACAGCCCCAAAATTACACATAGTATACATAGCACCAAACAACATTATACACAGCCCCTGCATATTACAGCTAGTATACACAGCACAATACTACATTATACACAGCCCCAAAATTACACATAGTATACATAGCACCAAACAACATTATACACAGCCCCTGCATATTACACCTAGTATACACAGCACAATACTACATTATACACTGCCCCTGCATATTACACCTAGTATACACAGCACAATACTACATTATACACAGCCCCTGCATATTACACCTAGTATACACAGCACAATACTACATAATGCACAGCCCCTGCATATTACACCTAGTATACACAGCACAATACTACATTATACACAGCCCCAAAATTACACATAGTATACATAGCACCAAACAACATTATACACAGCCCCTGCATATTACACCTAGTATACACAGCACCAAACAACACCCCCCCCCTATAACACCTAGTAGTACACACAGCACTATAAAACAATATACACAGCAAACACCCCCCCCCCCCAACCCTATTACATTACACACACATCTGCTCTCCCAGTACACAACACTCACCCATATTTTTGGATCCTTCCTGGGAAGAACATGGAACAGGCCCCGGGCAGTGTGGTGGAGGGAGGCTGTCCCTCAGCAGGCAGAGGAGCAGGAAGTGAAACTGCAGAGCTGGGCAGGGCTGAAGCACGGAGACCACACTGACAGAGGGCTGGCCAGGCAAGGCTAAAGCACGGAGCAGGCAGAGGAGCAGGAACTTTGAACAGCAGACGGCAGGTAGGGCTGATAGCACGGAGACCGGTGGGCGGAGTCAGCTTCACAGAAGCTGAACTCCTGGCAGCTGAGCCGGGTCACTCTCTCATTAACTGCTATAGCTGACGAACAACCCCGCGGTGCCTATCTGCGACGTATCCCCGGCAGGCCCCGCCCCCAGCTTTACTTACCACACTGTGGCCGGGCGGCAGAGGCCACGCCCCCCGACAATTACATATGCGCGCATGCGCAGTAAGCAGTTCAGGGGGTATTTGTTATGGCGGTACGGGGTACCGGCACAATATGTTTTACTGGTACGCCGTACCACCCCGTACCGCCATACTTGCACCACTGCGCACGCGCGTCTCAGTATCCGGGCGGTGGGGCGGCGAGGCGGACGCAATACTGTCCGCCTCCCGCTCGAGGGGGCTGGGGGGACCTCTGGCCACTGTGGGGGGGTGCGGTTGCCCGGTGTGGGCACCGGGCGACCGAGGGCAGCACCGTCGGAAGGGGACGCGCGCGCACCTCGTGCGCACGCGTCCCCTTCCGGCATACAGATGGCGGCGGGGCAGGGGATGGCGATGGCGACGCCATCGCCATCACCTGCAAAGATGAATCCCGCTACATCTGTAATTATGAGATGGAACTTAATAAATCTCATATACAGCCGCTCACTCTATATGCATATTTAGTGATATTAAGCGCCATTGCAGATGATAGGTTTTTCAATAGTATCTATACAGAATGTATAGTGGTGACATATTGATATAATGATATATGGATATATTATAGATAGCAAATGTATATACATGTGTGCTTTTATATTTTAAAAATGAATTGAATTAGATCTTATATGTTTCATGGCATACGTAACACAGTACAAAAACTGAGACTTGGTCATGTGACACAGGAAGAGCACACAATGCGCTCCAAATAACGGACTTGAGACCGAGGCTTGACTAAACATGGCAGTGCGCATGCACAAAATCATATTGAAGCCGGGAAACTGGCGAAAAATAAAATAGAAACGCCCAGTGGGGCGGCGCACACCCTGTTAAATAGTAAAGACGGGACACACGTCATCTGATGAAGCCGCTGACACTTTGCCAGGCGGGGAAACGCGTCATCAACAAGTGCCTGTCACAGGAATCACTGCAGCTTGGGAGACCCGGAAGCCAGAGCAGAGAATTCCAGATAAGGCTAGCGTCACTGCAGATACAGCGCAGCCGGGAACACGCTCGAGGCTTGGGAAACTAACCCCTGAAAGGTGGATTACAAAGTACAACACTTTCGCAGCTACAGGAGACTAAGTATACTACTCCTTATCTATCTGCATAAAGTATATGCTAACAAGCCTGTGCATAACTGAGCTCCTTATCCTCATTTGCATAAAGTATATGCTAACAAGTTTGTGCATGACTGAGCTACTAACCAAGTTTAATCAATAACCATTAATTGCAAAGTGGATATTCCTTTCTATGGTTAAAACAAGCAGTCTGCTTGTCTAAAAATAACTGTCATTAACCCCTGCTGGACAGGAATAAGTGACTAACCCTATGCATGCAAAAATCAAGCTAACAGCTTCTTAGCTCTTTCCTGCTGTGATCATAAACCAGATCATACGAATATAAAAAGTCTGCTCAATGAGCAATTGATATTATCTTGAGAGTATTGGAATAGTGTGCCATGATTATTTCATTTGCTTGTTACTGTGTATAATTAATGCTTTGATATTTGGTCTCACCGGCCGGTGCCCTGTTTTTTAGAGATTGATAAAAACAATAAAAAACCATATATGTATTTTTAAACAAAGATTGGATTATTAATTGTTTCCATTAGCGCCGTCTTTTTCTGTATTTTTCTTCGTTACCTGTTTGGTCTGGGGCTCACTGCCTAATA
Source organism: Crinia signifera (assembly GCF_055691185.1). Taxonomy (NCBI): domain Eukaryota; kingdom Metazoa; phylum Chordata; class Amphibia; order Anura; family Myobatrachidae; genus Crinia; species Crinia signifera. The sequence goes on from NC_139224.1 coordinate 76,858,469, forward strand.
CTGCCGTATATACCGTCTGGTCTGGGGCTCACTGCCTAATACTGCCGTACCTGTGTGGTCTGGGGCTCACTGCCTAATACTGCCGTATCTACCGTCTGGTCCTCACTGCCTAATACTGCCGTATCTACCGTCTGGTCTGGGGCTTACTGCCTAATACTGCCGTACCTTTCTGGTCTGGGGCTCACTGCCTAATACTGCTGTATATACCATCTGGTCTGGGGCTCACTGCCTAATACTCCTGTACCTGTGTGGTCTGGGGCTCACTGCCTAATACTGCCGTACCTGTGTGGTCTGGGGCTCACTGCCTAATACTGCCGTATCTACCGTCTGGTCTGGGGCTCACTGCCTAATACTGCTGTACCTGTGTGGTCTGGGGCTCACTGCCTAATGCTGCCGTATCTACCATCTGGTCTGGGTCTCACTGCCTAATACTGCCGTACCTGTCTGGTCTGGGGCTCACTGCCTAATACTGCCGTACCTTTCTGGTCTGGGGCTCACTGCCTAATACTGCTGTATCTGTATAACTGCCTGCTGGTGCATTCTCACTGACATATTAATTGCACTCCAGTGGCGCTGTCCTGTGACATAACTCCACAAAAATAATGGAGATCCAAAATATGGAGGATAACAAACAAATGAAAGATGAACATCCACTTCCTCATAGTTCTGAAGCTGCTGCCACTAGTCATGACATAGACAATGAAATGCCAAAAACGTCGTATGCCACGGCCGATGCCCAGTGTGAAAGCAGAGGGCATGTACAATCAAAACCAAACTTCCGTATAAGGAATAAAAATATGAAATGTAAATTGTTGGAAGAGAAACTTAAACTTGGCAATATGCCATTTACAACACGGAGTGGCAAGGAACGGCTAAGGCCATGGCCTAACTTCATGACTAGTGGTGCAGCTTCAGATGACGAGAAAAGTCCTCCTCCTCCTCTCTTCCCGCCCAATAGGAAATTAAAGAGAGTTAGGCTGACACCGACTCAAAAAAGTCTGAAATTTAAAAAAAAAAAAACCCGATAAGAATTCGGAAAATAAATCTGAAAAAAACTCAGCCTTCTAAAGACATATCCCAAATTCCCATGGAGAGTCCTAGGGTGGCGGTGGTTGTGATGCCGGACCTTCCCATCACTGTACGTGAAGAGGTGGCTCCTTCCATCATTTGCAGTACGCCCTCTGCATATACTGGAAGGATCACCCACAGTCTAGTTCCAGATTTTATCAGTGAAGGTGATGTTGTACACCAGGAGGAGGATATTGATGTAGCTGGAGGAAGTTGTTGAGGAGGATGGAGAGATGGTTTGCTTAAATGACGCACCAGGGGGGAATGAGGCACCTCTGGGGGAAAAAGTTGTTGTCCATGGGATGAAAAAGCCCATCGTCATGCCTGGACAAAGGACCAATAAATCCACCTCTGCGGTCTGGAAATTTTTTTATCCGCATCCGGACAAAAAAAGTATTGCCATTTGTAGCTTATGTAAAACTCCAATAAGCAGGGGTAAGGATCGGTACTCTTTACCTAGAACGGCGCCCATCGCGGTGATCGCGACATCGCGGGCAGCACATAAACGGCCGCGACGCGATGCCCGCGATCACCGCGATTTTCCCATAGGGAACAATGTTAAAAAGCCTAATTGACCGCGATTTTGCATTCAATGCCTCAATGCCCGCGATTTTCTCATAGGAATCAATGTTAAATGGGCTACAGAGCCCAAATAGCCCCAATTAACCCTTAAATGTCCCCCCAATTTTTGTACGCCACCCCACGATCCACGCCAACCCGAAGCGTGGCGAGCGCAGCGAGCCCGCGAGGGGCGGCGGTACGCGTCCTCCGACCTTTTCATGCCCTACTATCCACGTCGGCGTGGAGTTGAGAATAGAATAGTGTGGCGAGCGCAGCGAGCCACCGAGCCCGAAGCGTGGCGAGCGCAGCGAGCCCCGCGAGGGGACGCGGATACCTTCACAGTTATACGCGTCCCCTCGCGGACTTCACAGGTGTCCGTGGCGACGCGGACACCTGTGAAGCCCGCGAAGGGACGCGTTTACCTGTGAAGGTATCCGCGTCCCCTCGCGGGGCTCGCTGCGCTCGCCACGCTTCGGGCTCGGTGGCTCGCTGCGCTCGCCACACTATTCTATTCTCAACTCCACGCCGACGTGGATAGTAGGGCATGAAAAGGTCGGAGGACGCGTACCGCCGCCCCTCGCGGGCTCGCTGCGCTCGCCACGCTTCGGGTTGGCGTGGATCGTGGGGTGGCGTACAAAAATTGGGGGGACATTTAAGGGTTAATTGGGGCTATTTGGGCTCTGTAGCCCATTTAACATTGATTCCTATGGGAAAATCGCGGGCATTGAGGCATTTTACAGTAAAATCGCGGTCAATCAGGCTTTTTAACATTGTTCCCTATGGGAAAATCGCGGTAATCGCGGGTACCCGATTTTGATGTACCCGCGATTTACCCGCGATGCCCGCGATTACCGCGATTTTTTACCCCCGACGCCCGCGATTCTGATCGCGGGCGCCGTTCTAGGTAAAGAGTACCTAAGGATCTTGCCCACCTAGGGACAACCTCCCTTCAACGTCACCTCAAGAAGCGTCATGGTTCAGTGTTTAGTCCAGAAAGTGCGGCTAGCAGTCCAGCGACACCTAAATCACTTGGTCCTCCTTTTGGAGCCAAGTGCCTGAAAAGCACACCACCAACTCCCTCCTCGACAAATTCCTCCTCGATCCGGATAGGGGGGAGTCCTGCAGTCCATCTCACCTGCATGAATGACTCCATAGATTCCTCCGGAGGATCCTGCAGCACTACGCCTACTACTACTGCCGCTGCTGCTCCTGGAAGTCAGTCATCATGTCAGAGGGGAAGTCGTAAGACCGCTGCGTCTTTCACTAAGCAACAGTCATTTTCCATGAGGATGAAATACGACAGCAGTCATCCTATGGCAAAGCGGATAACTGCAGCCTTGACAGCTATGTTGGTGTTAGACGTGCGTCCAGTGTCCGCCATCAATGGAGTGGGATTTAAACGGTTGATGCAGGTATTGTGTCCCCGGTACCAAATCCCGTCTAGATTCCACTTCACTAGGCAGGCGATATCCGCGATGTACAGGGACGTCAGAAAAAGTGTCGTCAGTGCCCTGAAAAATGCGTCTGTACCCACTGTACACTTAACTACAGACATGTGGACAAGTGGATCAGGGCAAACTAAGGACTATATGACTGTGACAGCCCACTGGGTAGATGCATCACCTTCTGCAGCAGCAGCAGCATCTCCTGCATGCCAACTCCTTCCAAGGCAGGCTACACTGTGTATCACCGGTTTCAAGAAGTGGCACAACGCCGACAACCTCTTAGAGAAATCATCTCCCTGTGGCTTACCCCCCTTAGACTCTCCTGGGGATTTGTGGTGTCGGACGGCGCCAGTAACATTGTGCGGGCATTAAACATGGGCAATTTCCAGCATATGCCATGTTTTGCCCACACAATAAATTTGGTGGTGCAGCATTTCTTAAAAAATGACAGGAGTGTGCACAAGATGCTTGCGGTGGCACGCAAAATTTGCGGACACTTTCGGCATTCTGCCACTGCCTGCCGAAGGCTGGAGCGGGAGCAAAAACTCTGCAACCTGCCCTGCCATCAGCTGAAACAAAGGGTGGTGACGTGCTGGAACTCCACCCTCTATATGCTGCAGAGGATGGAGGAGCAGCAAAAGGCCATTCAAGCCTACAGGGCCACCTACGACATAGGCAGAGGAGCGGGGCTGCACCTGACTCAAGCGCAGTGGAGGCTGATTTCCGTGTTGTGCAAGGTTCTCCAGCTGTTTGAACTAGCCACACGTGAAGTCAGTTCCGACACTGCCTGCATTAGTCAGGTGATTCCCGTGATCAGGCTGTTACAAAAGCAGCTGGAGAAAGTGAAGGAGGAGCTAAAGCGTAGCGATTCTGCAAAGCATGTCGCTATTGTGGATGAAGCCCTCCATACGCTTTGCCAGGATACGAGGGTGGTCAGTCTGTTAAAGTCAGAGGAATATATTTTGGCCACAGTGCTCGATCCTCGGTTTAAAGCGTATGTTGTGTCTCTGTTTCCGGCAGACACAAGTCTACAAAGGTGCAAAGACCTGCTGGTCAGGAGATTGACATCTGAAGGGGACCGTGACACGGCCCCAGCTCCTCCTTCATTTTCTCCCCCACCTGTGCCTGTGAGGAAACAGCTGCGATTTCCCACACAACCCGCTGGCGGGGATGCAGGGCAGGCAGGAGGGAGTTTGGATATCTGGTCCGGACTCAAGGACCTGCCAACGATTGCTGACATGTCTACTGTCGGTGCATTGGATGCTGTCAACATTGAAAAAATGGTGGATGATTACTTTGGTGACAGCATCCAAGTAGACATGTCAGACAGTCCTTACCTGTACTGGCAGGAAAAAAAGGCAGTTTGGAAACCCCTGTACAAACTGGCTCTATTTTACCTGAGTTGTCCCCCCTCCAGTGTGTACTCCGAAAGCGTATTCAGTACAGCAGGGAACCTGGTCAGTGAGCAGCGAAGGAGGTTGCTTCCGAAAAATGTTGAGAAAATGATGTTTATAAAAATGAATTATCAATTATTCAATGAAGACCAGGAATTGCCTCCAGAGATTATAACGGGACATGTGATTGTGGAGTCCAGCGGGGACGAATTGATAATCTCTGAGACTGAGGAAGTACACACTGAAGGAGGCGAGGAATCAGAGGAGGAGGAGGATGATGATGAGTGAGGATGACATCTTGTTGCTGTAGAGCCAGTTTATACAGGGAGATATTATGAATTGTTTTTTTGGTGTGGGGGCCCAAACAAACCAATCATTTCAGCAACAGTTTTGTAGGCCCTGTCGCTGAAATGTTTGGTTTGTTAAAGTGTGCATGTCCTATTTTCGCAACAGAAGGGTGGGTGGGAGGGCCCAAGGACAATTCCATCTTGCATCACCATTCATTATTCCTACTGCTGAGAGTCATTCATATGTGGGACTTGTCTTTTCAATGCATACAACTGTTTGCATTCCACTAACGAGAGTAATTGATTGCTGCACCAATCGCCCACTGCTGGTTGCAGCTCTCACCCTGCATTAATTTGGGAGTCTGCCACTGCAGCCTTTTTTTTTGAAGCCTTGAGACTTTTAGGGATGCTGTACTAGCCGACACCTTTAGGTGGACTCTGGTCTGTCTTGTATCAAGCACAGTGGTCTCGTGTGCATGAGATTGTTCTCTGTCCTCTTTTAGAATTGTGTCACCATCACCATCTTCATGGGTGAGAATGTGATCTCCCTGAGCTGGTGGAGTCAGGGCTGGGGCAGGAAGGGTACAGGCTGAGTGGGGGTAGGACACCCTTGTACTCTGCTGCTGTTGCCGGCTCCGGCCGGTAGCGTCTCCCTGATGTCATGTCTGGCACTCTGCAGGGCCTCCCTCTTGCCTTCCTCATGATGCTGGCTGCTGGCTCTCTCTGTGTGTGCCGCTGTCCATCACCGCCGGGTCTCCTGCACGGAAACGCTGCCCGGCTCTCTCCTCTCTAGCGGGTCTCACTTCTGCACGCTTCCAGGCTGCGCACTCTGCTGCTCTCCTCTCTGTGGATCTTAAGGGTGCCCAGCATGTCTTCTCTCTCTAAGCACGTGTCATCCTCTCTCACACTGCTGCAAACCCTCCTCCGTCACGCTGCACAGTTTCAGGTCACCTCTGACCTCTCCTTTCGTGCTCCCTAGGCAGCCAATTAGGGGGGTGTCAGGCTCCCAGCACGTGGACTGAGCTGGGGCTGTTTAACCCCTCACATCCCTGCAGTTTTCCTCTGAGCAGCATTGGCTGCAATTAAACTTCTTTGGGGGCACAGGCGCACTCCAGGGGCACAGGGGGTATCCTGTAGTGGGCTGCCACACAAGACCATTCACATTTTTAGAAATATGGCTATCCACAGGTTGTTCGGTCTGCCACTTGAGATTGGGCACTCTGAAAGAAAGGAAGAAGAATGTCCTGGTGTGGTGCACCTTATAGAGACTTCAAACTAATAAAAATTTACTTTTATTAACAATTTTAAGAGAGCGAAATATAAAAAAACACAGACAGGACAAAAATGTGTTTTAAAAAACGGTGACTCTCAGACTCCACACGGTTGTTTGACTGTGTATCGGTGTAAAGATTTATTACTTTTATACAGGTATTGTTAGCCGACACTCTTAACCATAATAGGTTTGTATTTTTAATATCCTGGTGTCTTATTGGCTAAATACCCCTATGCGTAAGTGCACAGACCTGACAAAGATGTGGTAATTCGTATGATAGACACCTTGTGAATGTATATACACCGTGTCAGCAGACAGATATTAGACCCAAGAGTAATGTTACAATAATTGTCTGGGTGTCTGCCAAAGAAATTGTCAGTTTCTTGCATGTGCCAGATTCTTGTTGGATAAAGTTGACACTGATGTCGACCACTATCATTGGTTTCTCACCAGATTGGTATATTACTGGCTATCTTTATTACCAGGGTCAGATATCTCAGTGTCAATCACCAACAGTCTACCCATTCATGAAAGTTGGTGACACAACAAGGTCAACACAGATGTCAACCCAATAAGTCGACAAGTGCTGGTATGTATGGTGTATCCAGCTGAGTGAAGTAGCTCTTATTTATTAAGGCTGCAGCTACACCTTACATACATATGTCAAATTTACAGCTACTAATTGCTGCTGGTAGATTTAATTGCAAGGTAGTAGTCACTTTGTTGTGTCGACTGTTGTGTCAGTCACTGTTAGGTGTATATAACCGGCGGTTGGCTCACTATAATGCTATAAAGTGTCTCTATATAGCGATGCACACTCTAATTTATAATTATTTCTCAGATATTCACTGGTTGAACATATTCATTTTAGGCAGGAGGGTAAATGAATGAACTGCTTGGAAGTAGCCGTCACTGAGTACTTAGTATCCTTTATGATTGAATGGATACATGCGGCAATTAGCAGTAAAAAACACCCTTCTCTGCGTGTTTTGTGTTCACACAATCCCAGACAATGCTGGATGATGTTCTGAGTTTTAAATAAAGAGCAGAGGGTTTGAGCAATATCGCTAGGTAGAGGTGATATGCTCAGGGGTACCCCTTCCAAGGGTCAATTATGGTGAGCAGACAAGTATCGCCGTTAGTGTATACCACACTGAGTCAGGTATTGCACCTTATCGCATAATGGGGGTTCCTGTAAATAAAGAATACAGATCAAAATGCATCCTTGTCGGTGTGTGAGTCAGGGAGCGTCACCGCTAGCCGGCGCACGCTTCGCAATAGCTTTTTCAAGGTGTCTATCATACGAATTACCACATCTTTGTCAGGTCTGTGCACTTACGCATAGGGGTATTTAGCCAATAAGACACCAGGATATTAAAAATACAAACCTATTATGGTTAAGAGTGTCGGCTAACAATACCTGTATAAAAGTAATAAATTTTTACACCGATACACAGTCAAACAACCGTGTGGTGTCTGAGAGTCACCGTTTTTTAAAACACATTTATGTCCTGTCTGTGTTTTTTTATATTTCGCTCTCTTAAAATTGTTAATACAAGTTAATTTTTATTAGTTTGAAGTCTCTATAAGGTGCACCACACCAGGACATTCTTCTTCCTTTCTTTCAGAGTGTGCAATTTTTGTGTCCAGTGGTAGCACACCCCTGATAAGCTTTACCTAGAAATACTTATTGTATATATTACCTGGGGGTCCACCCATCATCCTCAATATTTATGAGGGTCCTGTGCGAGTAGCAACCTCCTATCTGCTCTCCATTTGAGATTGGGATCTTTCAGCACAGAGACAAACTGCACATCAGGGTCAGGATCAGGCAAGTTGTTAAACGGGGTTTCGACCATGAATCAATCACATCATTAAATTAATTAATAATCAATCACAATCAAGACAGATAGGGGCCTTATGAAATATTAAACTGACCAAAACAGATACACACTCTGCACCATCGAGCAGGTGATCGCTGACATGCCAGGTGCAATGGTCTTTAGCACCCTGAATGCCAAGTGTGGGTTTTGGCAGATCCCTCTGGACAGAGCCTCTTCCATGCTTACTGCCTTCATGACCCCTATTGGGTGCTACGTCTTCCTACGCATGCCCTATGGCATCACCACGGGCAGCAAAGTTTTCCAGCGCTGCATGGAGCAACAGTTCGCTGGCTCTCCCTGTGACATCATCGCTGTCAGCATCCTTATCTGCACAGCCGGGTCCATCAGTTACTGCCACTGCTGCAACCAATGCTAGTGATGGTTTACATTACATTACATCTTCCATCTGCCACCTTAAAATTGATTAGCCCCCTCCCCTACACCCATTAGGCAATGATTTAAGAGACGACTGGTAATAAATTAATAATAATCACAAAATTAAACAATCAGATTACATTAATTAATCATAATCACACAATCAAGCCAGATAGGGGTTTTGTTGGATGTTAAAGTGATCAAAACAGTTACACACTTGCAGACAAACTCTGTGCTGCACAAAATGCCCACCGCTCCTTGGCTGCACATGGTAAACAGTGCACGATCAAGCCAGATAGGGGTTTTGTTTGATGTTAAACTGATCTAAACAGTTACACACTTGTAGACAAACTCTGTGCTGCATGAAATGCCCACTGCTCCTTGGCTGCACATGGTAAACAGTGCACGATCAAGCCAGATAGGGGTCTTTTTGGGGCCTAGTTTTTTAAACTGCCATCCTGTCTGCCGCTGCAGTGCCACTCTTACATGAGCAACGTGTTTGTGCCGCACACTTGTGTGGCTTAGCATAGTTATCCAGCTACCTCAGTGCAAACTTTTACCCTAAAAACAATATTGTGAGGTGTGAGGTGTTCAGAATAGACTGGAAATGAGTGGAAATGAATGTTATTGAGGTTAATATAGTGTAGGAGCAAAAAAAAAAAAAACCAAATTCTGCGATTTTAGCAGTTTTTATGCTTTTTTAACAAAAAAAATCAGAACCCAAAACCCAAAAAATCCAAACACAAAACACTTAGGAGGTGTGTTGCCAAAACCCATTAGAACCCAAAACCTCAAGGTAATCAGAACCCAAAACCCAAAAAGTGGCCGGTGCACATCTCTAATATGATTAATAAGAATGATCAGACTACAGGGCTACAGCTCAAATACAAAAGGAAATCAATAATGAATAAACTTCTGCTCTATTAGGGAAAGTCCCCATCCATTCACATGTTCCAGAGTATGTGAATGGATAGTAAGACAGCCTTTAAGAAGATTAAAAAGAGAAAGGGAGGGGAAAAACAGTGGAGAGCTTTAGTCTAACTAATCCATACTGGAGAGAAACAGCACAGCGATGATCACCACTGGATAACAAGATCACTTGCTAAACCTTCTGCTTGAAAACACAGATTAAACACTTGGGGTGGGGTATCAATGCCGGTGCTTCCTTATAATACTCCTTTCGACTTGTATTGGTCAGACAATTTTAGCAGTGTGTTACAGAACATATACTGGTATTCAGTGCAATCAATATGAGCTATGGATAAATTAATATACAGAATACAGTGCACCTGGAAAGAATTCACAGCACATCACTTTTTCCACATATTGTTATGTTACAGCCTTATTCCAATATGGAATCATTGCCAAGTGGGATATTAAGTGTTCGTTGCTAAGGGAAGTTACATGCTCATTGCCAGGGGGGTTACATGCTTGTTGTTAAGGGGGGGGTTACATGTTTGTTGCTAGGGGAAGTCACATGTTTTTTGCCTGGGGGTGTTAAATGCTTGTTTCCAGTCAGAAGTTGCAGGGGCAACCACTCTCCAGCACTCCCGGAATCAGCACTTCCGGGTAGCACTGGGCTCACTTCACTCCTTTAACAGATGCAAAAGGTGCAGGAAGACTTCTTTAAGGTGGCAAACATTTTTTGAGGGGCACAGGGTCTCCATCTGCCTGTGGACGGAGACTCTGCACCCCTGTGGTGCCGCTTCCCCAGTCTCCATCTCCAGTCCTGGTGCAACGGTAGGGATGGCCAACTTATATATTTGCATACAATGCAATGGATGACCATCAATGTTTTTACCTATCAAAGGTCATCCATTTTCTTTGAAGGATTGGCCAATCAAAACATGGAGGTGGGAATTCATGGTGCTAGGGGGTGGAGCTATTTTCCATGTCCTGGCTCCTTGTGACACCAAAACCACCCTCCCTATGCCCTGGATGCGACTATCAGCTGAAGTTAGATGATATCACAGTTAATCATTAAAATAACCCTGCCCTTGGCTTGATGTGATGCTGCTACTCAGCACTCTTCTATACGTACCTCTGATTTTGATAACCACTTTCAGGAGACAAAACCAGTTATTGCTTTAAATAAGATAGTCATTTTAAAATGGAAAGTATAATTGCTGAAATTCAGCTTAGCAAATTTACATATACTGTAATATTACAGGCTTTAAACCCTGTCAATTGCTATATTTATAATTTGTTTCTATACACTCTTCATGCACTCTGGCCCTTATTCTGGTTCATTTGCAGCGGCCGTGAATTCGCAAAGGGACCGATGTTCTGCGCATGTGTATATGCTGGGTGTGTTCGGGATAGAAATTTTTTAAAAACTCATGTCGACATTTTGACTGTTCACCTAGCCATTGTCGACATAATGATTGTGTCAACTTCCAACCTTCCAAGGCACGTCGACCTATTTCATGTGTCTACCTAAGCTACAGTATGTGGACCGCCTGTGGTCAATCCAATGCATGTCGAGCTAATATGTGTTGACCCAATGACCCATACCCATGGGGAGTTATTCTAGTCCATTCTTTCTGACAAAATCCTTCTTAGATGGACAAAACCATGTGCACTGCGGGTGGGGCAGATGTAACTTGTGCAGAGAGAATTCGATTTGGGTGGGGTTTTTATTCAAAGTGAGATCTATATTGAAGTGTAAAATCATGCAGTCAGTATTTTCCCTGCACAGAAACAAAATAACTCACCCAAATATAATTCTCTCTGCACATGTTACATCTGCCCCCCTGCAGTGCACATGGTTTTGTCCATCTAAGAAGGATTTTGTCAGAAAGAATGAACTAGAATAAACCCCCATATGAGGGGGTTAGTATTTTACCTATGTTTAATACACTTTTTATATTATATTTATAGATGCATCTTCCAAATGTGTATTTTCAAATATATCTTTCATATCAGTTCATAATACTTCTATTTTGCTTTTCAGATATAGAAAGAGATATGATTGATAAGAATGATCAGGCTGTATGTTTTGTAGTCTATAGGGCTACAGCTCAAATACAAAAGGAAATCAATAATTAATAACCTTCTGCTCTATTAGGGAAAGTCCACATCCATTCACATGTTCCAGAGTATGAGAATGGGTAGTAAGACAGCCTTTAAGAAGATTAAAAAGAGAAAGGGAGGGGAAAAACAGTGGAGATCTTTAGTCTAACTAATCCATACTGGAAAGAAACAGCACAGCGATGATCACCACCGGATAACAAGATCACTTGCTAAACCTTCTGCTTGAAAACACAGATTAAACACTTGGGGTGGGGTATCAATGCCGGTGCTTCCTTATAATACTCCTTTGACTTGTATTGGTCATACAATTTTAGCAGTATGTTACAGAAAACATACTGGGATTCATGGCATTTGATATGAGATATAGATAAATTCCTTTGATATCTTGGCTGTGTGCTTAGGGTCCTACTGTAAGATAAACTGTCACTCCAGTCTGAGGTCAAGAGTGCTCTGGAGCGGGTTTTCATCCAGGATGTCTCTGTAAATTGATGCATTCATCTTTCCCTCTATCCTGACTAATCACCCAGCTCCTGCCACTGTAAAATATACCCACAGCATGCTGCTACCACCACCATGCTTAACTGTAGGGACGGTGTTGGCCTAGTGATGAACGGTGCCTGGTTTCCTCCAAACATGACACCAAAGAGTTCAATCTTTGTCTCATCAGACCACAGAGTTTTGTATCTCATGGTCTGAGAGTTCTTCAGGTGCATTTTGGTGAACTCCAGATGGGATGCCATGTGCTTTTTACTTAGGAGTGGCTTCCATATGGCCACTCTACCATTTGTGCCTCGAGACAATCCTGTCTTGGAGCTCTACAAACAAATCCTTTTATTGTGCTCTGACATGCAGGGTGACATTTAATAGGAGTTGATTTCAGTTTTTTTGCGATATTTTCGCATAAAAACTGTGATTTCTCATTTTTTCGCATTTTTTGGCCAAATTAAGAGGGTGCGCAACGGCCCGTTTTTCGCATTGTTTTGGCGATAAATCGCACTTTCTAAAAGTGCGTTAAAAAATTGCACTTAATTCGCATACAGATGTTTTCGCACAGAAAAGTATACAAATCGCTTATTTAATAGCATGCGCATAAATAGAAATCGCATTTTTTTGGTCTATATAATTCGCACTTTTTTCAGACCAGGGTCTGATGTGCGAATTGGTCAGAGACATGCACAGATCATTATGATCTGTGCATGTTTCTGGTGTAAAAATAAAGTAAAAATGGTGTGGGGTCCCCCCTCCTGAGCATAACCAGCCCCGGGCTCAAAGAGCCGGTCCTGGTTTCATAAAATCACGGGGCAAAACAAATAGGGTTCCCCTTGATTTTATAAAACCAGAACCAGGTTCAAGGTCCGGTCCTGGTTCCCAAAATACAGGGGACAAAGGCCCTTATTCTGATCGGTGCGGCCGGAGCCGATTATGCGGCCAGGACCGTGCGTGCGAAACCCCGCCTTCCATACGGATCGCCAACTCCGTCCGTATGCGGTAAGAAGCTGGCCGAACGGACCGCACGTGTATTTTTCACGGAATACGCCTCCTCCATCTAAGGGAACCTCCCCCATCATTCGATGGTCGCAGACCATCGAATGCAGGACCGAGTGCTCCACCAGCACCCGCAACCTCAGACCACACGGACATTTTTCCGTGCAAAAACAGGGATCTGGGCGGGCAGCTGACATCCGGCGATGTCATATGTCCGCCCCCTACACGTGCGTCACAGCCGCATTACCATACGTACGCCCAGCGTTTTCATGGGAACGCCCATGAAACGCGGGGCGTATGCATATGGTAATGAGCCCAAATAGCCCTTCACGCCCCTCTCCACCCCCTGTTCGGAGTGTTCACATATCATGCGGGATTTGGCCGTACTCCCCGCTCGCACATGCGCAGAGGCGCCTCTGCACATGCGCAGACACAAAACATCGGCGGGCCAAACGCACGCGGATATATCCGCACTGATCAGAATAAGGGCCAAAATGACTAGGGGTCTCCCGTACTTCAAGAACCAGCACCGGGCCCAACCAGCCAGCAGGGTAATGCCACAGCCGAGTGGAGACTTTTTATACAAGTCCCCCCGGCCAAAGCATTCATCCCCCTGACCGGTCAGCATGGGCAGGGGTCCTGGGGGAGTGGGGACCCCCCCAAAGAAGGGGTCCCCCCCCTCCAGAACTTACCTGCCCATGCTGAAGCCCGGGGCTGTCCTCGATGCCCCTGGGCGGTGGGTATCGAGCTGATAAATGGTGTAAAAAAATAGATGAAAACCTATTATCTTATACTGTGGAACTATAAGTCCCAGCAAGCCTCCCCCGCATGCTGGGACTTGAAGAAGCACAAGTCCCAGCATGTGGGGCATTAAAGGGCCCGCTGGCACTTGTAGTTCCACAGTAAAAAAAATAGTTAAATAAACACGCTGACACCCATTTAAAATAAAACTTTAATACATACAAAGCCCACACATACTGATACTTACCTATCTTGAGCCTGTCGGTAGGTCCCTGGGTCTGGTCCGGTGGCTTGGTTCCGGGGCTGGTCCGAGTCTGGGGCTCCAGGGCTGAAATGTCCGGGGTCCTGGATCCGAAGAAATCCATGGGGGACCTGTGGAAGGAAATCCTACTCACCCAGGTCCCCTGCGAACCAGGTCCCGTTTGGTTCCAGAGAAATCTGTCCTCAAAGAACATAAACATGTCATGAAATTACATTTAAGAAAAAAAAAAAAGGTTTAACCTCAATATCCCTGGAACCAATTAAGCCATATGGATCCAGCCTGGTATCAGATTGAAGGCCCAGCGATTTGGGTTTGACTGAGATCAACCTCAAGCTTCAGTGATGCCGAAGGGGGAACTGGCAGCCGTTGAACTGGGTGGGGGTCGGAATTACCGGGTCCCATGTTATCCTATAGGGAAAACGTTCCAGCTTTGCCTGGCAGTATATTCGGTTCCCAGGGGTCCTGTGCACCCCCAGTCCACCCCCTAGATTCGCTTATGCTCCTGCGACCAGCTGATTACCACTGCCGGGCTCCCCCCGGCAGTTCCTTTTTAATCAGCGACCATCTCTGGTCGCTGATGAAAAGGAGAAACAGAGCAATATATTGCTCAGCCATATATTGCTCAGCCATATATGGCTGAGCAATATATCTCCCCTGTGTGTACAGGGCTTAACCTAAGCTCAATTTTGAGCTTCATGGCAAATGCTGGGAATATTTATTTACATGTGATTTCTTAGTTTTTCATTTTAATAAACTTGCAAAAATCTACCACAAACTTTTTTTTTTCACATTGTCATTATGGGGCATTGTGTGTAGATTTTTGAGGGAAAAAAAATAATTTATTCCATTTTGGAATAAGGCTGTAACATAACAAAGTGAAGTGCTGTGAAAACTTTCTGGATGCACTGTATAAGCAATAAAGGAGGATGTTAACTCTACAAACAGTTCCAGGACTGCCACGTACCCTGTAACCCTTTGACATTGACAGATGGTCTGCCCACAGTTGTCCATAAATAGGACAAGCTAACAATATGTTTAAGGTTTAGGTACATTATATTTGACTGAATGGCCTTGGGCCAATCAGAACTCGGGGGCGGGACTTCCAGGTGATGGATGCTCCCCGGTGCCAGGGGGGCGGAGATGCTGCCAGGAGATCGTGGGGGGCGGGGTGGAGATGCTGTCCAGAGATCGCGGGGTGGGTGGTTAAGGGTGGGTTATGTGCTGGCTGGAGATTGCTGGGGAGTGCAGCCATGGGTGCTCGCGGGAGCATGCAGGTGGAGATGTTGGTGGGTACAGGTGGGTTATGCTGTCTTGAGAGTGCAGGGGGTGTGAGCATGGATGCTCGCAGGAGCTCACGGGGGATGGGGGGGTGATGGAGATGCTGCTGGGCTTATATAATAGCCCAGAACTGTCATCTGTGAGTTTGTGTATAACACTGGGCGGAGTCCATCTATGACTCCGCCCAGCAACAGTTATGGCCTGTGCACTCACTCCTCCCAAACATTAGAGAGTCGCTACCTGAAGGAGCAGAGGAGGGACGACCCACTGCAGCCGCAGCAGCAAACTTGTAGTGTCCAGCAGGAGCCGGGTGCATTGTAGTGAATAAACAGAAAATAAATTACAATTCCCAGCAGCCCTTGCTGCAGTGACCTATAGTTTACTTTCAGTTTCCTCACTACTGTGCGGTGCAGCTCAGGATCAGCGGAGCAAAATGAAGACAGAGGGAATTGGTAGCAACGGGGGGGGTAAAATACCGCAGCCCACTCCCTGTCAGGGTCCTCATATGTTTAACCAGCCCAGCAGTGCAGCCAGAGGTCACTGTACTGTACAGTGTACAGCATAGGTGCCGATTTATGTTGTTGATGGTGGGTGCTCAAGCCAAAAATATAGGGGAGTGGCTTAATGGGAAAGGGGCGTGGTCACAAAATAATACTGATTTATATTACACAGCACAGTTGTCTCCAATATTCAAATTATGGCAACAGTGCCAGATACATAAATGCCCACACAGTGCCAAATACATAAATGCCCACACAGTGCAGGTACAAAAATCCCCCCACAGTGCCAAATACATAAATGCCCCAACAGTACAGGTACATAAATGCCCACACAGTACCTGTGCCAGTGACGAGGGAGGGGGAGTGCAGTGGAACATGGGCGAGTGGGCCGCTGCTGAGCGGGTGGGTGCTCATCAATTTCCGTGGGTGCTCGGGCCCTCAAGCACCCACAGAATCGGCACCTATGGTGTACAGCCAGTGCCAGGCCAGCCAGCCAGCAGCATGAGCAGGGGAGGAAACCTCCAGCACCAGCCTGAGTCACCTTAAATGGTGAGTGTGACTCATGGCAGAGGCACTGTATGTGTGTGTGTGTGTGTGTGTGTGTGTGTGTGTGTGTGTGTGTGTGTGTGTGTGTGTATGTATGTATGTATGTATGTATGTATGTGTGTGTGTGCATAACTGCTAAATATTTTTGACTGTATGTATGTGTGCATGTGTATGCTTAGATGTGTGAAAATATGTGTGCATGTGTGTGAAAGTAAATGTGCATGTCTGTAGGTGTATGATTTTAACCCACCCCTCCTGCAACCTAATCCTAATCTCCCCTAACCCTAAACAGCACTCCAGCAGCCTAAACTCCCCTAACCTGCCTTCCAGCAGCCTAACCCTAACCTCCCCTCCCTCAGCCTAACTCTAACCTTATGCAGCCTAATTTACTCCTCCCACAGCCTAACCATAACCTCCCCTCATGCAGCTTGACCCTAACCTCCCCTAACCCTAACCTGCACTCCAGCAGCCTAACCCTAACCTTCCCTCATACAGTCTAACCAAATGTGCATGTCTATAGGTGTGTGATTTTAACCCACCCCTCCTGTAGCCTAACCCACACCTCCCACAGTCTAATCTCCCCTAATACAGCCTAACCATAATCTGCCCTCCAGCAGCCTAACCTTCCCTAACCTGCCCTCCAGCAGCCTAACCCTAACCTCCCCTCCCGCAGCCTAACTCTAACTTCCTGCAGCCTAACCCACTTCTCCTGCAGCCTAACCCTAACCTCCCCTCCTGCAGCCTAACCCTAACCACCCCAAATGGAGCCTAACCCTAATCTCCCCTAACCCTAACATGCCCTCCAGCAGCCTAACCCTAACCTCCCCTCCCGCAGCCTAATTCTAACTTCCTGCAGCCTAACCCTAACCTCCCTTCCTGCAGCCTAACCCTAACCACCCGATACGGAGCCTAACCCTAACCTCCCCTAACCCTAACCTGCCCTCCAGCAGCCTAACCTCCCTCCCGCAGCCTAACATCCTCTAATCTGCCCTCCAGCAGCCTAACCTCCCTCCCACAGCCTAACATCCCCTAACCTGCCCTCCAGCAGCCTAACCCTAACCTCCCCTCATGCAGCCTAACCCTAACCTCTCCCGCTGCGTAACCTTAACATTCTCTCCTGCAGCCTAACCCACCCCTCCCACAGGCTAACTCTAACCTCCCCTCCAACAGCCTAATCCTAACCTCCCCTCACATAGCCTAACCCTAACCTCCCCTCACGCAGCCTATTAAAAGTAAGTTTTATTAAAATAAAAATAAAAGACTTCCCCTTTTGCATGACCACTCAACTTTTATTTGGCTACACCCAGTGTCAGATTAAGGTCTAAATGGGCCTGGAGCTGAAAATTATCAAGGGCCTAATTTGCTCAATAATAGGGGTTGTAGCCAACATCTAATAATGTGGGGGTGTGACCAGTATCCTGGTTGGGTGGTCTGCTCATGGGTGTGTCTTTATACTTTCAACTAATTTCACATACATCTATATCTATATATATAGATATAGATGTATGTGTATACAGGGCTGGTGCAAGGCACCGGAGCGCCCCAGGCGAGTCGGGGTGGGGGGTACCTGTGAAAAAACGTGCGTCCCCGGCGTCCCTGCTAAGTGCTGGTGCGTGCAGGGGTGTCCGTGCCGCCGGGGGAACCTGCGGCGCTGTTATTGTGTGTAAGCTGGCCGCGGCCGGCGGGGTCCCTACAGTTAATAGAAAATAACTAGCGCTTCCCGCGCTAGTTATTTTCTATTCACTATAGGGACCCCGCCGGCCGCGGCCAGCTTACACACAATAACAGCGCCGCAGGTTCCCCCGGCGGCAGGGACACCCCTGCACGCACCAGCACTCAGCAGGGACGCCGGGGACGCACGTTTTTTCACAGGTACCGTTCGCTAAATGCTGGGGGTGAGGGCGAACTGTCGCCCTCCAGGTGCCGGCGCCCTAGGCAAATGCCTAGAGCTGCCTAGTGGTGGCGCCGGCCCTGTGTGTATATATATATATATATATATATATATATGGCAATAATAAGCGGCACTCGGAGGCTGGCGTAAATGGTGAAAGAAGAGGAAATTTATTCCTTGTGCAGGTGTTTTTCACACCTGCACAAGGAATAAATTTCCTCTTCTTTCACCATTTACGTCAGCCCCCGAGTGCCGCTTATTATTGCCCTATATACACCCTGAGGACTCATCCCCTCTCATGAGAGGGCACCGGAGCAAATATCCCCTGGCATCCACTCTCAAGACCTGAGTGCCGGTCTCATTGGACTGTATGTATATATATATATATATATATATATATATATATATATATATATATATATATATATATATATATATATATATATAGGTCTTGGTGTCTGTACAGTTCTGGACATAAAGTTACTGTGTTCACTGGTTGTCCTCCCAAATATACAGAAGAAGAAGTGGCACTCAGAGTGAGGAAATATCACCCTTTGCAAGCACCGGGCAGCGGCCGTCGGAGGTGTCAACAGCCTCAACTTCCGGGTGTAGCTGCCATGACAGTGTTACTGCTCCTCCCCACCCGGTAACACTGCACCCACCCACCGTATCCCTCGCAACCAAAACTACTGAGCACACAGCACGCCCACACCCACCTGCTAATCAAACCCACCTGCAATACCCCTGCAACTGCCCTCACCCACCCACAACACTACCACACCCTCCTCACCCACAGGACCCCCCTGTATCTGCCCCTCTCCCAGCCACAGCACCCCCACAAATGCAAGTCCACCACCCACAGCACACCCACACCCACCACTCCCACACCTACAACACTACCAGACACTCTCCACCACCTGTGGAAACCCTGCACCCACCACTCTCCCACCCTCCCTACTAATGCACCCACCCATGGCACCCCTTCACCCTGACCTCAACCTGCAGAACCCCCCAACCCAGCCAAACAAACACCGCACCCACCCATCACCCATTCACAGCACACACGCACCCATACCTACCCCACCACACCACCATCATTACCACATTCACAGCACCCCCGCAACTGCCCCTCACTCAGCCCGTGCACCCCATCAACCCAGATCCCCGCACCTGCATCTCCACCACCCGCAGTATCCCTACACCCACCATTCCCCCTCCCACACTACCACCAATCAACCTCCCCCACCCACGACACCCTCGAATCCAACCCTCACCCACCACTCCATCAACCAAAGCAGAACCACAACCACCTGTGGAAAGGCACAGGTTAAGACTAAACTAAATCGACTAAAAACCTACCTATTTACTCAAAAAGTGCTATATAAATATCATCATTATTATTATTATTATTATGTGGGCACAGTATACCAGACCAGCGCCTCCCGCACAAACCAAAATTCATGCAATAAAGACATTCACAGGTTAAAAGAGCAGAGTCCCTTACGACGGTGTGAAGAGCGCAATGAATCACCTGGTATATATATATATAACCTGGCAGCGGCGGATTGGCATGCCGGGATACCGAGTCAGATTATGGTGGGCCAGTCCTAATGCCCTCCAGAACTGGCTGCTCACCCTATTTGCAGGGCCGCGGAGTGCGGTCCGCAGCTACATGTCTGACTCTGCGATCTCCGGCAGACAGCACTGGGGATTTCCATTCAAATGTGGTGCTGGTGCGGTGGCCAGGGCCGTCGCTACCCACACAGCCAGGTATGCGGTGCGGGTGCAGGGCGGCGCAGGCCTGGAGAGGCGCTCCCTGCACCCTCTGACAGCTCCGCTGCTGCCTGTGTGACAGGCAGAACGTCTGCGCTGTCACACAGGCAGCAGCGGCGCTATCAGATGTCTCTACTGATCCCCTGGCCTCAACTGTCATGTCATGCAGTGCTGAACTACAAGCAAGACCACCGCCCGGCCCTCCCCTCTCCCACGTCTCTCCTCCCTCCCCTCTCCCACGTCTCTCATTTCCTCCCCTCTCATGGGCCCTTATTCTGGTTGGTGCGGTAATATCCGCGTGCGTTCGTACCGCCGATGTTTTGTGTCTGCGCATGTGCAGAGGCGTCTCTGCGCATGTGCGAGCGGGGCGTACGGCCAAATCCCGCATGAAATGTGAACACTCCGAACAGGGGGTGGAGAGGGGCATGAAGGGCTATTTGGGCTCATTACCATATGCATACGCCCCGCGTTTCATGGGCGTTCCCATGCAAACGCTGGGCGTACGTATGGTAATGCGGCTGTGACGCACGTGTAGGGGGCGGACATATGACATCGCCGGATGTCAGCTGCCCGCCCAGATCTCTGCTTTTGCATGGAAAAATGTCCGTGTGGTCTGAGGTTGCGGGAGGTGGTGGACCACTCGGTCCTGCATTTGATGGTCTGCGACCATCGAATGATGGGGGAGGTTCCCTGAGATGGAGGAGGCGTATTCCATGAAAAATACACGTGCGGTCCGTTCGGCCAGCTTCTTACCGCGTACGGACGGAGTTGGCAATCCGTATGGAAGGCAGGGTTTCGCACGCACGGTCCTGGCCGCATATTCGGATCCGGCCGCACCGATCAGAATAAGGGCCATGGTGTGCAATGTATGAGACAGGAGACTGGACTGCAGGAGCCCAGCTGATGAGACAAGCAGAGCAGCTGCACAGCAGGCACAAAAGAGACTCTGGTAGAAACTACTTTTTTTTTTTTTTTGGGAGGGCGGTGTCCGGGTGGTGGTGGTTTTCATGAAGAGTAGAATGCCACCGATTAGTGTGTGTGTGTGTGTGTGGGGGGGGGGATGTGCTGGGGGTGTGTGTCACAGTAATGTGGTGTATGATTATGTGCATTGGCAGGGGGGGGGGGGGTTATAATTATGTGCGCTGGGAAGGGAGGGAATGGTGTGTAATTATTTGTGCTGGGGAGATTTATGTGTGCTGCAAGGAATGGCCTATAATTATGTGTGCTGGGAGGGGGGATTTTGTATAATTATGTAAGCTGGCAAGGTGGTGCACAGGGGCGGGCTGGGCCGGGGGGCAGGGTGCCACATGCTCCCCGGGCCGGTCTGACTATTTACTGGCTGGGCATCTTGCACACGCTGCCGCAGCCATCCCCTCCGCAGCCGCCGGCCGCCTCCATGTCCAGCAAACCCCGGCCGCATGAATGTAAGCAGAGTAGCTTAAGGCAACGGCCTCTACAATAATGGCCGCCGCCTTAGAGGAGACAGACACTAGAGGTACTGCCATACCTCTAGCGTCTGTCGAAGAGAACAGCGCTGCCAGCGCTACCCGGAAGTGCGGATTCGGGTAGCGCTGGCGCGCTATTTAAATGGAACCCTTTGGCGACGAGCATGTACCCTTGCTCCTCCCTGGCAAGAAATATCACTCCCCATGACAACAAGAAATGAAACCCCTGGCAAGAATAATGTAATCCCTGGCAACAAGTGATATTCCTCTGATAATGAGCATGTAGGTAAGCAGCAGTTATATAGTATAATATGTAATATGCATTATTATATTTAATGGGCATTACGGTATTGGCATTATGTGTACAGGGCATAACAGCGTGTGGCATTATGTTTTATGGGCATTATGTTGTTGGAATTATGTGTAGTGGGCATTACGGTGTGTGCCATTATATTTAATTGGCATTGTGGTGTTGGCATTATGTGTAATGGCCATTACAGTGTGTGACATTATATTTAATTGGTATTACGGTGTGTTGCATTATGTGTAATGGGCGTTACAGTGTTGGCATTATGTGTAATGGGCATTACGATGTTAGCATTATGTGTAATGGGCATTACGGTGTTGGCATTATGTTTGGGCATTACAGTGATGGCTTTATGTGTAATGGGCATCACGGTGTGTGGCATTATGTGTAATGAGCATTATAGTGTCAATTTTTGCAACGCGCCTCCGGTGCGCACTGTCCCCATTCCTGGTGTATGTGTGTGGTGGGGAGGGATTGTTTAATCCTTGCTGCATACTAGAGGGGAGAGGGTAGGGTGGTGAAACGATGGCGATGGTGATGGGCCACTTGCTTGTGTTGCCCCCCAGGCTGAAAGTTGCCAGCCAGCCCCTGGGGGTGAACATTGTGTGTTGGGAGTGGGGTTAATGGCGTATAATTATGTGCGCTGGGAGTGGGTGGATGGTGTATTATGTGCGTGGCGGAATGATCTATAATTGTGTTTGCTGGGGGAGGTGGGGGTGGTATATAATTATGATTTCTGGGAGGGGGTAATTATTTATTTATTTACAGTTTCGTAATGTGTATAATTGTGTGCTGGGAGGGGGGAATGTGTATTATTATGTGCTCTGGTAGGGGGGATGTATAATTATGTGCGCTGGTGGGAGTGTGTGTGTGTATAATTTTGTGCGCTGGGAAGGGGGGGATGTATATAATTATGTGCTCTGATAGGTGGGTGTATACTTATGTGCACTGGTGGGAGGGTGTATGTATAATTTTATGTGCTGGGAAGGGGGAATGGCATATAATTATTTGTTCTGGGTATGGCGTATAATTATGTGCACGATGAGGGGAGATGGCATATAATGATGTGCGCTGGGAAGGGGTGAATGGCATTTTATTATGTGCTCGGTATGGGAGGTGGAATAAAATGATGTGCACTTGGGGGTGGCGTAAATTTATATGCACTTTGATGTGAGTTTATGGTGTATAATTATGTGTATATACATATATTTTACAGCAGCAAGACTGTATACTCTATATAGTATATTGGTACTATTCTTGTAATATATGTATATATTTTGGTAGATGCTGTAATTAATGTTTTTGACAGAATATATATATATATATATATATATATATGGATGGATAGATATATCTATATATATTTCTATATATAATAGAGAGAAAGATATGTGGGGTGTGCCCGGTTCTCACCTCTGCCACCGCTGGACCCCTGGTAGGTTTGCACAGCAAATAGTGCTGCATTGTCCCTGCGTGCCCGCTGCACTGACCCATCCCCACCATCACAGTCCATGCGTGCCTGTTGCACTGTTCCACCCCAACCATCACTGTCCCTGGGTGCCCACCATCACTTTGAGTCTTTGACAAAGCTCTTGCTTTTGATAAGAAAATATTCTGCCCCATCACTAGACCACTCCTCTCAACAGACCACACCCCTCAGCAGACCCTGCCCCCATTAGGGCTGGCTGCTTCCAGATCTTTCCCGGGCTGGTTTTCCAACCCAATTAGCCCCTTACGCTGGTGAGTGCATTCTTCTTTACCTGCTGTTTACATAGAGAGAGGGAGAGAAAGAGAGAGAGAGACAGGGACGTGCAGTCAGGGGAGGCAGAGCCTCCCCTGTCATAATGATGAAAATAATAAAAAGAAGATATTTATATATCTTCTTTTATCATTTTCATCATTTCTCCCTCTCCGGCTGCCTCCCACCCTCTTACACTGCTGCATGTGAGGGTGGGAGGCAGCGGGAGAGGTGCCTTACGCTGTTAACATTGAAACTCCGGGCAGCGTGGGGCGGGAAGGGGGGGGCAGGGTGCAGCAATGGGCTGTAAAAGCCCATTGAATATGAATGGGGAAGCGGCATTCATACTGGTGCCGCAATGACAGGGGCACCAGTATAAACACACGCGCCTAGATGTGATTGGGCCAGCAGATCCAGTGCTGGATCCGCTGTCCAATCACACATGCAGGACCCGTGAGAGGATGCAGTGCGGGCAGCGGGGAGTCCGGCGCCTGCTGGGAGACTGCCGTTGTCACTCACCGCCGTGGAGAGGACCGGCCGCCATCACCGCCGAGAAGAGGACAGGTGAGTCCGCCGGGTGGTGGGAGGGTAGGTGGGGCGCGCATGTACCGGCGACCGCTGCATACCTATGTATGTATGCAGTGACGTGCGGTGAGGTCAGTGCCTCCCCAGGCAATGACCTCACCGCCCGTCACTGGAGAGAGATATACAGACTCCTATTAGATCCGGCACTTCATCTATACCTCAGTGATCGGGTGCCATGACATGCCAAACATATAGCTTTTAATGGTACTGGCACTCCCAAACAACTCAATAAAAGAACCAACACACATGTCTTAAGGTCCGCACTTCAGGGTCATTTTATTAACCCCTTTCATCAGGACAGCAAGAGACATAGGGCCAGATGTATCAAGCTTCAAAAGTGATAAAGTATAGAGTGATAAATAACCAGCCAGTCAGCTCCTATCTGTCATTTTTCTAACCCAGACTGTAACATGACAGGTTGGAGCTGATTGGCTGGCTGTTAATCACTCTCCATTTTATCACTTTTTGAAGCTTGATACATCTGCCCCATAGAGGTTGCGAGGTTGTGAGGATCTCAGCTTACTGTGCATCAGAAAGCCCCCTCCCCACCTGATGAGAATCCAGCCCCCCACCACCATTTCCCCTTGCAAGCCTGCGAGGGGATGTATACTGAAGACACATCCTCTCATGTCTCCACTGTAGTAGAAATCCTTTGATGGTCAGAGACCATTGAAGGATTTCTCCTGGGCTCGCAAATAAAAGATAGTGGAGACTGACTTTTATTTGAAGCCACTGGGAAGACAGATTGGGCAACTGATGTCAGCCACTCACCCCCCGGCACACTTCATCCCACCTGCATACCCATTGGAACACCCAACATTTTTATGGGGACGCCCATGAAATGCTGGGCATTTCCATGGGTGATACCTGACCGCCGGCTCACTGCGAACAGCTCTGTGACTATACAAGTCACCAAAGCTGTTTGCAAAGGGGACTTGCACATGCGCATAAAAGACCATGCACATGCTCAGTCTCCCGTTCCGAAGGAATCAGATTAAACCTCATAGTGTACAGCATGTGCTTAAATAGACTTACCAAACCCCCATGTCGCCGTGCCTGAGGTGTCATCCTGGGAGCTACAGATGACATCAACAAACCCCGACATTGGTCAGACATTCACCGTAATCCCAGGATAGGCATCACAGGTGGCGCAGCTAAGTATCAAAAACAAAACAATATAAAGTGTACCGAAAACAACCCAGAAAATAAAATAAAATAAGGCCATTATGAAGTTAAAGATGGAGCCACTGCCATCTATCTCTATAATAGGATTAAGTGAGTAATTGGATTACTCTGCTAATCCCCTACTCTATTGTTCTATGTATTGTATTGGAGCTGAGAACAATAGGATAGCCATGGCTAGCCATCCTGAGCCATGGTTTAAGGAAGGTAGATGAGATAGGCTCCTTCTGTACATCATGAACGTAAGATGTACAATGTATACAATGTATATATAGATCAATAACATTTCTCAATGAACAGCTACAGAGCTGAACTTAAAAATTAAAAAAGCAAGCACATAATCAACCAGATCTATGCAAGTAACCGTTCTAGAAATTAATACTGCCCTTAACAAATCTGATGACATATGGGACACCACTCATATGAACATCCCCGTACAGTGGCGTAACTATAATTTATGCCCCCCCCCCGC
Organism: Crinia signifera; assembly: GCF_055691185.1. Lineage (NCBI taxonomy): Eukaryota > Metazoa > Chordata > Amphibia > Anura > Myobatrachidae > Crinia > Crinia signifera. The sequence continues at coordinate 76,883,993 of NC_139224.1, forward strand.
TGATAATTAAGCAGCACCACCCCCACCCCCATGCTGTCCATGGCCCCATTCCCCCCCCCCCCATCCCCCGCAGATTTACCTGTATTCGCTGCGGTGGTCCCGGCTCCCCTCCTGGCTTCATTCTGATGCTATGATGCTATGAAAAACGGACCATCACAAAGTTTCTGCTATATGGGGGTGGAAAGTTTATGATGGTCCGTCTCCATAGCATCAGAAGGAAGCCAGGAAGGGAGACGGGAGCTGGGACCACCTCAGCGAATACAGGTAAATTTGCGGGTCTGTGGTGGCGGCATTACAATAGCCCCGCAGCCCCCTGGCGCCCGTACTTACACAGTGCCTCCCCGTTACCCTAGGGGCTGCAGGGCTATTGTTACGCCACTGTCCCCGTACTATGCACAAATTGTCCACCACAAAATGAAACAATGTTAAAGTTGACTGGCCAACTGGCTGTGGGAGACAGAACTAACTTAACGGTATAGAGACAAATACTCAACAAATAGAATATATTGAACTCAAAACTATGTTTAAATGTCATCACAAAATGAATAAGATAATTAGATTTGGACAATTTTATTTTGTTTCTGTGCAGGGAATATACTGGCTGCTTTATTTTTTTTTTAATTCAATCTTTATTTAAATTTTCCAACATACAACAAATATAAAAACATTGATATTTTGCATGACAGATTTCACACATAAATAAACATATTAACATACAATTCTACAAACACTACATGACATATACGTTCCTGCTTGCCAATTCACCCTTCCCCCCTCCCACCCAGTCTCCCATATATCCCCTCCCTCATAAATTTATTTTTCCAATATATCCCCCATCTTCATTATATCTGATGCGTAGAGCCAGCTCTTACTTCATAACCGGGAACATCAATACATGGTACATAATCCTAGCGGAATAGATATAAAAAAAGAGCCCTTGTACACCTACTGTGACTATAAACACTAGTATATCCCTTGTATACCAGAAAACAACATAAATTCATTGTATAAATTCCAATAACGTGTATCTCTTCAAAACTTTAACAGACTTATGACACATATGTATTTATCATTTCCCATCTATTCATGTAATATTTTTTTTTTTTTTTTTTTTCCTTTCTTTTTTTTCCTTTTCTCACCCCTTCCTTTATACTAGATTCAATGGTGCATATTCAACAACCTTATTAGACATTTCTACATTATTCTTGTGCACTTGTACCACTCTTACAAATATGTGAGTTATTTCGTATCCTACTCAAATATTTATCATCACTGTTGTGCTTATATAATACATAATTCTATTACTATAATTTTTATGTGTTACCACTCTGTTTCCTACCACAATCCCTTCTTCCGCACTTAAAAACATATTCTACCCCTTATAACACTCTTATACTATATTCCCTAGCTTCAGCTTATAATATGAAGATCTTTGCCAATACCCCCAAATCCTTTCAAATTTCTGTGGGTTCCCCCGTGATGTATATAAGTATTTTTCGTGGTCATACGTAGAGTTTACTAGATTCACCCATTCGGCCACTACTGGGCCATTAGCCGCCATCCAATACCTTGCGACTATTACTTTTGCGAGGGCCGCAAGATTCCTAGCTGTTTGCTTCAAATCCCCTGGGATTACACCCTCTCTCCACACCCCTAGCACTACATTTTCTTCCTTTAATTGGTCTCTAGGAATTCCCACCAGGACCATAATTTGGATTACCCTTTTCCAGAAACTGGCCACACTTTGACACCTCCAAAGTAGGTGCCAAAATGCGGCCTCATTTTCCCCACATTTAGGACATTTATCGGATTTGGACCCACTGAATCTTTTTAACTTCACAGGGGTAATATATATCCTATGCAAAATGTTAAATTGTACCTGCTGAACTCTTATCGAATTGGTAGCCAGTTTATGCATAGAGAGGGCCCCTTTCCACCTTAACTCCTCCAGTTGTGGCATATCCTCAACCCATTTTACCCGTACCGACTCCAATTCCTCTGTTTGAGCGTATGAGTGTAGGATATTATACAATTTGGATAGTCGCTTACCCTGTCCCAGTTGCTTAATAAATTTTTTGCACGGCGATTCCATAATACACAACCACTCATTCCCACTAAATTGATTCAGGGCACTGCGTAGTTGAAGAAACCTAAAAAACATTTCTCTTGGAACCCGATATTCCCTTTGCAATTGATCAAAGGATTTCACCCTACCCTCAGAGTATATCTGTCCCATTGTAGCTATACCATATATCCCCCATATCCTGCCTCCTTGCTGCTGTTTAATAGCCTTGACTGTTTGTATTGAAAATACAGGCGTATCTGGATCCAATCCTTCCGCCTTACAGGTTTTATTGACCCATCTCCACACTTTAACAGCCTGTATGATAATAGGAGGATATTTCCTAGGGAGACCTACCGCCAACAGGCTCTGCAGGGGTGTCATCTCTGGGTCCACAGTTTCTATGAGATGTGTTAACTCATATGATGCTTCCTCCTGCCTAATCCAGGCACACAAATGGACAGATTGAGCAGCCATATAGTATGTCCTGAAATCAGGCAGGGCAAGCCCCCCATTTTCTCCATCCCTACAGAGAACTTCCAACTTAATCCTAGGTCTCTTATCCCGCCATATTAGAGATGAAACCAAGCTGTTTATTTTCCTGAAGTAGTCATCCCTTATATACACTGGGGACTGCTGAATCATATATGTAAATTTTGGTAAAATAACCATTTTTACTAAATTGACTCGCCCCATTTGGGAGATTGGGAGCCTAACCCAACATCTGCATTTAACCCTTAGTTCTTCTATAAAAGGCACAATATTATCCTGTATAAAATCCCGTGGCCCTCTTGCAACCCATATCCCCAAATACTTGAACTTATCCACCCTCTGCAGCTGGGCACCATCATAGGGTGGACAATTTCCCCTATTACTCAACTGCAGGAGGTGGGATTTAGTCCAATTCATGCTTAATCCTGAATATTCCTCATAGCCTCGTATAATCTCGGTTACCACTGACAGGTTTTCCTGGGGGTTTATCATTCCTACCAGGAGATCATCAGCATACAGTGAAATTAGATTATCTCCGTTGTCACCTTCCACCCCCCTCCCCCTCAGAGCATGTCTCAGCATACACGCCAGGGGCTCCATAGCCACTGCAAACAGCAGAGGGGATAAGGGACACCCCTGCCGTGTACCCCTAGACAGCGCGAAGGGTGGGGAAGTGTACCCATTAATTGATATCCGGGCACTTGGGTTCTGATATAACCGGGATACTTGATTAATAAAACCCTCCCCGAACCCGAATGCTTTCAATGCCCCCCAGAGAAACCTCCATTCCACCGAGTCAAATGCTTTCTGTGCATCAAATGAAGCTATCACAGCATCCAGTTTCTTCAGTTCTATACACTGAATATATGTGAAGACCCTACGCAAATTTATCATGGTGGACTTGCCAGCCATAAAACCCGTCTGGTCAGGGTGAATGACCTGACTAATTACCTGGCTTAATCTATTCGCGAGGATCTTCGCATATATTTTTGCATCGGTTGTTATGAGAGATATAGGTCTGTATGATTCAACCCTTGTTAAATCCTTACCACCCTTAGGAATCATAATTATTGTTGCCTCTACCATCGAAGGGGGAATTGGGCCGTCTCTAATCATATCCTGAAAAACCTCTAACAATTGGGGACTTAGTGTTTTGATATACTTCTGGTATACTTCTCCGGGGATCCCATCAAGCCCTGGGGCTTTGTTACCCTTAAGAGTTTTTATTACTGTAGCCACCTCCTCCTGAGTTATTGGTGAGTCTAAATATGTTCTAGCTTCTGGGGGCAAGTGTGGAAGATCAATTCTACCCAAATATTCCTCCAATTCTCCCTCACTACATTGTATTTTAGAACGATAGATTTCCATAAAGTATGCCACGAATTCTGCCACAATTAGGGGGGTTTCTGTCACGGATGCACCGGATTCATTCCTAATGATAGGGATAACATTCGAGGGTTTATCCTGCTTAATTAAATAGGACATAAATTTCCCCGCCCGATCTGCTTCGGAATACCATTTATGAGCACCAATTGCTATTTTGCGGCACGCTATATCTTGCATATATTCCACCCACACATTCTGTGCCCTCAGCCACTCAGACCTGGCCTCATCTGTTTTACTTACAAGAAAGATGTTTTCCAAAGCGGTCATTCTTCCCCCTAATTCTATAGTCCTTGCTCTATGTACTTTTTTAAGAAAGGCAATTTTTTTTATAAAGAACCCTCTCATGTAGGCCTTACAGGCATCCCATACATATCCAGCTTGAGTTGACCCCTTGTTATCCAGCATAAAACCTGCCAGTGTAGTATCCAATTCTTCCGGGGTTCCCAACTGAGCCAACCAATACGGCTGGAGTTTCCAGTAACGGAAGCCAACCGGGATATCCAGGTCCAATTGGATAACAAGGGGCGAGTGATCTGAGATCCCTCGGGGTTTATAATCTACCTGCGTGATTTTACTGAGTAAACCTTCTGAGACCAAGATCATGTCTATTCTAGAAAAAGCTCTATGGGAAGAGGAATAGCAGGAAAATTGTTGGATATCAGGATTCCTAATCCGCCAAGGATCCCGCCATCCCACCTCTCTCATAAACTCGGCAAATCTGTTTCCCTCCCTAGAAATCTCTTCCTCCGATCTATTCCACCTATCCAATCTGGGTGCCATCACTTTATTAAAATCTCCAAGACAAATCACCATATTATCGGGGTATTGTGCCGCGAACTCCACCGCCGCTTTTATCACTTCGTAGGAAAAGGGGGGAGGGACATAGACTGCGAGAATACATATACTAGTCTGTTCTATTTTACAGTCTAAAAATATATATCTTCCGCCTGTATCGATTTTAACCCGTCTACATTCAAATACCAATGCCTTCTTCACCAATATTGTTACACCTCTTGCCCCTGAGGAGAAGGGCGCATGGTATAGGGGACCGATCCAGGGCCGTTTTAACGCAATCACCCGCTCCTTAACTAAATGGGTCTCTTGCAGGCAGATAATATCTGCATCCATAGTTTTACACTGTTTAAGCACCAGAGCTCTTTTAACCTTGTTATTCAGTCCCCGGACGTTCCAGGTTAATATCTTAACCATACTTGACTACCAATATACATATCAAAGTACCCCACGTTTTTTTTTTTTTTTTTTTTTTGAGGGAATCTATAGGATCCCTTTGGGGACCAGGGTCCGGGTGCGGACATTCCAGGAACAGACACATACCTATACAAACACTTACACTTACCCCCCCCCCTCCCCCACCCTGTATAACCTTTACCCCTAGGCATACCTATCCCCCACACCCTCCACCTTATACCGTTATTTTAATACCTGAGACAAAAAACTAATGGCCACCACCGAGGCCCGCTCTTGCCCCCCCTACCTGCTTAGCAACATATATTTAAACCTTTTGCATTCCCTCTCCCCACCCACCCACCCCCCCAAAAACAAGTCCCCCAGCCCGCCTTATCATCTCCCATATCAAGGCAAGAATACAATTTTTTCATCAATAAGATGCCATATGGCACATAATCACAACACTCCAGTCATTGCTCTCTCACGTTGCATTTGATGATATTTGTTTTCTACCCGGAAAGGTGCTATCTAACCACAGTGCCGCCTCTTCAGGGTAGAAAAAAAACTTTGTAACACCCTCCGAGATAACCCGAAGTTTTGATGGGTATAGCATTGAATACTTGAGCTCGAGTTCTCTCAGACGACTTTTAATGTCTCTGAACTTGGCACGATCTTTTTGCACTTCAATGGGAAAGTCTGGATACAATGAAATCTTCCTGCCATTAAATTCAAGATCTCCTTTATCTCGTGCTAATTTGAGGATTGAGTCCCGATCTTTAAAGTGCAGAAGTTTTGCAATCAGGGTACGTGAGGGGCCCCCTGGAGGAGGCGGCCGACCTGGGATCCGATGTGCTCTTTCTATTGTAAATTGCGCCGAAAAAGCCCTGTCCCCAAAGTTTTGTATCAACCACCCCTCCAGAAACTTTTCTGGGGTATTCCCCTCAACTTTTTCTTCAAATCCAATAAAGCGCACATTATTGCGCCTAAGTCTCCCTTCAATATCAGACATTTTATGACGCATATCTGACATTTGTCCCGTTAAGATTTTGACTTGAGCCTGCAATGGCGCAACTGTGTCTTCCACTGCACCCACTCTTGTTTCAACCTCCGTAACCCTCTCACGGATTTTTTGTGCGTCATTCCTAAGGAGCATGATGTCACTTTGCACCTTACCAATTTGCTCTAACAAACGGGTCTCACATGTGCCAATGGCCTCCAATACCTGTTGCAGGGTTACTTCCGGGGGTTGCTGGGTTTTGCTCTCCTTTACCGGGGTAGTAACGGGGGTGCTGGTTTGTGAGCTGCTGCCAGCTTGCATTCTGGCATATTTCTCTAATCGTGTGGCCACAGCACTTTGTCCCGTTTTACCCATCTTCAAATGTTACAGTCACACCTTTAATATAGAGCACCCTGCAGAATCTCACCAGAAGCCTCCGCTCAATAACCCACTTTACTTTGTACAGGGCTCACACGGTTTCCCTTTACCTTTCTGCAATAACCAGGGATAGATAGAGTTCCCACCTGGTGTTGTACGCCACTCCACTTTATGGGATATGCACCCTTTTACATAAGCAACGTCAATGAAAAAAGGGGAAAATAAAAAGAGGCAATACTTGTTTTACCTGCTCCAGCCGTATCTCATAAGTAAAACGAACAGTGAATTCCAGCAGAATATCTTTACTTCTTCCCTCCTGCGTTGCACTGTGTTTGCCTGTGACGAAATATTTCTCACCCGGCACGACTCACACCCGTGCCCAGGGTAACGAAGGATGGTAGCAAGTGGACAGATATTCCGATTGATATCACCAGGCACGTCTCACACCCGTGCCCGGGGTAACAGGGAAAGGTAAGGGATAGATAGTAATTCCGGCTATTTTCACCAGGCGCGTCTCACACCCGTGCCCGGGTTGGCAGGCTATAGCGGAGGAACGGGGGGATATTCCAGCTCTTGTCTCCCGGCACGACTCTTCACCCGTAACCAGGTTATCCGGAGGCGGTGGGAGGGGAACAAGCGTGTTCCGGCTCTTTTACTCTGGCTGCTGCTGACTGCGGTATCCACGCTGACTGGGGCTGTTTTGCGGTTTGACTCACATCCTTGCCCGGGGTAGCATGGAAGGGTAGGAGATGGACAATTATACCGAGCTGTATCACCGGGCACGTCTCACACCCGTGTCCGGATTAGCAGACTATGGCGATGGAGGAGTGGGGTGCTCCGGCCGAAGTCCCCCGGCACGACTCTCACCCGTGACCGGGTTGACAGGGAGAAGCGGGGAGAGACAAGCGTGTACCGGCTGTTGTACCCTTGGTGCCGCTGACTGCGGCAATCACGCTGATTTGGGCTGTTTTGCAGCTTGAGGTTTAGCGCTCCCGCCTCAGCCGGACCCTCGTGTCTTCATCTGCGCTGTACGATGACGCTGCCCGGCACGCGTCACTCACCCGCGCCCAGGCTAGCGGGGAACTCGCTAACAGTCAAGGAACTTCGTCGCCTCGATCGACACAGCCGGCCGTCTCTGATAGGATGGTCTCTCCCAACTGGCACCACACCTCCAGGTACTCCACGAGAAATAATGGCAATTAGGGAGCAATGTATCCCGGGCTAGGTTACTCGTTTTCAGGGAGGCTCACCCAAACATAGGGAAGGGCTCCATAAGCGGCTGCAGGCACAGGGGAGCTCGAACTCGCGCCCTTACTCACGTCCTGCCGTGGCCACGCCTCCCCTGGCTGCTTTATTTTTACACTGCAATATAGATCTCAGTTTGAAGTAACACCCCACTCAAATCTAATTCTGCACAAGATACATCTGCCCCACCTGTACTGCACATGGTTTTGGGGGAATTTACTAAGATGTACTTCATATCTTATGTTGCTATGGGCAACCAATCAATTTCCCACATTGTCTCTTTCTGCAGCAAAGCTTTATTCCTGTCTCCCTCCCAACTTCTGTCGATTGGAAATAGGGACACTCGCGCGGTGTAGCCGCGTGCACGTCTGAAAAGTGCCTGTGTGTATAGACGATCTAGGACAGTAAAATCCATGTTATAAAAGAGTCTAGGTGAGTAATGATAGAGTACCAAGTAACACTTTTTTGACCATTAAGGGCTGCTACCCATGTAACGGTTGCAAAGTATGTCCCCATGTCAGCAAAGGTCCCAATATTGGTAATTCAGATTTCATTAATTGTAACTCCACACATGTGATTTACCTTCTCAGTTGTGGTTGTGATCTCAATTATATTGGGAAGACCAAAAGGGGTTTAAAGATTAGGATACTTGAAGACATTCAAAATATTAGGCGTGGTATCACTAATCATAGTGTGTCACACCATTTTATGGATCATGATAATTGTGACCCGTTTAGTTTGAAATTTAAGAGTATAGAACAGGTTCGCCAGGGCAAGAGAGGGGGTGATCTAGATAATTTTCTCTTAAAACTTGAAACTTTCTGGATCTTAAAATTAAATACATTGGTACCAGTCTGCCTCAATGAGGGATATGAAATAACCGCATTTATTAATTAATTTTAATCTAGGTCATCAGGATTTATGTATATGCTGTTATTCTATTCTTGGTCCCGTATTAATTACTAGTATTGTTTTTTCTTTATTGTTGCTGCTGTTTTGTTATTCATTTTTTATGTATATCTTTTTTATATATTGTTATGATTTTTCATGGTTTTTTTTGGAGGGTATTTTCCTTTAAGGCACTTTTTTTTGTAAGTCATGTCATTGATTACCACGGCATTGTGCTGTTCAGATACCAGGGGGAAAACCCCACCATTGTGTATATGCTCATTGTATTCTGAGCATCTAGAAATTACCATTAGCATGTAGTAAACATAAAAATCCCACCTGGTGGCTGTCCTTGATTAACGGCAAGCCACTATTTAAATCTTGTGAGTTTGTGCAGTAGCAACGCCCTCTGATGAAGTCCAATCAATGACATGCGTCAGAGCGTGTTCTTCAACTGACTATTCTTCCCACTCCGATGACCAGCCAAGTAAGCAGTTTTACCTTGGTAATATGTCCAGGGGCGCAGGGAGGACGGAGCCGGTGGAACACACGCTCCAGGTGCCGAAAGATCACATGGCGCCGGAGCCATGCACTGACGGCTCCCCCACCCGCTCCCCCGCCCTGCTCCCTGCTCTCCCTGCTGAGCTGCACAGTCTTCCGATGCCGCGAAGTCTCCTGCTGGACGGAACTACCGCCGGTACCTGTTGCAGCAGTGGACCATCATGCAAAGGTAGCTGTAGACAGGGTACACAGGCTACACTTTTCTCTCTCCCTTTTGCTCTTTCTCCTCACCACCTGTCTTGGTCACCCTCTCTTTGATAGCCTTTGCTATTCCCCGGTCTACCCCCTCCCTCTTCAAAAGGTACCTGTATTAGTTGATTGGGGGGAAGGGGGGCGGGGCGTGAAACATACCCTTGCTCCGGGCATCGGGACTTGTAGCTACACCACTGAATATGTCTTGTGTCATGTGGTAAGGAAGGGGGGCGGGGCGTGAAACATACCCTTGCTCCGGGCATCGGGCAAACTCGATATATATATATATATATATATATAAATATATATATATATATGGGGAGCAGACTCTCTTTTCGCGCCACTAATTTTTGTAATAACTTTGTGGGGGCTGCCGAACTCACATGGACCCCTGTTGGATGGGGACAAGGAGAATGTGGATGGCAGTTGTGGGTTGGCGCCCCTTAGTGAGATCTTTGGTAATTAGATCTATAAAGCCTTTAGTCAGAATTCCAAACATATGAAAGTAAAGTCCAATGATTCGTATAAATTTATTAAAATGTCTCTGGTTCCACACTACAATGGTGGTTAGATCAGACCATAAAAAGTTCAGTGGTATATTTCACAATAGCACTATAGTCTATAGTGCTATTGTGAAATATACCACTGAACTTTTTATGGTCTGATCTAACCACCATTGTAGTGTGGAACCAGAGACATTTTAATAAATTTATACAAATCATTGGACTTTACTTGCATATGTTTGGAATTCTGACGAAAGGCTTTATAGATCTAATTACCAAAGATCTCACTAAGGGGCGCCAACCCACAACTGCCATCCATATATATATATATATATATATATATACAGCGTAGGTAGGGCGGCACTCGCTTGAATAAAGACGCTCACACATGGAGTATTTCAGTCTACGTTTCGGAGCTCTTTAATATCACTCCGTCATCAGGACATACAAAAAAGTGGTGAATATATATATATATATATATAGAAACACTCCAAACTGCAAGCACCCACGGATTTATCAACGGGACATCCAGTAAACCACACAGGTTTAAATGCAAGCTTTCGCGCTCTTTATTTCAGCCCTTCATCAGACAGCACATACAAATAAGTACAGCTTATTGTTCACTTTAAATACATGTGTACATACCAGCACGTTCCCCGCCAACCCGGTGCGCAGCGTGTGCGTCCACAGGAAGTTCCGGGAGTCACCTCACCTCTCCTCCCCGGTAAACACAGCGTTGCGGTTACCATGGTGACGCGGGAATAGCTCAAACAGCTGATCCTTCACCATTGCGGGCTCAGATCAAGTTGTAGGAGACTACAAAGAAAACACATTTAACATTAGAATTGGTACATAACGCATACAATAATGGAACAAATCGTCACATAAAAAGACAAACATACATACAGATACATTTACAATACATACAAAGTTACAAGAAAAGGTCGATCTTTATAGTAAACAGGTTCCTGGGTCTCATTTTGTTAAGCAGCAATCCTATAGTACATGCAATCAAGAATGACACTAGTATCAGTTAGCAAATATATTCATATTGCGCTGATCATTTAGTCCTTTAGGTTTAACTGTTTCTAACAAAAATATCCACTTGGACTCTAGGCGCAGGAGAGTTTTATGGCGGTCTCCTCGTCTTTTGTCCTCAGGTACATGATCGATTATAGTATGTTTAAAATTAGCTAGACTATGCTTCATTTCAAAGAAATGCCTCGCCAAAGGCTGATCTGATGGTTTGCCCCCTAAAGCAGCTCTAATTGTAGTGCGGTGCATGGCCATCCGCTCCTTAAAGGGGCGGATGGTCTTGCCTATGTAGCATAAGCCACATGGGCATTTAACCATGTATACCACATACGGGGTACTGCAAGTCACAGCATGTCGAATCATGTATTTTTTACCCGAGTGTGGGTGGTAAAAGCATTTGGTGGCTATCATGTGCTGACAAGTTGTGCAGCCAACACACTTGTAGCAGCCAGGTTCTCTTTTTCTGCTTCTGCAGTCAGATGACATATGTTCACTAATGTCACTGTGGACAAGCCAATCTCTTATGCTTTTACCTTTTTTGTAGCAGGGCATAATCCGTGCATGTTTCAGTTTTTTTAGGTCATTGTCATTCTTAATTACAGGCCATAATTTATTGCTCCAGTATTTTACTTCTTTATGAGCTGTATTAAAATTCTGTACCCAGTGTATCTGTTCACCTGCCTTCTTCTCTGCAGTTCTAGCTGGGTTGACCAGGGCTTGTTCCCTGGAAATCCCTGCGACTTTGCTCCGTGCCCCTTCAAGAATAGTGTCTGGGTAACCATGGGCTTTGAATTTTTCTGTCATGTTTTCTAAAGTCGGCTGAACCTCAGAGGGGTTACTGGTAATGCGCTTGGCTCTCAGATACTGAGAATAGGGGAGACTTTTTATGGTGGCTGGGGGGTGGTAACTGTCTGCTCTTAAGATCATGTTCCTATCAGTCTTTTTAGAGTATAAGGAAGTGGAGATCTGATTATCTTGAATTTTGATCATCACATCCAAAAAAGCAATTTGTTCGAGATTCATCTGAAATGTGAATTTTATTGGACAATCCTTAAGATTAATGTCGTGTACTAACTTTTCAAAATAATCGGGACGTCCTCTCCATAGGAGGAGGACGTCATCGATGTACCTCTTATAGAAAATAATTCTATCTCTTACCTCTCTATTGAAAAATAATTCTTGTTCGATATCTACCATGTAAGTATTCGCGTAAGCGGGGGCCACAGGGGACCCCATGGCACACCCGCTTACTTGGAGGTAGTACTTATTGTTGAAGAAAAAATAGTTCTTAGTCAGAACCACCTCGAGGAGAGACAGAATTTTTTTTAAATCTGGACCAACATATAAAGGATTGTCCAATAACAATTTTCTGGTTGCCGCCAACCCCCCTCCGTGGGGGATATTGGTGTAGAGGCTGGTGATGTCCAGGGTGCACAACCAAGTGCCATCCGGAACATCACCAACCTCCCGCAGCTTCAACAAAAGATCAGTAGTGTCACGCAAGTAGGTATCCCCACTCTGCACACACGACTGGATAAAGGCATCCAAATATTGGGATATGTTGTTAAATAGGCCACCCCGGGCGGAGATAATCGGCCTGCCCGGGGGGTTCTCCAATCGTTTGTGAATTTTTGGCAGTGTGTACAGAATGGGGACCCTAGGCTGCGACACTTTGAGAAAGTCCCCAACCTGTTCAGAGATAAGCATATGAAACATAGCACCATCAATCAACTTAAATATCTCTGCCTTATAAACATCTGTGGGGTCACTTCTTAGTTGTATATACACATTACTGTCAGATAATTGAAGATAAATCTCATCACAATATTGTTGAACATTTTGCACCACCACTTCGCCCCCTTTATCCGCAGACCTGATGACTACATCTCTGTAGCCATTCAGGTCTTTGAGGGCACGCCACTCATCTTTAGTTAAATTATTTCTCCTGAAAGATGACTGTTTTTGTGACTCCATAACCTGGGAATCCAATGCTTTTAAATAACCCAATATAGCCACATTATGAGTCACAGGTTCAAAAGTGGACTTATTACAAAAACGTTTGGAAGTCTGTGTACTCAATGTACTGACAGGCACAGTCTCTGGTCTCTTCTCAAAAAATTCTCTCAATTTTAACTGGCGACCTAGATGATATAGGTCTATTTTCCAGTTTAAGCTGTTAAAGGGGTTAGTTGGCACATAACTTAGTCCCTTATTGAGCACTTTAATTTCATTATCAGTCAATGTCCTGTCAGATAAATTGAATACCTGATTTATTTGTTGCGCGTCTTGCTTTTCTTTGTTGCAGTGGTACCGCTTGCCTCCTCGCATTGTACGCTTCTGGCTCTACCCCTGCCACGTCTTGTTTCCCAAAGGGAATTTGACACCAGATTGATTGCGACGGGTAGAGTCATCTCCTGAGGAAGAGGGTGCATCACTGGAATAATTATTAGTTGCATAGAGACCTCTGCGCTGATTGTATGTTCTCGGATTGGTTCTGGAATCAGTTTTACCAGACAACCACCTGTAAACAAGATGTTCAGAGTAATCTCTGTTCACAGTGTCCAATTTCCGTTTTTTAAAGGCAACCAGTTCAGTTTTGTAGTTGGTAATTTGTGAGGTAAATTTTTCCATCCAATCCTGTGTTTTATCTTGTGTCAGGATTTTTTTATTTTTACCCTCAAATTCCTTAATTTTGACGCGTACTATAGTCAGCTCGCGACCAGCCTCTTCTACCACAATGGTCATGAGGTCTAGCGAGCACTTATTCAGCACTGCAATCCATTTACGGCAAAATTCGCCATTATGGCGACCAATAGTCGGTGCGTTGTTAACCCGGAATCCCCGGGGTATACGTTTTTCTCTTACATAGTCCGATAATGTGATGCCGTGCAGCAAAAAATCAACTTCCTTCTTTTTTAAACGTAATAGTTGGAAGTATATATCATCAGGAGTGGAATCTCCCAAGGCGTCAGCAAATTTCTCAGTGAACAGGATAGCATCTGTCTCACTCTCAGATAGACTAAAAGTCTCACATTGCGGCACCTGTCCAATCAAAGCCACCAGCTTCTTCCATATTGTATCCAAATGTATGTAAGATGCGTTAGAATCCCACCACCGCAGTTAACCACTTACTGTCCAAGTGGCAATCTGCTGGTGTGGTTCCAGCCTGATAACTGTATAACTAGTACACAGTATCCAAATAGGTTTGAGGTGCTCGTCGTCTAAGCGGTGCCGTGGACTGCCATCCACATATCTGCACTTCTTACCATATAAACAAGTCCAAAGGACAAGCACCCTCCTTCAACACGGCGTCCACCCCGGTGCTCAGCAGATAACTTCTATACAGAAACACTCCAAACTGCGAGCACCCACGGATTTATCAACGGGACATCCAGTAAACCACACAGGTTTAAATGCAAGCTTTCGGGCTCTTTATTTCAGCCCTTCGTCAGGCAGCAATAAGAACAATAAGCTGTACTTATTTGTATGTCCAGCCGTGTGTGCAGAGTGGGGATACCTACTTGCGTGACACTACTGATCTTTTGTTGAAGCTGCGGGAGGTTGGTGATGTTCCGGATGGCACTTGGTTATGCACCCTGGACATCACCAGCCTCTACACCAATATCCCCCACGGAGGGGGGTTGGCAGCAACCAGAAAATTGTTATTGGACAATCCTTTATATGTTGGTCCAGATTTAAAAAAAAATTCTGTCTCTCCTCGAGGTGGTTCTGACTAAGAACTAATTTTTCTTCAAAAATAAGTACTACCTCCAAGTAAGCGGGTGTGCCATGGGGTCCCCTGTGGCCCCCGCTTACGCGAATACTTACATGGTAGATATCGAACAAGAATTATTTTTCAATAGAGAGGTAAGAGATAGAATTATTTTCTATAAGAGGTACATCAATGACGTCCTCCTCCTATGGAGAGGACGTCCCGAGGATTTTGAAAAGTTAGTACACGACATTAATCTTAAGGATTGTCCAATAAAATTCACATTTCAGATGAATCTCGAACAAATTGCTTTTTTGGATGTGATGATCAAAATTCAAGATAATCAGATCTCCACTTCCTTATACTCTAAAAAGACTGATAGGAACATGATCTTAAGAGCAGACAGTTACCACCCCCCAGCCACCATAAAAAGTCTACCCTATTCTCAGTATCTGAGAGCCAAGCGCATTACCAGTAACCCCTCTGAGGTTCAGCCGACTTTAGAAAACATGACAGAAAAATTCAAAGCCCGTGGTTACCCAGACACTATTCTTGAAGGGGCACGGAGCAAAGTCGCAGGGATTTCCAGGGAACAAGCCCTGGTCAACCCAGCTAGAACTGCAGAGAAGAAGGCAGGTGAACAGATACACTGGGTACAGAATTTTAATACAGCTCATAAAGAAGTAAAATACTGGAGAAATAAATTATGGCCTGTAATTAAGAATGACAATGACCTAAAAAAACTGAAACATGCACGGATTATGCCCTGCTACAAAAAAGGTAAAAGCATAAGAGATTGGCTTGTCCACAGTGACATTAGTGAACATATGTCATCTGACCGCAGAAGCAGAAAAAGAGAACCTGGCTGCTACAAGTGTGTTGGCTGTACAACTTGTCAGCACATAATAGCCACCAAATGCTTTTACCACCCACACTCGGGTAAAAAATACATGATTCGACATGCTGTGACTTGCAGTACCCCATATGTGGTATACATGGTTAAATGCCCATGTGGCTTATGCTACATAGGCAAGACCATCCGCCCCTTTAAGGAGCGGATGGCCATGCACCGCACTACAATTAGAGCTGCTTTAGGGGGCAAACCATCAGATCAGTCTTTGGCGAGGCATTTCTTTGAAATGAAGCATAGTCTAGCTAATTTTAAACATACTATAATCGATCATGTACCTGAGGACAAAAGACGAGGAGACCGCCATAAAACTCTCCTGCGCCTAGAGTCCAAGTGGATATTTTTGTTAGAAACAGTTAAACCTAAAGGACTAAATGATCAGCTCAATATGAATATATTTGCTAACTGATACTAGTGTCATTCTTGATTGCATGTACTATAGGATTGCTGCTTAACAAAATGAGACCCAGTAACCTGTTTACTATAAAGATCGACCTTTTCTTGTAACTTTGTATGTATTGTAAATGTATCTGTATGTATGTATGTCTTTTTATGTGACGATTTGTTCCATTATTGTATGCGTTATGTACCAATTCTAATGTTAAATGTGTTTTCTTTGTAGTCTCCTACAACTTGATCTGAGCCCGCAATGGTGAAGGATCAGCTGTTTGAGCTATTCCCGCGTCACCATGGTAACCGCAATGCTGTGTTTACCGGGGAGGAAAGATGAGGTGACTCCCGGAACTTCCTGTGGACGCACACGCTGCGCACCGGGTTGGCGGGGAACGTGCTGGTATGTACACATGTATTTAAAGTGAACAATAAGCTGTACTTATTTGTATGTGCTGCCTGACGAAGGGCTGAAATAAAGAGCCCGAAAACTTGCATTTAAACCTGTGTGGTTTACTGGATGTCCCGTTGATAAATCCGTGGGCGCTCGCAGTTTGGAGTGTTTCTGTATAGAAGTTATCTGCTGAGCACCGTGGTGGACGCCGTGTTGAAGGAGTGCTTGTCCTTTGGACTTGTTTATATATATATATATATCTATATATATATATATAGATATATATATATATAGATATATATACCCCATTCTTAGGAATGGCGAGTGTGTTGGTACTTCTGTATCTATATATTTGGGTTGATTTTTAATTAACCACTGTTACTGTGATCATAGCTTTCTCATGCACCCTAGATAAGCTAATTTACCTGAAACCTGTGATAGCTGCCCCTTTAATACTAATTCAGGTGCTGTGTTTGGGATTGTCTCACCTTATAAAAGCCATAAGTTACTTGGCAGTTGAGCTTTAACCCAGGAAAAAAAACACATGTTCATTTTAGCTATGATGTGCAAGCAGTTGCCAGGTTCCCATGAAAACCAGTTGTTAGTGTAGGACTTGCAATGAAATGGGGTCCCTTGGCGATGGTCTGCAAGCTTAAATGCATTGATCAATTCATGAACTAAAACCCCATTATTTATTTAATTGATTATTTGAATGTTAAGGTGAGTTAGTTTGTTGTAGCGAATGCTGGGCCCCCTGTGTTTGTATTTACTAGAGTGGGTGGTCACAGGCCACCGCACCCCATCCTGGGAAGTGGGTGCTGTTTGCACCCCATTCTTAGGAATGGCGAGTGTGTTGGTACTTCTGTATCTCTCTCTCTCTCTCTCTCTCTCTCTCTCTCTCTCTCTCTCTCTCTCTCTCTCTCTCTCTCTCTCTCTCTCTATATATATATATATATATATATATATATATATAAGCTTTAGCAAAGCATAGGCAGCATTTGTTTACAAACTGTTCTGATTGTAAATGGTTTAACAGACTTTAAAGGTGACCTGTTACATGTATAAAGGGGAGTGGCTTGCAGGAAAGGCACCCCAGCTAAGCCCCACCCTTTTCATGAGAAATTGCCCCTTTTTGGCACGTGCGGCTTCACCACATAACAGCACCACCCATTAGCACATTTCTAGATTTGCCAGTGCCACTATATAAACAAGTCAATGCCAGTCTTGAATAAAGTCATACAAATAAATGAGGGGTATAATGGTAAAATATGCGCCAACAGTATTTGGAAGTCCCAGCCACTATACTATACCTCTTTGGACTAATAATTCTATACACATTGCTGATAGCAGTTTCTGTTTTCTTTTCACACACCATAACATTTTGCATGAATACCATAAGGTCAACTAAGGATCTCAACAATCTACAGTGACGAAAGTGTTTGTACATAAAAGACTTTTATTTGTACAAGAGATTTCTATTTTGAAATATACTGTTGGCACATATTATACCATTACTGTATATCCCCCAATTGTTTGCAAAACCTGAAAAGTGTCCGATGCATATGCCTACTTGTTACATGGTCATTCACTCAACTGACTGTCTGGATCTGTGACAATTGGTGTTAAAGTCTGTGATGAAACATATTAGGAGTGAAACTACCGCCAGTGAAGTAGATGCAGTGCTCCAGGGCCCAAGGAGTTAATGGGGCCACCCACACTGTGGTCCACATTTTTTTTCATATCTTTAAGTGCAGCATGGGTGCGCAGGCCTGTAGAGGGTAATGAAGCCAGCGTGATGCCAAAAACATAGATGGTCATGGATGCAGCCCCGGCCCCCGATGTCTGGGGTGGTCATTCCTCTCAGTTAGCTAGCAACAGGCAGCTAATCGCAATGCTGCCCGTTGCTGAATAGGAGCCAGAAGACACTGTTCAGACAGGAAGTGAAGTGATCTGAACAGTGAGAGCCCCCGAAGTGAAGTTGAAAGTAGCATGTCCAAGCCACAGGTGAGGGAAACTAATTTAAGGGGGGGCAGAGATAACAGAAAATATAACAGGCTAACAGGCTGCCAACATTTTAATAATAGTTATTTAATAATAACTGCAGGGAAGGGTCTGTTGAATAATAATAAAACTGCAGGGAAGTTTGTGGCTGGGAGCAAAAACTGTGGGCTAAAACCATGCAATAATTCCTCTCCAATTTCTCTTGATCGGAGGCTCACATTTTCGTTCTTAAGACATTCGCACTAGACATGTGCGGTCCCTATTCTGAAGAATAGGAACCGCTACAAACTTGGGAATCCGAGTATTGCCGAGTCTCTGCTCAGCAATTCACGCCAGACTCGGATCCCAAAGCGAGGCCGAACGGTGCCTTCCCGCTGTCGGATTCTCATGAGACTTGGATTCCATATAAGGCGCTGAGCCCGCGCTCGGCACCATTATATGGGATCCAAGCCTGCAGACGTCACGCTCCGCTGGCGCGCTCTGCTAAAAAGTTGTTTTAAACAAAAATACAGTGGGCAGCTTTACACAGTGGGCAGCTTTTACAGTGGGCAGCATTTACAGTGGACAGCTTTACAGTGGACAGCTTTACAGTGGACAGCTTTACAGTGGGCAGCTTTTACAGTGTGCAGCTTTAAGTTTACAGTGGGCAGTTTTACAGTGGGCAGCTTTAAGTTTACAGTGGGCAGTTTTTACAGTGGGCAGCTTTATTTACAGTAGGCAGCTTTACTGTGGGCAGCTTTTACAGTGGGCAGCTTTGTTTTATTTTAAAGGCACTGGCAGTGGGCAGAGGCACCAGCTTTGGTTTCAAAGTCAGTGGGCAGCTTTGTTTCACAGGCAGTGGGCAGAGGCACCAGCTTTGTAGTTTCATAGGCAGTGGGCACCAGCTATGTTTCATAGGCACTTTAGGCAGTGGCCACAAGTTTTAATTGTATTTAAGTTTAGTAGCACCACCAGCAGTATTGTTTTATAGTTTTACAACTCCACATAAACCAGTGTGGGAAGTGCACTGCATACTGTACACCCACTGTGTGTAGTATATGCCGATACTGTGACTGCCGTCTATAGCTCCGTACCTCATCTGTTTATACATTACTGTGACTGCTTGTACCCCATCTGTCTATAGCACAGGTCTTCAACATGTGGCCCTCCAGATGTTGTGGTACTACATTTCCCAGCATGCCCTGACAGTTTTGGCATGCTCTTATAGGAAAAAAGGTGGCAATGAATGTTGGAACATGTAGTTTCACAACATCTGGAGGGCCATAGGTTGAAGACCCATGGTCTATAGGGTACTGTGACGCAGCTCCTTACCAGTTTATAAGGTGCTGCAGTGATCGCAGGCCGTACCCTACTGTTTTTTTTTTAAATGTATAAAATTATTAAAAGGTGAAAGAAAAAAATTCTCTGTCCCACGTGCTGTGACTGCTCTCCGTGGCTCCGTACCCCATCTGTTTATATGGTACTGTGAGTGCTATCCGTACCCCATCTGTTTATACGGTACTGTGACTGCTCTCTGTACCCCATCTGTTTATACGGTACTGTGACTGCTGTCCGTACCCCATCTGTTTATAAGGTACTGTGGCCCTTATTCTGATTGACGCTTACTTTCCCGCATACTTTCGGATCGCGTCTTTACGGCGTCTGCGCATGCGTGGAGAACGCCACGCGCATGTGCCACGCCTTGACTCCGTACCTGTTCGGGCAAATCCCGTACAAAACTGGTCACCGCAATCATTCGGGAAATATGGGCGTATTATGGGCGTCATGCGGAATGACACATGGGCGTAGTTTCAAAGTGGGCAAAACGGGGCGGAAACATGGGCGGACACGGGGGAGTACACTTATGTTGGGGGGCGTGCATTCGGATAGCACTCCGAATGCACGCGAACAAAAAGGGAAGAAATGTGCGGTGTCCAAAAGGCCACTATTGCTTTGCGGACACCACTCGTTCCTGCGGGAGGCGAACGGACCGCCTAATGACTACAAGCATTAACACCTGAACCCAATAAAATCGACTCCTTTACTCATTAATCACTAATAGGACGCTTGTCAGTGCTTTAATTGAAACCATTGCTGCTTCAAGGAAACCTTACTAATCACCCACATATGCTGTACTTCTGACACACTTTAAACCTGCTAACAATGGACATGACTGAATATTAATACTAGCAATACACATGTGTATGCGACATGTACTAATTAAACCACACAATTGTTGTAAAGTAAAGCAATTTATTTATATAAATTTCACTGTCAATGCCACTGTGATGCAATGACAAAAAAATAAAAATACCAAAAAAAACAAACCATGGCACTTAAATTGCTGTAAGGGTTAATGTGTGCAATGCATGTGTTAGGCATGCTTGTAAGGATATATTGGCATCTAATTGATTCCAATTCAAAATAAGCAGTTTTTTATGAGGATAGGTAATTGAATAAGTGGGTCATGTGATGTATTGCAGAAGATACATAATAGTGGGTTGTTTGGCGTAAATACTCCGCTTACGGGCGGTAGCACCGCTTGGCTCCCGTTCGGATGCGGTATTCCCGAGCATACTCTGTAATACTCTGTAATACCGTGCAGAATCTGAGTGTTTCTCCCGCACACGCATGGTTTGTATGTCGTCCGTAAACACGCCCTGTTCTTAAAGAGTGAGTCCGTCCGAATGCGGAGGACACGTGGGCGTTTCTACGGGCGATGGCCGCACGCGGCAGAACACCGTGGCGTGCGGACCGCTCCGTAAGAATGCGGGAATATCCGCACCGATCAGAATAAGGGCCTGTGACTGCTGTCCGTACCTCATCTGTTTATACGGTACTGTGACTGCTGTCCGTACCCCATCTGTTTATACGGTAGTGTGACGGCTGGTACTCTATCTGTTTATGCGGTACTGTGATTGCTGTCTGTACCCCATCTGTTTATACGGTAGTGTGACTGCTGGTACCCCATCTGTTTATACAGTAGTGTGACTGCTGGTACTCCATCTGTTTACTGTGACTGCTATCTGTAGCTCCGTCCCCCCATCTGTATATAAGGAACTGTTACTGCTGTTCGTACCCCAATTGTGCATACGGTACTGTGACTGTTGATTGGTTTGTGCTGTGATAGATATGGAGGATGAACATCTGAGAAAAGAAAAGGAAGCACATACCAGTGCTGCAACTGCTGCCAGCAGTCATAGTCCGTCAAGGTCGATTAGTAAGGCCGTGGCCAAAGGGCATAGAGGTCTGAAGTCAAGGCATGTCAAAGTGAAGCAAAGTACTTTCTTGTTGGGAAGGGCAAAAAATCTTAAGTACATTTATCTACAGACAAACAAAAAATTGACAATATGCCATTCATGACTCGAAGTAGAAAGGAAAGGTTAAGACCTTGGCCACCATCAGTTATAGATGATGATTCTACCTCTCAAGTAAGCCCTCCCTGTAGAGGTGTCAAAAAAATGAAACTCGTGGAGGCAAGTGAACCAACTATGTGCTCAGAGTCATCACATATCCCTGAGCAGAGTCCAAGTGGGTCTGCTGGGCCTGTATGAGCCTGATCCTTCCAATAGTGTACTGGAAGAGGAGGCTCTTTCTGTCATTTGTGCGCACTCTGAAAATGTGGGGATGAGCAGCACAAGTCAGCATGCTGATGTAGACATTGAGGATGCTTCTGTGGAAGTGTACCAAGAAGAGGAGTATATTTGTGTAGCTGCCACTGATCAGGATGTTAGGGATGAGTATGTTGGTGATGAGGGTGTTGGTGATGAGCGTGTTGGTGAGGATATTGTTTGTATCACTCAGACACCAGTGGAAACAGTTGTTGCCCATGGGATTAAAAAGCCCATTGTCATGCCTGGGCAAAAGACAAAAAAATCCACCTCTTGTGTGTGGAATTATTTCCACCCGAATCTGGATAACAACCATCAAGCTATATGTACCATTTGTAAAGCTGTAGTAAGTAGAGGTAGGGACCCTTGCCATCAGGGAACCTCCTACCTGTTACGTCACTTGTAGCGTAATCATCAAAAGTTTTTGAGAAATTATTGATTTGTTAAAGTTTGCATGTCCTATATTCTGGGAGTCTGCCACTGCAGCTCTCACCCAGCATTATTGTGTAAGTCTGCCACTGCAGCTCTCACCCTGCATTAATGTGCAGTTGCGCAGGCAGGGGGGGTTTCTGAGTACCCAGAAAGCCCCCCCCCCCCAGGAATCTAAGGGCCCTAGACTGAAAGCTGAGGGTCCCCTTTTTCCATGGGTACAAGAATTTTAAAATCGGCCCTTGGGAACCAGAGATATCTGACCTCAAAGCAGTGGTCCCCATCCAAGCCTGTTAATTGCTCTTCCCAGTCAGATATTTCAGGTTCTGTCTGACAGAGTTTTTCTGAGGGTATATTCCAAAAGCTGGGACTCTGCTCCTTTGAGGGACACTAGTAGCTTGTCTTTACTGTCAGCCTTCCAGCAGCTGGTTACTGCTCCAGCTCCACACACCTGGTATGTAGTTTTATATACTCGTTGGCGGATTGCTCTGCCTCCTGAACTCTGATCCCCTAGTCCCCAATATCATTTGGTAGGTGGTATTCTCTAGTTTTTCATTCCATCGAAATCTAAGAAATCTATTTCCGGGAACTGGAGATATCTGCAGTCAAGCAAGCTGTCCCCCCACCAGAAAATGATGAATAATAAGCCCACTCCACTATACACCCCTCGTCTGCGTATTAAACATCCTCTACCACCCTGGAAGTTATGTATCAGGGCCCCTTCATTCAGCCCAATGTCCCCTTCTCCCACTCCATCTCCCACCATCTGTGCAGTAAAGGGGAAATTAGTGGAAATTACTGATCCAGGCCCTACATGCTGAGCGGTTGATATAATACCCCCTACCACCCGCAGGACATCAAAGCTTCCCCCACCCCTACCGCTGGAGGATCGGTAGAGGCCCCAATACATTGCTATGCCCAGGGGTCTACACTGCTGTTGACGCCCCTGTATGTATATAAATGTAGGTTAGGTATATTATATATATATATATATATATGTGCATGTGTGTGTATATATATATATATATATATATATATATATATTATCATTTATATACATTTGGTCTATCTATAATACTTTAACTGACCCGGCATATCCTGGTTCACCTAAGTATCCATCTCCGTGCTTTGCTCTGCCCCTCTGGAAACCCCCTTTTGAAAATCCTGCATTTGCCCCTGATGTGGGAGTCTGCGCTGCAGCTCTCACCCTGCATTAATGTGGGAGTCTGCCACTGCAGCTCTCACCCTGCATTAATGTGGGAGTCTGTCACTGCAGCTCTCACCCTGCATTAATGTGGGAGTTTGCCACTGCAGCTCTCACCCTTTATTAATCTGGGAGTCTGCCACTGCAGCTCTCACACTGTATCACACAACCAGATGCCGTCAGAAGATGGAAAAAGAAGGGGGGGGGGGGGGTATACAGCGCTGGGTTTTTCTGAATAATGACCAAAACACAATTTTATAGTAAAATACAAAAGCATTTATTTCAACACACAACAATGAAGACAGTACTCTCTATGAAAAAATGTATAGATACATGTGATAAAAAATATATAATTGCGCAATGAAGTCAGAAGATGGCCTAGGTGACAGGAACGTTTCTGCCACTGCCTGCAGAATGCTGCCGAATCTCCCACTGCTCCTTGGCTGGTGGTAAACAACACGATCAAGCCAGATAGTGGTATTATTAGATATTAAACTGATAAAAACAGATACACAGCACACTCACAGACCAACTCAGCACTCAACTGATAAAAACAGATAACATTTGCAGAACAAGTCAGTGCTGAACGAAACACCCACTGCTCCTCGGCTGCACATCGTAACCAGGATCAAGCCAGATAGGGGTCTTATTGGTGCCTAGTTTTTCAAACTGCCATCCTGTCTGCCACTGAAGTGCCACTCCTAGATGAGCCACGTACTTGTGCCGCACACTAGCATAGTTATCCAGCTACCTCGGTGCAACATTTTGCTCTAAAAAAACAATATTTTGAGGTGTGAGGTGTTCAGAATAGACTGGAAATGAGTGAAAATTAAGGTAATTGAGGTTAATAACCCCATAGGACCAAAAACAGGCCAAAATTCTGTGATTTTAGCTGTTTTTATGAGTTTAAAAAAAAAATACAGATCCAAAACCAAAACCGAAAAGGGCGGTTTTGGCAAAACCGAATACAGATACAAAACCGGAGACAGATACAGATCCAAAACCGCAAAACGTGGCCAACGCACATCTCTAATTCGCACAGGTAAGACTCTGCATCTCTAAGAAGTACGATAGTATTGTGGTTTCAGGGATCTCCATCATAGGTACCCATTGGACTTTCAACAGAAAGGTACGGACATCTAACCCAGAAGCAAGGGAACAATACCATTGAACACCCAGCCTCAAGTTTCCCTGAGATGAACACCTTTCTCCGTGGGACACTGCCACCATAATGTATATCTCCAGCTGCAGTTAACCACATTGAACAGCATCCCCAACACCCAGCCCACAGTTATTGCTCCCAGCCACAGACTTTACACCCATTGACATTGGACAATCAACATCTATCACCCAACCCCAGAGCGCCAGCACCCCCCAAATCCTTCCCAGCAATCTTCAAGGGGGATCAGGACTCCCCCCTTCCGGTGCAGGTCGCAAAGGGTTTACCCTTTCCTCTCTGAGCGCTGTGCAAACACCATTCACCTAATAAAACTACAGGAAGGCGGCCAGGGTCTGAAAAATCAATAGCCTTTGCAGGCTACAGCCTAGAGTGCTTGGGTCCTGGGGGAAGGGGGGTGTTGGGGTCCTCTCAGCTCCTGATCCAGATCCTGAGTGGCTCATAGTGGCACCAACAAACATTTAAAATATGGCACCTGTCCTCCAGCCTATCAGAGCTCACAGACCACCAGGCAGAGATAACAATTGGCTACCAGACCGCAAACTCTAATTTGCTCATGAGCCAGGGCTATATTTCAAATGTCTGTCAATGATGGTATGAGCATAGGAGCTCAGTAGCATAGGAGCTTTGGCAATGAGTGCTTTCCTTCTCTCCTCTTCTGCAAGAAGGGAACTATTGTGGGTAATGTGTAAGGGGGCACTACTGGGGGAACTATGTGTAAGGGTTATTACTGGGGGCATAATATGTAATGGGTATTACATATGTGGCATAATGTTTAATGGGATTATGTGTGTGGCATAATGGGGCCAATTCTGCTTCACTCGTGATGAACCAAAATCGGTCCCTGCCCTGATGGTCGGGGTTTGCACATGCACATTTCTGTGCAGACGTAAACCCCCACTGCAAACAGGCATGCCGATTTGCAGATTTTGCCAGGCCGTTTGCATGGAGTGGTGCGGGCTGGGGCATGTGGCTGCAGGCTCGGGTGTCACTCATTGGAATTCCTAGCATTTCATCAGCTACGAAAATGCTGAACAAATTTAACCGGGGAAGCCCTGTCTTCGACTAGAAGCCTGAAAATATGTCAGTCTCCACTGACTTATATATATGCGACGGCAGAGGAAATCATTTGATGGTCGCCGACTAGCAAATAATTTCTCCTGCTGTGGGCACATGCGATAGCCTAGGATCTGTCTTCGTGACACATCCCTTTGTATAGTTGTGAGGGAAAATGGCACAGGGGGCGTGCAATTCCTGAGCAGACATCAACACATAGCATAGCAATGTATTATGGCCCCTACCGATCCTCCAGCGGTAGGGGTGGGGGAAGCTTTGATGTCCCGCGGGTGTGAACCGCTCAGCATGTAAGGCCTGGATCAGTAATTTCCACTAATTACCCCTTTACTGCACAGATGGTGGGAGATGGGGTGGGAGAAGGGGGCATTGGGCTGAATGAAGGGGCCCTGATACATAACTTCCAGGGTGGTAGAGGATGTTTAATATGCAGAGGAGGGGTGTATAGTGGAGTGGGCTTATTATTCATAATTTTCTGGTGGGAGGACAGCTTGCTTGACTGCAGATATCTCCAGTTCCTGGAAATAGATTTCTTAGATTTTAATGGAATTAAAAACTAGAGCATCCCTCCTACCAAATGGTATTGGGGACTAGGGGATCAGAGTTCAGGAGGCAGAGCAATCTGCCAACAAGTATATAAAACTACACACCAGGTGTGTGGAGCTGGAGCAGTAACCAGCTGCTCGAAGGCTGATATCTCTGGTTCTCGGAAAGTAGAGACAAGCTTCTAGTGTCGTTCAAAGGGGGAGAGTCCCAGCTTTTGGAATATACCCTCAGAAAAACTCTAAGTCAGACAGAACCTGAAATATCTGACTGGGAAGAGCAATTAACAGGCTTGGATGGGGACCACTACTTTGAATCTCCGGTTCCCAATGGCCGAATTTTAAAATTCTTGTACCCATGGAAAGAGGGGCCCCTCAGCTTTCAGCCCATTGGGGGCCCGGGACAGCTGTACTCCTAGCACCCCCCTGTTGGCAGCCCTGATTGCTGAAAATACTGGTAACTGGGACACTCGCGGTGAGAAAGACCAGATCAAGCGATAGCCGATGTGGTAGTCAGCTCTGTATTGTTGCTGTGCTTCCGGGACCGCTGTCTGTATGACAGGCGCAGTACAGGAGGCATTGTGTCCCAGCAGAAGCAGAGTGGTAGTGCAGGGAGAGGCTTGAGCGCCTCTTCAGTCCGGCGCAGGAGCCGCTGAGTGGGTAGCGCCGGCCCTGATTGTGACCTCTGCGATGCTCTGCAGTCAGGGTTGGCAACAGAAAACTTGGCTATCTCTGGGGCCCCCCAACATGTAACGCTGATTGTTATTACAGTATATTGCATATTGAATGTATTTTTTTTATTATTATAAATAAACAGATAATTAATATATACAATGCAATATAATAGGGAAGAGTAATAGGAGGGCACAGCATTGTGTGTTGTATGGTTTGGTGTGTTGCGTGATGTCACTAAACTAATTAGTACGGGTAGCCAGGTGATCAGGCAGCCATGCTTACAGACCCCGAGTCCCTGAAAAGCTTGGGGCCCCTCAACTGGTTGGGGCATGGGATGAATGTCCCCTGTGACCCCCCCCCCCCTGTCGCCTGCCCTGCCTGTCACTAAAGAGAAGCCACAGAGAGTTTGTTTACTTTCTGTGGCTCCTCCCCCCTGAATAGCCCTATTGGCCACCTAGTGGCAAGTAGCGGCCGATCAGGAGCAATATGGGGGACCCCTACTCATTTTGTCCCTCGTATTTTGGGAACCAGGACCAGCCCTTGAGCCTGGTGCTGGTTTTAGAAATCCTGGGGATCCACTATGTTTTTTGTCCCCTTAATATTTAAAACCAGGACCGTTTTTTTGAGCCTAGGGCTTGTTATGTTCAGGAGGGGGGGCAGTATGCCGGGTTTTATTTCACAAATCGCACATGTGCATAATTCGCATGTTTTCATGATAAAATTCACACCATATCGCATTTTTTACCTGTGAATTTGCATCCCATTAAATATTAAATTTTCTTTGAAAAAAAATTAGCGACTTGAAAAAAATGCGATATGGTGTGATTTCAGAACCTTACTAAAAATCAAATCCTATTAAATGTCATCCAATGTGTTTTTTTTTCTTTTGTGTTTGTGTGTGTGCTTGGGGGGCATTCATTTGCACCTGGGCCCACAACTCGCTAGTTCCGCATCTGTGGTCAATGAATTGTTACATTGAATGTCCAGACCATAAGCCATGTGGCCAGCATAACCCTTCTTTGCATAAATAAAAAAATGCGAACCATTCCTACACAAAGATACAGTATGATTCTTGCTTCTCTGTTTAATGAGGTTATCTGTCTGCTGATCTTCAGATTTATGCTGCTGTAAGGAGACTCCCAGCTCTGCCAGAGTCAGGCTGCTGAGACTGCAGAAAGTAATACGCTAACCTGAATACAGATGAGGAGGGAAAAAGACTGGCAGGCTAGTATATCTACAGACAGAATCACTGATATACAGTGCAGACATGCAAGGAATAATGCAGAAAGCTACTCCAGGCATTTCCAAATGAGGCATCTTCTAGAACCGTGTATCAATAAACTTTCAGTTATCAGCAGATGCTAGCAGCTACTTTTTAATACACAAAAAGTTGTTTTATCTATTCAGTGCAAATGGCAGAAAGGTAATTGTTATGTTTGGAAATATCTTGTAAACCATGATATCATTCCATTGCAATGCCAAAATAAACACATTTTTAAGTATTGATAATTTGTGTGCAAATTCTCTTTATTGGACAAAACCATGTACACAGCAGGGGGGGGGGAGGCAGATGTAACATGTGCAGCATGTGTTTTGGCATTGCAATATAGATATCACTTTGACGTACAAACCCCAGCCAATTCTAACTCTCTATCTGCATATGTTAACATCAGCCCCCCCTGCAGTGCACATGGTTTTGTCCATTAGAGAGAAAATTTGCTTTTGCGAGTGAACCAGAATAAGACCATATATGTATATTAATGAAAACATGGAGGAAAGAGTTTCATTTCCAATCTTTCACCTAGATTATCCGAATTCTAACCCTTTTTCCTATATAGTTCATAGTAGGTAAGGCTGAAAAAAGACTTGCGTCCATCTAGTTCAACCTGGTATAGATATCCATTGCTGATTTGGTAGGTTCTGGTATTTTACAGACAAATTATATTTCTTATTTGTACCCATGGATGTTTTTCTCCAGTAAATGTTTGTCCAACTTTGCCTTGAACGCATTTAATGAGCCAGCCGTTACCACCTCTCTGGGAAAAGAGTTCCAGAGTTTGACTGTTCTGACCGTAAAGAAATTCTTTCTACTAGCTGAATGAAATCTTTTTTCTTCTAATCTATACTCATGCCCTCGCGTCCTAGATTCCTTTCTAGTAGAAAAGAGGGTGCGTGACAGTTCCTTATATTGGCCCTTGATATACTTGTACATGTTGAGCATGTCCCCCCTTAAACGTCTCTTTTCTAATGTAATAGTCCCAAATTGCTTAATCCCCGTAGCTTAAATTCTCCATTCCCCTAATAAGCTTTGTTGCTCGCCTTTGGACTTTTTCTAATTCTATGATGTCCTTTTTATAGTGTGGGGCCCAGAACTGTACTCCGTACTCTAGGTGAGGTCTCACCAATGCTTTATATAGTGGCATAATTACCCTCGAGTCCCTAGTTTCCATTCCCCTCTTAATACATGCCAGAATTTTGTTGGCCTTTTTTGTAGCTACATTACAATGGGCACTACATCCTAGATTGCTGTCTATTTGGACTCCTAGATCCTTTTCAAGTATGGAATTACCCAGTTCCTCTCCGCTAAGGTTGTAACTTGCACACTGGTTGTGTCTCCCAAGGTGCATAACCTTACATTTATCTACATTGAACCTCATCTTCCATTTTTTTGCCCACTCATCTAGAATTGCAAGATCATTTTGAAGCATGGTGACATCTTCTGATGATTTGATGACTTTGCTAAGTTTTGTATCGTCCGCAAAGATGGATACATTGCTGAGTAACCCTATCCCAATATCGTTAATAAAAATGTTAAACAAAATGGGCCCCAAAACCAAACCCTGGGGCACTCCACTTAGTACCGGTATCATATCTGATACGGCACCATTCACAACCACTCTTTGTTCTCTATTACATAGCCAATTCCCTACCCATCTGCAGATATTTTCACCCAATCCTAGGTTCTCCATTTTATTAATCAATCTCTTGTGTGGGACAGTATCAAATGCTTTAGCGAAATCTAGGAAAATCACATCTACAGCATTTCCATTATCAAGGTTTTTGCTAACCTCTTCATAGAACCCTAGTAGATTAGTTTGGCATGAACGATTTTTCACGAACCCATGTTGGTTAGCACTGAGTAGACGGTGATGATCTAAATATTTCTGGATACCATCCCTTAAAAATCCTTCAAATAGTTTACCCACAATTGATGTTAAACTAACGGGTCTGTAATTAGTGGGGTCTTCCTTTTTTCCTTTTTTGAATATTGTCACTACCTCTGCTATTCTCCAATCTTTTGGTACTATACCTGACGATAGTGACTTGCTAAAGATTTAATGTAGGGGGGTAGCTAGTTCATCCCTTAATTCCATTAATACCCTCGGATGAATCCCATCTGGCCCTGGTGATTTATTTGTTTCGAGTTTGCTTAGCCTCAGTATTATTTCCTTCGGCGTGAAATCCACAATGAGATCTGGCTTATTTGTCCCGTTTGTGGTAAATGTTCGTTCCACAGTCTGCTCTCCCTTAGTAAATACTGATGAGAAGAACTCATTTAACAGTTTTGCTTTTCCCTTGTCCTCAGTAACACTTTTACCACTAGTATCAGTTAGTGGGCCTATGTTTTCCTTAATTAAACGTTTACTATTTATGTATTTAAAAAACTTCTTTGGGTTGGATTTGCTTTCAGTGGCTATGCACTCTTCATATAATATTTTAGCTGCTTTGATTACCCCTTTACAAGTTTTGTTTGATTCTTTGTATTTTGCGAATGCCTCCTCATTCAAGTTATTTTTATAGAATTTAAAGGCTCTGGTTTTATTGTTGATAGCTGACCTTACTTCTTTGTCCAACCATGGTGGCTTTTTTTTGTTGAATTTACCTTTAGTTACTTTAGGAATGTATTCAATAGTTAGTGAATCAATAGAAATTAATATGATGTGACAAAGGCCCTGATTCTAATTAATTCTGTCCCCCACACGTGGGGACCGATGGTTGTGCCCTGCGCAGGGTACTTGTTTCCTAGCACGGCCACACCGATTTCAATCAGGGTGGTCCTGTCGGAAAAATCGTGTCGATCGCATCGCATGCGATTTGGTCGCATGCGATGCGATCGACGCGACCGACCCGATTTTTTAATTGAATCAAATGTGAATAGGGTCCCTGGGACCCGATTTTACATTGGATTCAATGTAAAATATTCCCTAGACCCCCAAATTTTACAACGTAAACCCCACCCCACGATAGACGCCAACCCGAAGCGTGGCGAGCGCAGTGAGCCCGCGAGGGGCGGCGGTGCGTGTCCTCCGACCTTTTCATTCCCCTACTATCCACGTCGGCGTGGAGTTGAGAATATTCAGTGTGGCAAGCGCAGCGAGCCACCGAGCCCGAAGCGTGGCGAGAGTACGCGTATAACTTCACAGGTATACGCGTCCGCTCGCCACGCTTCGGGCTCGGTGGCTCGCTGTGCTCGCCACACTATATATTCTCAACTCCACGCCGACGTGGATAGTAGGGGAATGAAAAGGTCGGAGGACGCGCACCGCCGCCCCTCGCCACGCTTCGGGTTGGCGTTTATCGTGGGGTGACGACGGGGCCATATATAATGTCAAATGGGTTATATTGGCCCAATTAACATTTTTTATATTTTTTCCTATGTGAGATGGACTTAATCAAGTCCATCTCATCTTGTGCCATTATAATGACACAAGACCGACGCGATGCTCCCGATTTCAATGTTAAAAAATATTTTAACATTGAAGCCTATGGCAAAATCGGGGGCATCGCGTCGGTCGCGTCGGGACCAATGTTAATGGTCCCGACCGACGCGATGCCCCCGATTTTTCCTTTGCTGGCAAAATGGACCTGATTTCAAAGGAAATCGGGTCCATCGCGGGGATCGTGTACCTTAACTTAAAGGTACACGATCCCAAAGATTGTGGCCGTGCTAGGAAACAAGTACCCTGCGCAGTTATGAGCATGTGCAGGGCTTCTGTGCGAGCGCCCTTGCCAGCCTGCACTGTCGGCGTGGTGCTCGCAGAGTGGCGGGTGGGACAGGAATGGACAGGGAGGGGTGGTGCCCTGACATGGGAATGCCCAGTATTTAATGGGTGTTCCCATGCAAATGCAATACATTCCAATGTAAATTCAGGAATAAGGCGGTGTGCAGGGGGGCGGGCTGCTGATGTCACATGATGTCAGCCTCCCACCCTGTCTTCAATTTGGAGCCTGCAAATATAAGTCAGTCTCCACTGACTTATATTTGCAAGCCCTGGAGAAATCATTCGATGGTCGTTGTTTTCATAACACATCCCCTCGCATGGTTGCGAGAGGATACAGAAGAATGGTGCATTGTTCTCATCCCTTCCTAAGCAGTAATGCATTATGTGAAATAATTAATATTACATAAAAGGGGGAATTTATCTAATCTATTTGTAGCTCTTTCTGGCCATATATGTATATTTCTCTTTAATCTTTTAAACATAATAAAAATGTCATTTCTTACACTTAAAATTAAGGCAACAGTGCCCCCTACTGCTTTTACCATTCATGTATATTTGTTAATGAACTTTGAAACTGTTGATTTGCTTATTTGCTGTTTTTATCCAGAGAGTAAGGTATACAGATGGAGGCGCTCTCATCAGAGCAGCTCCCATCGCGACATCCGCCATTGTGCCGTCCGCCAGGAAATGATGTGAAACAATGATTTGTCTGTGTACAGTAAATCTGAAGCCTGTACTGCTGTGTTGCAGCTGTACTTAGTGTTGCCACCCAAGCCCTAGGTTAGGATTGATTGGTAATGTAGAAAACAATTGCATGAGGAAATAAACACTAAGAGAACACAAAAATAATAAAATAGAGAGCGCCTTTATAAAAAAGTTATATAATAAATATATTAATAAAACATACATAAACCACTTAAACACATATATTATAGATTACTATAAATAATGATAAATGATTAGTTAAAAACCACAATCTGGTCAATATTGTGAATCTGGTGACTATAGATTATCTCAAGATTGAATAAAGGCCCTTATTCGGGTTGACTAACTCGGATGCAAATTGGCATCCTTGCGAGTCCCTCTAACCCCGCCTTGTGAATGGTTAGCCAGCGCCCCCCATTCGCATTTGGGATGCGTTCGCAAGGCAGATGTTCGAATGATGGTGAAGGCCGCTCGCATATGTAAGGGTGGTCCAGACCACTTTTACATATGTGTATAGAATTGCAAGGAATTGGTGGGGCAGCTGACATCTGGTTATGTCAGCTGACCCCCCTCCCGCATGTGCGGGGGGGAAAGCCCATGAAATGCTGGGCATTCACATATCCTAATGGACCAGTTTGGCACCCCACTCCACTCTCCACCCCCCTGCTCGCAAGGTTGGGAGCGTGCACCCGGCAAACAGACTTCGTACCCACCCAGCATATACACATGTGCAGAAATACTGCTGCTCATGCGCATATGCAAAACATCAGTCTCCTGCAAATTCTCGCCCCAGGAATAGGATGAGAGATTCAGAAAGTGAGAGACTTGGTAAGAAATCTCCAGTTTTTTTAAAGCGGCAGTCATTTATACTGTAAAACCAGTTAGATTTTGCAGAGTAAATGATTGCCACTTAAAAAAAACCTGGAGATTTCTTGCCAAATCTCTCACTTACATTTCACCCCAGGTGTGGTTTAAAGTGAATTACCCAGCGAATGTATTATTCCTTGATATATACATTAACTTTTCAAATTATACAAAAATACATAAGTAAAATTCTAATAATCATTGCATAATTTTAATTTAACATTTATATTATGTACAGAAAAAACATCCAAATGTGCACTTCATGTGCATTGTACAGGTAGCTATTTATTATCAAGGCTATAACCCTTGAATACTCTCGATATACCTAAATTTGTACTCCATATTGTCTGACTCACATAGGGGTTTATTCTGGTTCAGGCGGCTGGGCCGTAAGCGACTCCACAACGCTCACGGACGGGTCTTTCCCTGCGAAAAAACCTGTCCGCAAGAGTACGGTCATTGTGGGCGGCATAGGGGCGTGTTGAGGGGAGCGGCCGAAATAATGAGGGGAAACTGGGTGTACACGGGGGTGCGTACAATAAATGTATGGTGCTACTACCGCTCGATCGGCGAAAGCACCGTTCATTTCGGACACAAAACAGGTGGCTGCCAACTGCCACCTCAGACCACCCCTACAGATACCGCATGAGAGCGGACGGCTGGGTCTGCTAATTAACGCTGATTACTACTCAAACACATACACCTGAATGTAATAAGCAATGCTACAGCCTATTAAGTCCAAACCATTATTTCACTACCTGCAAGCCACACACAGCACTCAAACACATTGGAAGCATATCTTTCTACACTTCTCTACATGTAAAGGTTGGTTTCATTTTAGTTAAGATTCTTTTTAAGACCTGCTTATATATGCCAAGGTAGTTATTTGGAAACCATTTACACACATTCAGTAAGTGTTTTCATATACTTTAAACAGCAGCACACTCAATCTACACAAGTCGACATGTGTCAACCTTTTCACTCTTATACAAACATAGTTTTTTTAATTATGATAAAAATACATAAACCACATCTTAAGGTGCCCACAGACGCTACAATTATCGAATGCGTTTTGTACTTTTTAAGCACAAATTGCATCTTATGTACAATTATTGGATGGTGTTTATGTTCCCTGGAGCCCGATATTGTATGTCTAAAAAAGTATGTGCTGCACGTACTTTTTAGACTACATCTGAAATTTAACATTACAAACATGGGTATATCGGTTTTGCAATAAGATCAGATGAGATGAGATCTAGTACAAGACTGACATGGGTTCATCACATGCATCCAAGTGCACATCTCATAGCAAGCTGGAAGAAAAATTGTATAGAACCATTGTACAGTCAAAAACGCATAGCACAGTACAATTGTAGCGTCTGTGGGCACCTTAACAGCTACAAGGATGTTTCAGCAATGTTTTAAGGCCATGGCCACTATTTAGTTAAAATGTATTTTTATTAGGCAGTTTATTAAGGTAGACAATTGAGGTAATAGAAAACCATAATTCATGAACAATTAGAATAATTCATTTAATTGGCTTAATCATAGTTGAAAGGCTAGATTATGAGGGCCATATTTGTGAAGGGTATGCCAGCGTGCACGGACGTACGCTAACTCTCACGATCGGTGACATACGCTGAGTTTTCCATTGAAAACAGGAGAGACCAGTCCGTACAAGGTGGCGAACGCTCAGATAGCCGTAAGATGTCGGTGTGAAAACGGACGAAATACTGTGGCGTACGCTCTGTTGTACGCCAGTTATCGGTGTCTAGGAGGAAATCCGTCCGTGTACGGTGGCGTACGCTCAAGTGTACGCCACTCCCCTTTGTCGGTGTTTGTGAGCGTCCGTATGCGGATGTTTTGTAGGTGGACTTTCGCTCACCGGCCGTGTACGGGAAACGTACGCTGATATGGAACGTACGTACGTTTGGCCGCCGCAACCAGAATAAGGTCCATAGCCTAATGTCTAAGTCTGGGGTAGCCAACCCTAGTCCTCGAGAGCTACCAACAGTGCATGTTTTGCAGGTCTCCTCACAGAATCGCAAGTGAGCTAATTAGCTCCATCTGTGTATCTTTTAAAATGTGTTAGTGATTAATGAGTGCAGCTGTGCAGCAGCTAGGTTGTCTGGAAAATGTGAACTGTTGGTAGCTCTCGAGGGCTAGGGTTGGCTACCACTGGTCTAAGTCATGAGGAGATAAGCTGGTGGACAGGGCTTCAGGGCCGGAAGCAGCTCCACTTGGAGCCTACATGTTCTCCTCTCCAGCGTCTCATCACACTTTGCGAGGGAAGAGGCATGGAGGGAGGGAAGGAAGGAGACTCGAGCAGCTATGCCTCTCGTCTCAGCCCCTCTTTAAGGGAGGCAGGTTAGCTCCTCAGTCTGCATGCTAACACCTGAATGAAACAGAATTTAAGCACAAAGATTCATGAGCTCAGAGAAGTCTGCCATGGCTGCTGTTGCTGCTGGAATGCTGTGAACAATCTTCACCCCTCACATCATTATTGCGAGCCTGAAAAAAGTCAATTTTTAATGACACATTTAGGTTTTTGAGGCCGGACACGGGTTCAGTGTGTAAGCAACCAACCTTGGGAAAACCCAGCTTGAAGTGCAGTGTGAAAGGGGTATAAAAAGAGTCTGACATGGGTCGCCGCAAGGATGAATCCGTGTTCAAAATGGAGGGTTTGACACGGGTTTGCGGTCTGAAAGCTGTATGGCTCTTTCCAAGGCAGTCGCCAGTGCTATAGCTACAGTAGACCGTAACACTAAGTGCTGTAACATTTTAGTGCCCTGTGCCAGAAAGGGAATTGGTGCCCCCCATACAAAAAAAAGCCATTGCATTCCGTATGCACACACCAAAAAATTAGGGGAGAGACTTCATGGTAAAGGGCCGTTAGCCACATAGCAGTACCAATTCCCATTACAACGTACTGTCATGTCTGTTATTTCCATTATACCACATGGCAGTGCCACCAGTGACGTAACTACAAATTTTGCTCCCCCTGCAAAAAAAGTTACTGGTGCCCACACACACACACACACACACACACCCATAATGCCCCCCACACTATACTCCACATATTATAATGCACATTACACTGTACACCACACACCGCAATACCCCTTACACCATACGCCACACACCGTAATGTCTCTTACACTATACGCCACACACCATATTGCCACTTACACTATACGATACACACCATAATGCCCCTTACACTATACACCACACCATATTGCCACTTACACTATACAATCCACATCGTAATGCCCCTTACACTATACGCCACATATTGTAATACCCCTTACACTATACACCACAATCCCCCTTAGACTATACGCTACATTCCATACTGCAATTTTCACTATATGCCACACACCCTAATGTCACTTAATCAACATATATATATATATATATATATATATATATATATATATATATATATATATATATATATAGCACAAGAGATAGAGTGCGCTAAAGTTTCAGTTGTAAAACCTCCACCACCAAAAAGATCTTTTTTTACCACTGTAAAATGCAGGCTGTACGGTTTTAAACAAATTTAAATAAAAAAGTACAATATAAAATACAATAAAAACTTTTTTTCATTCGTTTGACATGATTGAAGTACAGCAGAGGAGAAACACACACCCAACGCGTTTCGTCATAACGACTTCCTCAGGGGTAATGTTCTAGGTGGTGGGGAAATGAGAAGTTATATGTTAGCTATGGGGAGGGATTTTGTTCGACTAACATAAATGATATAGCGGCTTTTACATACCAAAACGTAGTTAATGAATGAGATCAGTTTATTTTAATCCGCTAATGGTGTACCGGCTTGGGAATAGAACAGGCTGACAAGCCTTTTGATAATCTTCATTCACGACCAATCTGTGAATATTTGGTCCTAGTGTTAAATATGAAGGAGAGCATGTATAAATGGGAAAACAGACTAATGGTTTAGAGTGAATAGGGTATTCATAC
This sequence comes from Crinia signifera, assembly GCF_055691185.1. Taxonomy (NCBI): domain Eukaryota; kingdom Metazoa; phylum Chordata; class Amphibia; order Anura; family Myobatrachidae; genus Crinia; species Crinia signifera. The sequence continues at coordinate 76,921,577 of NC_139224.1, forward strand.
ATACCAATATAGACAAGTACTGTAAAGAGGCAATTTCTAGACGGGGACTATCAATATCTTTGTCTCCCGCAATCAAACCTGGAAGATTACATAGTAATTACCAGAATGTTTTTGGCAATTTGTTAAATTTGCTAAATACTTGATGGAAATGGGACAAATTCCCAATCCAATGTGTATATTCACATAGATCATATATAGGTAAAAGTACCGTCAAAAAATAAAAATATCTATTATAAGAAGCATCTATTTACAAGGAGCATAATCTATGGAGAAAACTTCAGAAATTAACCCACCTCTCAGAAAGTGCATCCAGCAAGTGTCCTTCTCAGGCTGCATATGAGGACCACTGGGATTAGTCTGCTATATATAGTGAAGTAGGTGTGATGTCACTTCCTATGGGTGGGACAGATGAATATAATCCCCGATCTAGCATAATACCTATAAACAGGGCATATATCGTAATGCCGTTTATATAACTGGAATAAGTGCAATACAAGGCCTGTGTGCAATATTTTTATTAAGAACTAGAGGAGCTCAGAAGCTGATAATAGCCTCTTCGGTCCCGGCGTGCGTTCCATTTTGCGTTCCACCAAACGTCACTTCCGTTTTCCGGGATTTCATAATGTTGGTGGAAGCGGAGTTGTATGTGACTGGAATAATCAGGGCATATATCATAATGCCGTTTATATAACTTGGATAAGCAATACAAGGCCTGTGTGCAATAATATTTAATAAGAGCTAAAGAGCTCAGAGGCTGATAGTAGCCTCTTCGATCCCGGTATGCGTTCCAATTTGCGTTCCACCAAACGTCACATATATATATACACATACACACACTGTATAACACACACATAGCGGTACCAGAACACTTACCAATTTCTTTTCTTATCAGGTAACAGAGCTGAGGGGACCAGGTGTGGTTGGCTACTTTGTGCTGGGGGGGGGGTTGAGGGCAGGACTCTTTGTTGCTATATGACAGCCTGTGTGCGGAAGGAGGAGCAGCATGGGGTGGGAGCAAGCGGCCAGCACAGGACACGTGCAGATGGAAGACATTTCTCCCATGCATCTGTCGTTGTCCATAATTTGGTCTAGTATTGAGGGGGTCAGGGGGAAAATCCAGGAATTTTAGGGGTAGGTCCAGATACATATATATCTCAAATATTGGTAAGCTGCGTCAATATATTAGTGAGCAGGTGCTCAGAAATCTCCCCTGTGTGTGTGTGTGTGTATGTAAGTCTTGTACTGTTGGGATAGGAGGGCCCTCTCTAATGCTGGGGTGCAAGTCCATGCTGCATCAGTTTAGCTATGGAGAAGATGTGCACCGTGTCAGGTGCGGCTTTGAAGTTAGCTGACAGACTGTCTGGACCCAAGACTGTGGCAGTACCTGTGGGGACATTACAAATTAAACAGGCACCCCCTGGCCAGTCCTCACCATCTCCCTGCAACTTCTCAAACAAAAAGCTTTCTAATAAAATGCACATATACTTGATACATTCCCTTCAGCATAAAATGACCCTATATAAAGAATGGTACTCTTTACCTAGAACGGCGCCCGTCGCGGGCATCGCGGGTACATTTATGTGCGGCCGCGACGCGACCGACGCGATGCCCGCGATTTCCCATTGAAACCCATGTTAAACATAAATTTCCCATTGAAACCCATGTTAAACATAAATGTACCCGCGATGCCCGCGACGCGATGCTCCCGATTTCCCATAGGAATCAATGTTAAAAGGCGCGATGGACCCGATTTTGCTGTTAAATGGCTCAATCCACCCGATTTGGCCATAGGAATCAATGTTAAATGGGCCATAGAGCCCATTAACCCTTAAATGGCCCCCCAAATTTTTAACGCCACCCCACGATCCACGCCAACCCGAAGCGTGGCGAGCGCAGCGAGCCCGCGAGGGGCGGCGGTACGCGTCCTCCGACCTTTTCATGCCCTACTATCCACTAGGGCGTGGTGTGAGAATATAATAGTGTGGTGAGCGCAGCGAGCCACCGAGCCCGAAGCGTGGCGAGCGCAGCGAGCCCCGCGAGGGGACGCGGATACCTTCACAGGTATGCGCGTCCCCTCGCGGGCTTCACAGGTGTCCGTGGCGACGCGGACACCTGTGAAGCCCGCGAGGGGACGCGTCTACCTGTGAAGGTATCCGCGTCCCCTCGCGGGGCTCGCTGCGCTCGCCACGCTTCGGGCTCGGTGGCTCGCTGCGCTCGCCACACTATTATATTCTCACACCACGCCCTAGTGGATAGTAGGGCATGAAAAGGTCGGAGGACGCGTACCGCCGCCCCTCGCGGGCTCGCTGCGCTCGCCACGCTTCGGGTTGGCGTGGATCGTGGGGTGGCGTTAAAAATTTGGGGGGCCATTTAAGGGTTAATTTGGCCTATTTGGCCCCAAATCGGGTCCATTGAGGCATTTAATAGTAAAATCGCGGTCAATCTGCCGTTTTAACATTGTTTCCTATGGGAAAATCGCGGTGATCGCGGGCATCGCGGCCATCCCGATTTACCCGCGATGCCCGCGATGACCGCGATCACCGCGATTTTTACCCCCGACGCCCGCGATTTCAATCGCGGGCGCCGTTCTAGGTAAAGAGTACCTAAAGAATATATAGTATACAGGGTGTCCTTGTTTATTTAACTAGGATCTGGAACTTTAAATGGAGAAAAAAAATGCTTACTCTGGGTGGGTACCACAACAACAGGCACTCTTCTCCTTGTCACCTCCTTTTCTGGGGCAGCAGCCAGAAGGAGCAGAGAAGAGCAATAGCAGTAAAGATGCAATCTCCTCATTCTGTGGTGCTGGCGGAGTTTACTGCATGAGTGCTGACTGATGACTGGACAGTGGGAACAAAGGGGAGGGGGAGTGCACTGTGCAAAGGCTGCTGTGTGCACAACAGCAAGACAGTGATCATTATAACACATTGCCAGCCCCTCCCCCCTCCGTGGTCCATTAAGCTCCGCCCCCTCACAGAGCTCCCAGTCCAGCACAGCAGCCATACAGAGAGAGGAATGAGGATAAGTCCGAACAATGCATGCAGTAGAGTGACTGACACTCACAACCGGGAGGCAGGCTGGATCCTTACCGGCTGTCAGGTATATGCACTCACAGTGCAGCCACGGCCCCAGTGCTGCATAACAGCCCCCACTGCCAGCGCCCATGCAGACCCCGCTGCTGCTCGCTCCTCCAAGCGGCAGCGGGGGCTGCCTTACACAAGTTACACCACTGAGTGCTGCTATTGAAAGCAAATGGGAGTGGCCACAGCCAATGTTCCCTCTAATTTTACGAAGGCTGTGTGCGGCAAAAGATTTTGGCTGTGCAGGGAAATTTAAATTTTTGTGCGTCACTTATATATACCTGGAAAATGACATTCAGCATTTGTGTTAACTTTACTTCAAAATTATATTAAACATTTAAACATTAAAACACTGCACACAATGTAGATAATGGGTGAAACACACATTAATTGAGTCCACAACTGCAAAAAGGGACCACTGCTGCTTTGTGCGCTCTGTTGTAATGTCTGTGCGCACGCTCGGCGAGTTGTGTGCGCGCGCACGCGCGCACAGCTTAGAGGGAACACTGGCCACAGCCTGTGCACACATTACATCAGGTAGAGCCCCTCAGCCATATCATCTAATATATAGATAGATAGATAGATAGATAGATAGATAGATAGAATACAGATTGACTGCGATTAAGTACAGTTACATTAAGAACATGGGTTGTAGCCCCCAAGGTTTGCAAATGATGGGGAGACATTGCTTCCCATCGAGCAGCCCGAAAGCTGTTTATAGAACTTAACATTAAATAAAAAATAGTTCTTGGTAAGGGTAAGTCTCAAGAGTTCCAAGAATAAATTGTGGTCAACAGACTGCATCCTTGTGGACCGCAGGAACCTGTCCATAGTGTCAAGGCCCTCCTCGTGTGGAATGCAGGTATACAAACTGCTGATGTCCATGACGCACAGCAGGGTTTTTTGGGGTACCGTCAAAATCTGATTGAGGATTTTGAGGAAGTCGGTGGTATCTTTTATATATGTCGGTTGCTCTCTGATAAGTGGTTGTAGGATGCCATCTAGGAACTGGGAAATGGGTTGAAAGATGGAATTTTGGGCAGAAATTATGGGACGTCCTGGGGGGTCACGGAGGTTTTTGTGTATTTTAGACAATGTAAAGAAGATGGGGACCGAAGGATGGGGTTGTTCAAGTGCTTTCTGCAACTTCACTGTGATCAGCCCTGTTGCCAGTGCTCTTGCCAAAACTTGATCTACCTCTTTCTTGAACTTCTCAGTTGGATCACTGGAGAGAAGCTCATAGATGGCAGTGTCCTGTAGTTGCCTTTCACACTCAGCTGTGTACTTGGAAAGATCCTGGTTCACTAGGCCGCCACCTTTGTCGGCGGCTCTAAAGATAACATTGCGGTATTTGCTTAACTTGGATAATTCCCGCTGTTCATTCTTAGTCAAATTGGAATGGTTGGGATGTGCAGCGTCGTTAAATTTGATCATTGCGGTGTCCAGGAGGCGTGTGGCAATAGCAGGGTTCTGGGATGGTGGGTCAAACGTAGATTTAGACTTGCGTTTGATGAATTGTAGATGTTGTTCTGTGCTGGGAGCAGCGGTTTTGTCCTGGAAGAACTCTTTTAATCTTAGATTTCTCATATGGTGATATAGGCCGATCTTCCATGACAGGTCGTAAAAGGGTGTGGTGGGGACAAAGGAGAGACCATAATTGAGGACTCTCATTTCATCTGGGCTGAAGGATCGTTCAGAGAGGTTGTATACCAGTGACTCTACCGGTTTGTGGTTTTTCTTGTTGATGCGCGAATTCTGCCCGCCCCGGCGGGTGGTCTTCCTCCTCCTCTCCTTTTGGAGGTAGTGGGGGTGGAATCTCCTTCGGAGGTCCCCAAAGGGGACGGATGTTCTGGGGTATCGGACTCTACATTAAACTCACTGTCGCTGTTGGAAGACATATCAGTCTTGTTTTGTGGGTTCTGAGCCCTCTTGAAGGGACGATGTCTTTGTGGGCGATTCCTTCTTGAGGTATCTGGTTCGTTCCCAGCAAGCCAGCAATACACTTTATTACTGTCATAATCCTCTTTGACAGTATAGTACTTATTTCTCTTGAATTTCAAGAGATCCTTTTGATAGTTGTCACACTGGATTTGCAATTTGTTCAGCCAGTCTTGGGTGGAGTCATGTGTGAAGTCCGTTTTGTGGATGCGCTCAAACTCAGTCAATGTTTGTTTGGCTAATTTCAATTCCTGGGCGGCCTCTTCTATTACTAGTAAGATAAGATCGTGGCTACATTTATTAAGAATCCCAATCCATCGGCGGCAAAAGTTGGGATTATGCCGACCGATGTTCGGGGTATTCCGCACACGAAATCCCCGTGGGATCATTTTCTCACGGTGGTATTCAGAGAGAGATACTCCGTGGAGCAGATAGTCTGTTTCTCTCTTCTTCAAGCGATACCATTGTTTGAAAAGTACGTTCAGGCTGGGTTGGTCTTCCATTTGATGGAGCCTTTGGGTGAATAATATTCTCTCTGAATCCTCTTCAGAGAAGCTGAAGTGTTCCCCCTTATCAACGGCCATCCCTTGATACCCCGGGGTGTCCCTGGAGGAAGATGGGGTGCCAGCACCGTCGGTCATGGTTAAGCTTGCTTTGGCCTGCATCTGGTCAGTTGTCACAACAGGGTAGGTGGGATGTCGGTTATCTGGTGTCGACAAGTTAAAAAAGTGAAGGTAGATCACTTTGTTTGAATGACAAGCACTCAGTCATTCAGCATGGGGTGCCTTGGCTCCTGGGGATGTGGGAGCATCCAATTTGTAGAAAATGCTTGTAGGCCTGGCACGCCCTCAACGTGGTACAAGTTACCCCGGTGCCCTCCGGAACGGATGGGTAGAAGCAAAGAAAGAAGCAAACAGCGGCACTCTGGGGATTTTCAAACCGGTGTATTCATCAAAAAAGCATACCAACGTTTCAGGGTATATATCACCCCTTTGTCAAGGTATAAGTGCAATAACAAAAAATAGTGAGTGGTGCTTACCTTAAATAACAAAGTGAAATCACGCTGCTTGGCATGCTGGTGCCGGAGCCCCGGAAGTGTGTGTAGTGAGGAAGCGTTGGCAGTAGGGATGCCAATCCCGGGGCATTTTTTCAATCCCGGGATTCGGGATTGAAAATGCTCAATCCCGGGATTCCCGGGATCCCGGGATTGGCCTCCCTAATAAAAAAAAAACGGCCCCTCCCCCAGATGACAAAATAAATTGCTCCTAAAGCTGCCCCCCGCACTGTCACTTATGGCGGCGGGGGTTGTGGTGACAGGGCAGCAGCAGGACGGCTATCTCCGGCGGGTGGGCAGAAGGCTGGCGTTGGCACAGCAGGCTTCTGTCCGGCTTTGGGACAGTGTGCTGTGCTGACAGGCAGAGCAGCGGCCGGGCTGCGCAGCGTGACGTGATGTCAGGTTCATGCTGCGCAGCCTGGGCGCCGCCATGCTTGTCAGCACAGCACTTAGTCCCTCCCAACTCCCGACAGCAGCACCGGGGGTAAGAAACAGTCAGCCGGGCAGCGTCTGAGCCATATTCTGGTGCTCAGCGCTGCCCGGCTTTAAACCAAAACGAATGGGGTTACTAATCCCGGAATCCCGCCGATCCCGATCCCGGGCAGGCGGATATCCTGACTGTGGAGCGCAAAGTGAGGCGCAAGCCGAATGGTCTCTCTGGAGACCATCGGCGCTGGGCTGGAATGGGCGTGTTAGATCACGGGATCTCCATTGGGCCAGCTGGACACAGCGTGATTGGTCCTCCCTGTAAAAACATAACATATATAAAAGCAACTGTTAAGACAGTGGAAATTGTCAATGGGAAGATGCGTGTAAAACACATGCAATATACATATCAAAAGCATCGTTGTGAGTGAACATGGTGCTAATATATACAAAATACGGAAGACACATAAGAAGGTTGACATTACTCACTCTTTCAATATATTAAACTCAAGTTAAACTGACAGTGTGCTTTAAAGAGCACTAGATGGGCAGGGGCTGTCCTCGACTATGGGGCTATGCAGTCACCCGTTTATTCTAGCGTATTAACGCCATTAGAAAACAGTTGGCATATGTCGCCTTAATCATGTCGACTATATTGCTTGGGCATAAAGTCTATGGGACCGCACTCTATGTCCAGTGTATTCCAATGAGCACACAAATCTGTGAATTAGCAGCTCCACCATTGTGTGAGTGACAGCAATCTCACTCTATGAAAGTGCTGCATCTGCACTTACCCACAGGCTGTGATGGCGTACCATATCTGTATTGCGCAAGGAACACGTCCATTAAGGTGCCAGCCTTAATGATCTGAATTTCATTGCTTTTTGGAGTTTGAGTGGAAGAGTTCCAACAGGTTTCTGAAATGTCAGATCATGTGTAAGAAGCCTTAATGGGACATGTGAAACCATAAGGTTTTTTGTCTATGCAATTTCATAGCTTTTTTTAAATTTATTATTTTTAAGGCAGAAATGTAAAATTAAACTGTAAGAATAAATATTGGATTTTTTAAAATGTTTAATGAAAATGTTCGTATAACATATGTTTGTGCAAAATATATTTTTATTTACCAAACAGAATTTTTATACTGTTAACTTAGGTCAAACTATTTTGTTGCCTTAAAAACATGAAAAATATCAACATATAAATTCCAATTTTTTATGCTTTTGTCTTCATATTTTACTGGGATTGGGTGCAAGAGATAAACATTTAATTAGACTAAAATTCACATTCCTGTGTGTCACCCCCCCCCCCCACAGACCCTGCATGTCACCCCTATAGTCCCCTGCACCCTATGTGTCAACCCCCCTACAGTCCCCTGCACCCTGTGTCAACCCCCCTACAGTCCCCTGCACCCTGTGTGCCCCCCTCCTACAGTCCCCTGCATGTCACCCCATACGGTACCCTGCACCCTGTGTGTCACCAGCTAAACCAGGGGTGGGGAACCTTTTTTCTACCAAGGGCCATTTGGAAAATTTTAAAACCCTTCGGGGGCCATATAAAACTTATCAATTATCGGCATATACGCGTGGGCATTATACACAGGGCAGCGGCATATACATGTGGGCATTATACACAGGGCAGCGGCATATACATGTGGGCATTATACACACTAGCAGTGGCATATACATGTGGGCATTATACACACTGGCAGCGGCATATACATGTGGGCATTATACACAGGGCACCGGCATATACATGTGGGCATAATACACAAGGGCAGCGGCATATACATGTGGGCATTATACACACTGGCAGTGGCATATACATGTGGGGATTATACACAGGGCACCGGCATATACATGTGGGCATAATACACAAGGGCAGCGGCATATACATGTGGGCATTATACACACTGGCAGCGGAATATACATTTGGGCATTATACACAGGGCACCGGCATATACATGTGGGCATTATACACACTGGCAGCGGCATATACATGTGGGCATTATACACACTAGCAGCGGCATATACATGTGGGCATTATACACAGGGCACCGGCATATACATGTGGGCATAATACACAAGGGCAGCGGCATATACATGTGGGCATTATACACAGGGCACCGGCATATACATGTGGGCATAATACACAAGGGCAGCGGCATATACATGTGGGCATTATACACACTGGCAGTGGCATATACATGTGGGGATTATACACAGGGCACCGGCATATACATGTGGGCATAATACACAAGGGCAGCGGCATATACATGTGGGCATTATACACACTGGCAGCGGAATATACATTTGGGCATTATACACAGGGCACCGGCATATACATGTGGGCATTATACACACTGGCAGCGGCATATACATGTGGGCATTATACACACTAGCAGCGGCATATACATGTGGGCATTATACACAGGGCACCGGCATATACATGTGGGCATAATACACAAGGGCAGCGGCATATACATGTGGGCATTATACACACAGGCAGCGGCATATACATGTGGGCATTATACACACGGGCAGCGACATAAAAAGTGACAGTGTGGAGGAAGGGGGGTGTCACCCCCAAACAAGTTAATGTGATTATGTCTGATTATGAGAATCAGACATAATCACATTAACCTGTTTGGGGGTGAATCCAGGGGTAAATGACAACCCCTGGATGTGTTTGTCACTGGGGAAGGGAGGGTGAGAGAAGCAGCATTGGCGGGCGCATCTTCTGCATATCTCCCCCGCCTCCCGCCTGGCTATATTATCGATTAATCAGCTGCCCGCCATCCCGCCCGCCTATATTACTGATGTACTGTATCAGCCGCCCGCCCGCCTATATTACTGAGGTATCAGCCGCCCGCCCTCCTATATTACATACCAGGCGCCGGGGATGGCTGCTGCAGCTGCCGCCGGGGAGATGTGTAGAAGACGCGCCCTCCAATCACAGCGGCTGTGGAGGGGATGCGCCAGCAATGATTGGCGGGCGCGTCTTCTGCACATCTCCTCGGCGGCAGCAGCAGCAGCCATCCCCGGCGGCTGGTATGAAATGTAGGCGGCCGGGCGGATGATACTTCTGTAATATTGGCGGGCGGGCGGCTGTAATATAGGCAGGCGGGCGGGCCGGACAAACTGGGTGCGGGGGCCGTATCCGGCCCGCGGGCCAGAGGTTCCCCACCCCTGAGCTAAACCATCCCACCTGCGTGTCACCACCTATTCAGTCCCCTGCATATCCCCCCTATTCAGTCTCCTGCACCCTGTGTGTCACCACCCCCACAGACCCCGTGTTTCACCACCTATACAGTCTCCTGCACAATGTGTGTTATCCCCCCTACAGCCCCCTGCACTCTGTGCTTCACCACATATTAATTCCCCTGCACCCTGTGTGTTGCCCCCCTACAGTCCCCTGTACCCTGTGTGGCACCACCCCCCCCACAGACCCTGCATGTCACCTACTTTACAGTCCCCTGCACCCTGTGTTTCACTCCCCCTACAAACACTACACCCTGTGTGTCACCACCTTTACAGTTCCCTGCACCCTGTGTGTCACTCCCCCACAGTCTACTGCACCCATTGTCACCCCCCTACACTCTGTATCACCACCTATACAGTCCCCTGCACCTTGTGTCTCACCATCTATACAGTCCCCTGCACCCTGTGTGTCAGCCCCCTACAGTCCCCTGCATCCTGTGTGTCAACCCCTATAGTCCTCTGCGTGCTGTGTGTCACCACCTATATAGTCCCCTTCACCCTGCATGTCACCCCCCCTACAGCCCCCTGCATGTCACCCCCCTACAGTCCCCTGCACCCTGTGTGTCACCCCCCTACAGTCCCCTGCACCCTTTGTGTCACCACCTATACAGTCCTCTGCACCCAGTGTGTCACCACCTATTCAGTCCCCTACACCTGTGTGATACCCCAATACAGACCCCTGCACCCTGTGTGTCACCACCCCCGCAGACCCTGCGTTTCACCCCCTACAGTCCCCTGGACCCTGTGTTACCACCTATACAGTTCCCTGCACCCTGTGTGTCTCCACCTATTCAGTCCCCTGCACCCTGCGTGTCACTCCCTTACAGTTCCCTGCACCCTGTTTGTCACACCCCCCACAGATCCTGCATGTCACCATCTTTACAGTCCCCTGCACCCTGTGTTTCACACCCCCTACAGTCACTACACCCTGCATGTCACCCCCTACAGTCACAACACCCCATACAGACCCTGCGTGTCACCACCTATACAATTAACTGCACCCAGTGTGTCACCACCTATACAGTCCCCTGCACCCTGTTATAAAAAGTAGGCAGGTATGCTTCATCCTGTGTGTCACCCCCCCCTACAGTCTCCTTCATCATGTGTCACACCCACTACAGTTTACAGCACTGTGTGTAGCCCCCTGCATGAGACTGCTTCCCACTCTCTCCTCATGTCCAACTGCTATTGCAAAACAAGTTAAAATGCCTATCTTTATAATGGGGCATATTTCACTAAATAAAAAAAAACCTGTAACTATCTGAAAAACCTTAACCCCAAAAGGCACTACACTGGGACAAGCTCTAGCTAATAAAACAAACCCCAAGTCTAAATTCTTCCTCTACATTGAGTTATGCCTTCCCAAAAATCCCCTCATAGACTCTAATGAAAAACGGTGTCAAAAAGCGATTTCTGAAGTGGCAGAAAAAAAACTGACAGTGTGAAGTTTAGAATACTACCAATTGCTCAGTTTTTACTATTTCACCCTGAAATTTTACATGGCACCGGTTGACGATTCTACACGTCCATGCCAAATCTCAGCTCAGTAGGTCCAGTCACTTTTGAGGTGTAACCCCTCAAACACCATGCCCCCATCTCAAAAGTTCCCTATGGGAAAATTCAGTTTGTTTGATTCAGCCTTAATATGAGAGCACGGCCGTGCCTTTATAATAATAATAATAATAATAATTATATATATATCTATATATATATATATCTATATATATATATATCTATATATATATATATATATATCTATATATATATATAGATATATATATATAGATATATATATATTTTTACCCAATAGTGGTATGGCGCCAACAATTATAATGTAAATGTCCAAATAACACAATCGTATCTAATGAAGCACATAAGAGGAATCTTCCAGCACTTATTTATTGGTCTTCAGAGAATTATCTGAGTAAAATCAACGAGTAGACATTTCCAACGCGTTTCGTCTCACAGAGACTTCATCAGGGAAAACATAAATCTTTTTGTGTAAGATTAAAGCGACTGGGTGAAGTGATTAACTCCTTATTTTTCTCCAGTGCCTCTATCTGTTTAAGGCTTGATATATCCTAATTAATATGTCCAATTCTTACTGTGCAATTAAAAAGATGGCAATATAATGCCTAAAAGATTAATGGATAAAAATAATCCAGTTGGCCTCCTCTCCCGCAAATTATTTTTACCTATAATGTGAATGGTAGGTCAATCATCCAGGATATGGTAAAAAAACTCCAATGCTGCATCTGGTCTCTCCAGAGAAGGCCAGCAGAATGACGCTCCCTCTTCTGACACCGGTATCCAGGACGTGTTGTGCTTCTCCACGCTTCTCTGCAATCCAGCCCCGCGGCGTTCGAGTGCATCCAAGTACCTGGTACAGTGTGAGCAGCATATGCCTTGGTTTTAAAAACCTATGCCGTGTGGTACCCAGTCCACAGTGTCTTTTTATTCGGTACGAGTACATGTTAACCCTTACCGTGGATTATCTTTTAAATAAATTGTGTCTTCTAAAATACTACACCATGAAGCGCCTTCTTTCTGCCCTTCTCTAGATATATATATATCTATATATATATATGGCTGTGTGGCAGCGGCACTCGACTTTTAAGAAGAAATAATAACCAGGAGCCTGGATAAGTTCCCCAACGTTTCGAGGCTGTGTGTCTCTTTATCAAGGTGCAGATAGTCTATCTGCACCTTGATAAAGAGGCACACAGCCTCGAAACGTTGGGGAACTTATCCAGGCTCCTGGTTATTATTTCTTCTTAAAAGTCGAGTGCCGCTGCCACACAGCCACATATGCCCTGAGGTCCTCTCAGGTTTCTTTACGGAGGGCACCGCTTTATTCAGACTGAGACACAGCTAATTTGTTGGAGTGCCGCCCCACCATTCTCCTCTATATATATATAGATATATATATATATAGGTGAAGAAAACCGGCACTCCAGTAATGAGATAGAATATCTGACCGGGGTGCTGCAGGAGGGGTTGTGTAGCAGCACTCCACGGATTTTAACAAGAAGATTCCAGATACTGGTATCAGTCAACATTTCGGAATTTACTTCTGTTCTCAAGACAAACCAAATGCATAATAAACAATGAACAACATAAATACCGTTCAGTGTGCGACGCTCCTCATATCCCTCCGCCCGCATCCAGGATGTCAGCTCCCGTATTCCCGCCATTTCCGGGTCTCTGGCCACGTCAGATCAGCGTGCTGATGCCACTCGTTTTCCATGTTGCCAAGGAGACGCATCACGCCCGCCCGAGTTTACAGTCACTCAGAGCCACTCAGTGATCCAGTCTCCTGTATACCAAATCCGCCGCTCTGTGACATCCACTAGGAAGTGTGTAGCGCCCTCCGGCCTTGGGGATAGGGGGTAGTGGTCTGGATGCACCTCACAAACAACCTGATCGCGTGGCCCACGTAGATGGCGTCCGGTTGCTGGGCAACAAGCTGGAAGCTGTCTGGAATGGGAAGGGGGAGAAAGCACAACAAATAAGTGAAAAATGCATATTTACAAGTGCATAAAACCAACAAATAACAGTACCAGTGTGAGAAGCTAGCATGACATTACAGGTCTAGAGGGGATCTATAAAAAAAATATTAAAGGGCATGTGTTCGTTCAGTCCCTTGGGGTTCAAAGTTTGTAGCCGAAAGATCCAGTATGTTTCTAGTTTAAGAAGCTTGAGAGCCCTGTCCCCGCCCCTAATATCAAGTGGCACGTGATCAATAATCACATATTTCAAGTTGGCCAAAGAGTGTTTGGCAGCCACAAAATGCCGAGCCACCGGCTGGTCGTTCTCTTAATTGTTCAATGCAGCTTTTATTGCGGCTCTGTGAGCCGCTATCCGTTCCCTAAAAGTCCGGATAGTTTTCCCCACATAGCATAGACCACAGGGACATGTAATCATATATACTACGTGGGTACTTGTGCAGGTTACAGCATGCTTAATTGGTATCTGATGTCCCAAATGAGGATGAGGGAAGGATTTGGTGGTGCGCATCCCATTGCAAGTGGTGCACCCTACACACCTCGTACACCGCCCTGGTTTACATTGAGTATTGGGAGGTAGTCTGAGAGAAATGTCCGATTTCACGATCCAGTCGCGGAGATTACGGCAGCGTTTATAGCATGCCATGGGAGTTTTATTCTTCAATGCTCTGAGATCTTTATCAGTCTGTATGACCGGCCACAATAACTTGGTGTTTTTAGAGCTGACATTGTCGGCGTGATTATATTCACGCACCCACCCGAACCTGTCTTCCAAACTCTTTTTTGGCCCAGTTTTCTGTAACAATTGAGTCCGGGATAAGTTATTGATTTTGTCTCTAGCATGTGTCAAAGTCTGTGCAGAATATCCTCTGTCTGAAAATCTTTTGACCATACTAGCAAGATTAGAGGAGAGCTGGTCATTTCTGCTGTTGATTCTTTTCACCCGGATCAATTGAGAAAAAGGTAGGCCTTTTTTGAGTGCCGGGGGATGGTGGCTCTGGGCACTCAATAGGGTGTTTCGGTCGGTGGGTTTAGAAAAAAGGGCTGTCTCCAATTTCCCATTAAGGATTGATATTTCAACATCAAGGTAGTGGATAGTCGTGTGACTCAGCTCATAAGTGAATTTGATCGGACAGTCTCTGAGGTTAATTTCATTAACCATCTCCTCAAATGAATTTTTGGTACCTGTCCAAAACAGAAGGACATCATTGATGTACCTCAAATAAAAGATTATTGAGGCAGCATATCTGGACTGCAGAAACAGGTCGTGTTCCACGAAGTGCATATAGACATTAGCGATGAGGGTGCCACAGGGGATCCCTTGGCACACCCCGTCCGCTGTTGGAAAAACTCTCTATTAAAGATTAAGAAGTTGCGAGAGAGCGTGAGCTCCAGCAGCTGGTTAAAAAAGGGGATGGGAGGACCAGTATACAAAGGATCTGATTCCAGCAATTTCGCAGTAGCCAGCAGCCCCTCACCATGCGGAATGCTGGTGTAGAGACTGCTGATATCCAAAGAGCACAGCCACATGTCAGGTACAGGATCCCCGAACCTTTCAATCTTGTTCAACAGATCCGTCGTGTCTTGAAGATAAGAGGGTAATCGCTGTACGCATGGCTGCAAGAAGTGATCTAGAAAAGAGGAGATAGGGCTGTACAAGGACTCCCGAGCCGAGATAATCGGTCGGCCGGGAGGGGTCTGTGCATTTTTGTGGACTTTTGGCAAACAATAAAGGACTGGTGTCCTTGGAAAATCTGTAGTCAGATATTCATGAGTGGAATTGGGTATCCAGCCCTGGTTGACAGCATGAGTGAGAACCTGGTCTAACTCCTTCTTGTAGACAGTCGTGGGGTCTGATAGCAACCATTCATATGTGTCAAGTTTGGAAAGTTGGGAGTAGACTTCCTGTTTGTAGGCCATCAAATCCCAAAGGACGATCCCCCCACCCTTATCGGCGGGGAGGATCATGATGTCCTCATAGGACTTAAAATCTTTTAAGGCCTTCCATTCATCCTGGGAAATGTTAGAGTGGGAGGGAATTTTCATCTCAACCTGAGAGTCAAGTATCTTGATGAAACTTTGTATCGCGATATTGTTGGAAGGCGGGTCGAACCGTGACTTTTTCTTAAATATGTCATATGGGGTTGAAGCAGGTTCATGTCTGTCCCCTGATTGATGCCCAAAAAAGTCTTTGAATTTTAAATTCCTATGGAGACGGTTCAAGTCTATCTTCCATTTGAAGTCGTCCCACTTGTTGGTAGGAACGAATGATAGACCGCGATTGAGCACTCGCGTTTCCATATCGGTCAGAGTTCTACTGGTTAAATTAAAGATCAGTTTCTCTTGGTGCGTCCCTTGGTTTTGGATCCTTCTCCCTTGTACTCCCCTGCGTTGGGGCCGTTGTCTTTTTTTATGCCCGCTCTGGTGCGGACCCCTGCACCAGGGCGCTTGGCGTTTTTTGAAGCCTGGTTGGAATCGGCCTGTGATGTTGTCGACTCACTACTGGTGTCAGTCTCAGGACCGCCTCTGTTAAATTGTCAACGTTGTCGGGTCGATCTGCGGGAATTCCTGGTAGAACCGGTAGTCCAGACATAGACCCGTTGTTCCAGATAATCCCGGTTCACCTTCTCAAATTTACTTTTCTTAAAGGCGACAAGTTCCTTTTTGAACGTCGCCAATTGTGTTGCCAATTTTTGTATCCAATCTTCAGATTGGTCAGCCAGGAGTGTGTTCTTGTGTATGGACTCATACTCCTCAATTTTCTTTTGAGCCATACTCATTTCCCTGGCGGACTCTTCAATGACGAGAGTCATAAGATCTAGGGAGCAGTTGTTTAAAACTGCCATCCAGCGTCTGCAAAAGACGCTTTTAGAAAGTAATGTGAAAACAGCGCTCTCTAGTGTGGTAAGTGAGTTTCCACAATTGATATTGATGTATATTGTGCGTACCTTATCATAAAACTTTTGTGCTCATGAAATAGTGATGTATTGGTGTCCTGTCCTAGTGGGTTACCAGGGAGCTGCCTGGATAATTCGATTATGCCTCTCAGGGCAGGATTTCCCCACGGATTTTGGATAGGGTCCAACAGTGAAAAATGAAGAAACTCCAATTACAATTTTTAGTGGAGTTTTTAATAAAGTGCATACAAAGTGATATACATAAAACAAGCTTACATGAAAACAGTAGTAGTGTATAACAGATAGCTCTCAACGCGTGTCGTCGCTCACGCCCTATGCCATAGGCTGGACTTCGTCAGGAGAGTATAACAATATTTGCCAAGGAGGATAGATTTATAGTGCAGTCAATCTAGCAATCATACCATGTATGGAACTTCCGGGTTCCATATTTAGTGCCAACCGCGCATGCGCGGGGTTTCACCTTATGTCCGTCCGTGTATTCACGGGGAGACAATGTATCTATAATGCGCACTATTGCACCTGCGCGGGATTTCTGTTGTTGGTAATTACCTCCAGTGCCCAGAGTAAAAACTTCACTCCGGGCACTGGAGGTAATTACCAACACCAGAAATCCCGCGCAGGCGCAATAGTGCATGTTATAGATACATTGTCTCGCCGTGAATACATGGACGGACATGCGCGGTTGGCACTAAATAAAGAACCCGGAAGTTCCTTACATGGTATGATTGCTAGATTGACTGCACTATAAATATATCCTCTTTGGCAAATATTGTTATACTCTCCTGCCGAAGTCCAGCCTATGGCATAGGGCGTGAGTGCCCTCCTTCAAAAATAGTATGTTTTGGTCTTGTACATTGGAGTGAGCACTACCTGGATGAACAACTGAATTGTGTGTGGATGTTAATCCATCGATTAAAACTTTCTCAAGGTTACTGGAGTCATCGGGACAAGAACAGTGCCCCCCTATCCGCCACAACCTTACGTATGAAGAACAACTGGCTTTGAAATCTTTGGCGCAGAGAACGGACATTATGATCCGTGGTGCGGACAAGGGGGTGCCATTGTGGTACAGAGTACTGTGGATTATGTTTCTGAGTGTCACCGACTATTGAGTGACTCCACCACGTATAGGTTACTCGACAAAGACCCCACTGTTGGTTTCCAAAAAAAGTAAAAAAATATACTCCAGGGCGTTGTTGACAATGGTGTGATTTCCAATGATGTTTCGATTAAATTGTTTGCAGAATACCCTACTGTACCTACTTTCTACACTTTTCCTAAAATCCATAAGGACACACAGAGGCCCCCTGGGAGACCTATCATCTCAGCCCGGGGGTCTCTGTGTGAACCTATAGCTGCATATCTGGATTTTTATTTGCAACCCTGCATACAGGACACTTTTTCATATCTGAAAGATTCTAATTCCTTGTTAAAAGTGTTTCTGGAGCATCCGCAGGTCCCCCCTGAGATCACTCTGGCCACGTTGGATGTGGCCAGTTTATACACCTGCATTCTTCACATGGCAGGCCTTGAGGCAGTGAAAAGGCTTCTGGTGGGGAATGTATTGTATACTGGTCCAGACATTATGTTTTTTCTACAACTTTTGGAGTTTACGTTGCAACATAATTATTTTACATTTAAAGGCGCTTTTTACATCCAGCTCAATGGCTGTGCCATGGGATCCCCGATGGCACCGTCATTGGCTAATGCCTACATGTGGCAGGTCGAGCGAGATATCTTCTTTATCAACACATCTGTATCTAGATCAGTTTATATGTATTATAGATACATCGACGATCGAGTCCATAGTGGAGGCACAAAATTCTTCAGATAGCCCCATTAAACTGACACTGAATTATAGTGATACAGAAATCTGTTTTCTCGACCTTAAGATCAAAATTGTAGACCATCACATTGTTACCTGCCTGTATTCCAAACCCACGGATAGGAATATTTTATTAAGACACAATAGGTTCCATCCAAAATCTACCACCTCAGGTCTCCCCTACTCTCAATTTTTGAGAGTGTGTAGGGCTTCTAGTTTGGATACAGACAGAGACTCACAACTTGACTTAATGACAGACAAGTTTGTAGAATGGGGGTACCCACTAAAGATGCTCAAACAAGCTAGACAAAGAGCCCTGTCAAGTAACCGGGAGGATATCATACTTAATTCCCCACAAAAACAAAATATTGTACTGTGGGTGAATGCCTATAACCCTAACAGTAGATATACTTCCAAAAGAGCCAAACAGCTATGGCCCATCGTGTCCAGTGACCCTGATCTAAAATTACTACACGGAACCCGCATTCTCCCCAGTTATACAAGGGGGCGTAATATCAGGGATTTCGTGGTAAAAACAGAAGTACCACTGGCGAGACCAAAAGCTACCCACTTTTTGGCACGTGGTAAAGGATGCTTTAAATGCTTGGGCTGCACCACCTGTAGGTACATGTCGACAGGTAACTTCATTGCACATCCCCATTCCAGTAAAAAATTCCCCATCAACTGGGCCTTAACCTGCAGCACTAAGTACATGGTGTACGCCGTCACATGCTCGTGTGGTCTTTATTATATCGGCAAGACCGAGTGCCCATTTAAGATCAGAATGGCACAACACAGGCTAGCAATACGCACAGCACTGGAGTCGGGCACACATGGCATGGCCACCTTAAATTTATTGACCATGTCGCCCCATCATTGAGAGGGGGGAACCGGTCTAGGAAGCTTTTACAGTTAGAATCCCACTGGATTTTTTAACTTGATATGGTGCGCCCTAAGGGGCTCAACGAGTTTGTTTGATATATATCTGGTTTTGTTTTTTCAGGTAGAGGTGTCATGGTACATCTCACATTAGTCTTACATTGGTAAAAGCTTAATACATGCCAGCAATAGCGGCATCTGAGTGAGAGTTTATACCCCATGTTGAGTGGACAGTTACAAGCTATACTGTTCCCAGATAAACCTAGGTTTTCATAGTCTGGGTTGTTAATTGCAAATTGAGAGACCACAGAGATCTTAATTCCTCCTTACGTTTCAGACTTTTTCACTTATATCTTTCTTTAAAAAAATATATACATGTCACAAATATATGTCATTGTCACTTATGCCTAGGATGTCAGATTTTGCCATTCAAAGTGCTCTATTCTCACGCTGATATTATTGTTTTTTACATATGTACCATGCACTGTTTGCTATATACCGATCGGACATCGTCCTCTCGGTTCTTACATGCTTTAAAGATGTTTTGTTTTTGTTTACAGCACTGCCACGGCGACGGGACCTGGGCGCCGTGACGTCACATCCTCCAGAACCCGGAAATCGTGGTGTGGCTGAGCGACGGGGGACGCCGCCGCGTCAGACAGCTGGGGGATCTGTGAAGGGTAAGACTATTTATTTCACTGTTTTTGCACTGTTTTTTATCCTGATGAAGGGGAACCTATCCCCGAAACGTAGATGTCATTTAATACACTTGTTTGATTTTTACACGACTTCGAGCGCCGCCTCATTCTTCCACGTATACATGCAGTGCTTCCTAGCACCCTAAGGAAGGCACCGGAGCAGGCTATCCCCCAGGGGGACGTTGGAGTGCTGGAGCCTCTCTGTTTCCTATATGTATATATATATATATATATATATATATATATATATATATATATATATGTCTAGTGTCCATTTGTGTGTCTTCGAAACACTGCCATCTGTTGGCAGCAAGTGCAACTCCATATCTTCCTCTCTCACACATGCACAAACACAAAGGTGATCACAAGGTAGCAGACTAGCTTTCAAAGCATTTTCTTCGAGTGGGCTTACTAGTTCTGTATATGCAGAGTGCGGCTGCAGGCGGTCCTGCATGGCTAAAAGTGTACCCACTGTAGTGTCCATTACACATTAGGCCACGCATCATAATGCCCATTACACATTATAGTATTATATAGTAAAGCATATTACATATTATACCACACACCGTAATGCCTAATACGCATTTACTTATTAACAGTTTCTTATGTAGCGCAGCATATTCCATTGTGCTTTTTTGTGCCACACACCCTATTCCCATTAGACATTATGCAACACATCGTAATGCCCATTGCACATTATACCACACGTCATAATGCCCATTACACATTATGCCACAAACCGTAATGCCAATTACACATTATGCCACACAGCATATTACACATTATGCCCCACACCGTAGTTCTTGGCCCCCCTCAACCTTCATTGGGCTCAGTTCTTACCCCTTCAGTAGGTTCAGATCTTTGCAATCTTAGTGGGCTGAGCTTCTTTCCCCTCTCTTCTAACCCCTTAGGGTTTTACAGTCAGTCTGTAGGATGGGGCCACCAGAGGGGGGTGCTGGTAGACACCTTGGATAGGCTGGGCAATGGGCTCCTGCTTGATCTTCTCTCGCTCCTCCATGGTACTGGGGGAGTGTGGGATCAGGGTGCTGTCCCGGCTACTGGCGTCTTGCTCTGTCTGGGGCTCCTACTTGAAGAGGGGGTGCCCTGTAGCCCAGCAGCAAGAAACTGACTACTGGTAGTAGCAGCTGTAGCTGGCAGTGGCAAGGTTGGTGTAGATGGTAGGGTCCCTGTTCATGGCGATGATTCACACAGCATACAGGGCAGCAGCAGTCGGAAGGAGAGTGATGCTACGAGATGGTCCATCCCCAGTGCAAATATGCTGTGGGCAAGGCAGCACTGGCACACAGGTAGTTATGGCCCTGGCAGTAGCAGCAGCACTTATAAGCTGCATTAGCATCAACTCCTCTGTTGTACTTGGGGATGGAGCTTAAGGGCCTGATTCACGTTGACTCCCTTAGCAGCGCAAAGTCACTGTTTAGCGAGCGGTTAAATACTGCCGCCAGCCTTGCGAATGGCCGCCACCGCCGCCCCCATACCTTTTCTAAACATACTGCTGCATTTGCATGGATGTTTATACTTGCACACATTTGCATTCAAGTGTATGGATGAACAATCATTTGTCAGCGACCATCGAATGATTGTGCCACCCGTTTGCAAATAAATGTCAGACTAGAATGACATTTATTTTCTAGCGCCTGGACGCAGATGGGGTGGGTGACTAATGTCCTGTGACCTCAGTTGCCCGGCCCTGAACAGGCTTGAGCATGCCTGCATTCACATGTGGATGCCCAGCCTTTTCCATGCCCACCTACCATTTTTGTGGGAACACCCAGGAAATGCTGGGCATCCCCATGCTTCAGCCCCCTGCCCACCCCCTGTCAGCTCCACTGTGCGAATGTCTCGTTGAGTGTAATACCATCTGCACATGCCTATTTTCATTGATACTCATGCGCAGACTCGCAAAATCAGACCCAGTTGCGAATTTGGCTCTTTACAAGCAACCTGAATCAGGGCCTTACTCTGATGACTTGTGTGGAAAGAGGGGAAGCAAAGGGAGAGAACTATGGGAAGGCTTCTGCTTGCACCCAACAGCCAGCCAGGCAGTGCTCAACACATGCCGGGCAGCCCCAACCCCCCTATCCCCACCCGAGAATATTCACCCCCTCACAGGCTGCTAAGCACCACCCCTACAAGGGCTGCTAAGCCCCACCCCTTAGAGAGTGCCTTCTTTTTGATACTGGACACAGCAATCAGCCCCCATGCAGCATTCACAGCCTGACCCTGACAGCCGGGAGTTAAGCGAATCATCCTACCTGGCTTTGTGGTATATACACACAGCTCAGCAGTGCTGCATGACTTTACTGTCCAAGGACACATGGCACCCTGCCCCCTGGCCCAGTCCACCACTGCCGGGGTTCTCTGGAAAACTGAACATTGCGTTGACACGCGACCATTGTCTTGGGCATGCCCATGAAATGCTTGACAGACCCCAGCGACTGCCTCCTGGTGTTAGTTTAAAATAGTTGCTGCTACAAAGATAAAGAATAAAAGATAATCCAAACGCAATGTTTAGAAGTAATGAAGGTTTACTCCAATAACAGGGAAAGTGTTATCCAAAAATTACAGCAGCAGATACAGGCTCACAGTGTTACTTATGCAAAAAATATAGAAGAAACCCACGCTCTAAACAAAGAGTGCTGCCCTATAAAGAAATAGTCACCAACTATTAAATGATATGTCCAGTAGATAAATGGGTTAGAGGAGCCGCTCCCACTTGGGATATCCAATTACTCACTCCCAGCAACTTAACCTACCACACCCCCGCAACCTGACGCTAACCCTACCCAGTAGTGCCTAACACCACCACCTAAACCTTATCCCTATCCCCACAGCCTAACCCCCTAATCCCCCCTGGTGCCTAAAGCTAACACCACCCCCCCTTCCATTTCCGGTCTAACCATAACCCACCCAGCATACTTATGTTATGTCAGGATTCAGGCACCAGTCTCCTAACAGTAGTCGAGATGCCAGCATCATTATTGTGAATGCCGACATCCCCACCCCTGGAATACTGAACACATCCCCAGGGCCGCCGAGAGAGGGGGGGGGGGCGGGTACATTTTACCTGGGCCCGGGGCCTATCAGGGGGCCCGGGGCCGACAACTCACAACATAACTTTTTTTTTTAAATAGCTGGTGCGAATGATGTGACTCTGAGTAGCGGGGTCGGGAGCGCGGGCGGCGCCGGTATATCAAGGGAGGAGAGAGGGCGCACGCGGGCGGGGAGCGGGTGTGTGCAGTGTGCTGATCCACAGTCAGGAGCATAGGCGAATCTAGGGGGTGGTCCGGGGGTGCACAGGACCACCCATTAGCCCATTTTGTAGCTGAGGGATGGGGCTTTCCAACAAGCCCAGCCCCGTGTCTCTAGCCCCCTGGGAACCGGAGATACGGAAAGGCAAAGCTGGAATGTTTTCCCTATAGGATAACATGGGACCCGCTAATTCCGACCCCCACCCAGTTCAACGGCTGCCAGTTCCCCCATCGGCATCACTGAAGCTCGAGGTTGATCTCAGTCGAACCCAAATCACTGGGCTTTTAATCTGATACCAGGCTGGATCCATATGGGTTAATTGGTTCCAGGGATATTGAGGTTAAACCATTTTTTTTTTCATTTCTTACATGTAATTTCATGACTGTTTATGTTCTTTGAGGGCAGATTTCTCTGGAACCAAACAGCCCAGTTTCACGGCACCAAAATCATTCGAAGCCAACTCAAAAGTTCTTCAATATGATACTGGTCTCATGTAAATGGGTCAGTTGGTTCTGAAGATATAGCTGGTTGGTTAAAGGGAGTAGGGAGAGGGGAGTGGTTGTCTCTCCCCCTCACACCAGAAAATGCAGGCTGGTGTATAAGGGGTCAGCCTGGGAATGTCCCTGCATGATCCTGGGACCATATTCCCGGGTAAATCCCTGCATTTTCTGTTGTGAAAGGGGTATTATTTCAAACAGCCGTGACCTGCAGTGCTCTGAATACAGCCAGGCAGCCCCCTGCTCTGTGCCCAGCTGTCAATGACTGTCACCCCTGCAGCTTCCACTCCAATTCTTCTCCCCGCTTTCACCTCAGCCCCCCCCCCCTCCCCTTAATTATGTGGTGCCGGCGCCCGGTGTGCTCCCCCGACATCATGCACAACAACAGCGCGCACAATATTTCAAATGTCCACTCGGCTAGAGGGGACACCAGGAGGGGAGTGGGAGCGTGCTCTGCGCTGCGCTCTGCTCCTCTCCCCATAGAAGCAGCTGCACCGCTCTCCATCTCTCCCTGCAGCAGCAGCGAAGGATCATATAAAAATTTACAGTAAGTGGCACTTTTGGGGGCATTGCTTAAAGGTGCCCATACACGTTACAATTATTGTATACAATATTGTATACAATATCGCATCTCATCCGATCTTGGTTTTGCGATGACATCAGATGAGATGAGATCTAGTACAAAAAGTATGTGCTGCACATACTTTTTGTACTAGATCTCATCTCATCTGATGTCATCGCAAAACCGAGATCGGATGAGATGCGATATTGTATACAATATTGTATACAATAATTGTAACGTGTATGGGCACCTTAAGGGACGCTACAAGTGGCGGTATTTGGGGGCATTATGCATAATGTGTGGCTTAATGTGTAAGGGGCATTACGGTGTGCAGCATCATGTGTAAGGGACATTATGTGTGCAGCATCATGTGTAATGGGTACTATGGTGCGCGGCATCATGTGTAATGGGTACTATGGTGTGCGGCATCATGTGTAATGGGTACTATGGTGTGCGGCATCATGTGTAATGGGTACTATGGTGTGCGGCATCATGTGTAATGGGTACTATAGTGTGCGGCATCATGTGTAATGGGTACTATGGTGTGCGGCATCATGTGTAATGGGTACTATGGTGTGCGGCATCATGTGTAATGGGTACTATAGTGTGCGGCATCATGTGTTATGGGTACTATGGTGCGCGGCATCATGTGTAATGGGTACTATAGTGTGCGGCATCATGTGTAATGGGTACTATGGTGTGCGGCATCATGTGTAATGGGTACTATGGTGCCATCAAGCAAGAACCCCCTAGCAATGAGCACGTAGGTAAGCAGCACTTATGTAGCAAATATGTAATGGGCATTACGGTTTGTTATATAGTATGTAATGGGCATCATGATGTGTGGCACAATGTGTAATGGGCATTATGGTGTGTGGCCTTATGTGTAATTGGCATTACGGCGTGTGGCTTTATGTGTAATGCGTATTACGGAGTTTGCTAAAAAGTGTGATGCCACGCCTCCTTCCCATGAGACCACGCCCCCTTTTTGCCACGCGGCTACGCCGCGCAAAGGTCCCCCTTCTGTTATGTCTAGATCTGGGACCACCCATTACCATAATTCTAGATTCGCCTATGGTCAGGAGACTGTCTTGCTGTGTGTGCCAGCAGAGACATTACACTGCCGCTGCGGAGCTTCTGTCAAGAGACTCCCGCGAGATGAGATGATGTCATCATCTCGCAGGTCACCGTCTCCTGACTGTGGATCAGCAGACTGCAGGCCAGCAGCTGGGACCGGATGCTGCAGTCTGCTGCCTGTGACAGGACACCAGGAAGGGGAGGGTTGGTGCGTGCAGTGTGGAGCCGGAGGAGCTCAGAGGCTGAGCAGCTCAGCCTGAGCTCACTGAAAATTTCTCTGAAAAGTCAGACTGACCCACGCTACTAGTAAGTGCATGCACCATTTGTCTCCTGGCTGCCTGTGCCTAACTAATAATGTATGATTTGATTTACCAGTATATAAATTAATATATATATATAGATATATAGTGTGTGTGTGTATATATATATATATATATATATATATATATATATATAGTGTGTGTATATATATATATATATATATATATATATATATATAGGGGTGAGGGCGGCACTCAAAATAAAGACATCACAGCATCATGCGTGTGTTTTCAGCGTGTGTGAGTTCCGGCTTTCAGGTGCCGCGAACCCGTAAGTGCCGTCTGCTGAACATCCGGCAGAGGGGATGGCGGTGCCGGACGCCGAGAGAACCAGACGCGGGACCCTCTGGGTACTTATTGGGGTAAGTGTTCACTGTTGATTGTTGATTTGCTTCTCACCTGTGTACCTGCTGCCCTGAGGATAGGGGTAACCCCGAAAGCGCTAGGCGCTGAATACACACGCATGATGCTGTGATGTCTTTATTTTGAGTGCCGCCCTCACCCCTGGATTATCCACACGTTGACCACTACACCCGTCTGGTAGTGTTTTCATTTTGAAATCCATGAGAGTGCTACCCAATTCTCCACCTATATATATATATATATATATATATATATATATATATATATATATATATATATATATATATATATATATTGGTCTAAATCCATTGTCCGGAGTGCCAAACAAAATTTTGGAATATATATATGTATATGTTTGTGGTGGGCCGGCACTCACTGGTTCCATGCAGGGGGGTAATGCAGCTTGCCTGGGTGCCTTCTCGTGTATATCGAGGTTCTCCATGCTCCTGTGAGTGGGTTCGTCTTATGTGCTAAACACGCCCCCAACATGCTGTGGCCACACCCCCCCATGGGGGCCCTGGGGAATTGTTGTACCGGGGCCCAGGATTTCTCTTGGCAGCCCTGCACATCCCCACTTAAGTTCTACAGTCAAGTAGAGTACTGGCCTGAGATCCTATTTTAAGGTTAACAATCCATGAATGCAGTGTGTTAACGTTATTAATGTTCTCTAGGAGGGGGTGTTATGCTGGTTTGTAATACATTTCGTTAAGAGGGGATATTGTGCTGTGGGCTATATGGAAGCTATTTTGGGTGAGGGCATAGTAATACAACAGGAGAGCTTATGGGGGTGTAGTAACAGTTTATACAAACCCATATTGTCTGTGTTATTCAGGCGGGATTTTTGGAAAAATCACTGCTCTTTCCAGCATGGGATATTTACTGATACAGTGTTTCTCCTTCAGTACAGTATCTGGCTTCAAGTGACACATTGTGATTTGCTTCTAATATTGTATTTCATTTGTTTGTACTACATATTAAAGAATATATCTATTTATTTTTAACACTGCTGCAATGCTGTCTATTCATATCAATACCTACTTGATTGTACATTAGTCTTCAAAGTGGAGGACATCTTTGTTTCTTTTAGTCCACTTTACTGTAAACTTAAAATTAGTTTTGCTCAGAAAAAGATCATTATCTGTAATATTACTTATTATAAGGAGCCTAACCTTTGAGCCTTAGCTCATAAGAGTGTTAAAAAAATGGACCTAAAATTAGTTTAACACTACAAAAATCCCTAAGGATTCAGTGGGCTAGGCTCTCCACAGTTCCCTGGTCATTTGCTTAAGCTTTAAATTCACATTCTCTATGTGTGCATGATGCTCATTACTGTCATATTCAGGTTTTACTGTATCTTGCTTACATGCTATTTTGTGTTTCCACTTTATTTGTATATGACTACATATGCAAGAAATCAGGGAAAAAAGTGGTGGAGCACTAGAAGCGCATTAATTGGATATTACAAATTTAATAAGGTATATAAATATTTAAAATAATTACTGGAATGATATAAACAATATAATAACAGTAGCAATGGCAATAAAAGTAGTAGGACAAGGAAAGGTGATACTTATATCTCTGTGTTGCTGCCGTTAATGTCCATGGGGATGGTGGGCTCTTAATTCACTGGATGGTGCCCTGTGGGGGTGATGAATTGCAATGAGCCGTCCTGGATTGTACAGAGTGACGCTGGAGGATGATCTGATTCCCAGATCTGATTCCCAGTTCTGGGGTCCTCACTATGTTGCACATGTTTGTGGCCACTGTGGTAGGTCTCACGCTGGAGGATGATCGAATTCCTATTGATGGAAAATATTGTGGTCCACAGTGGAGATGGAAAAGGAGGCAATCCGGAATGGGTGGCAATGAAAGGGAAAAATTTCCAGGAATGGGCAGGGAGTGGGGCAGCAAAAGGCAGAGATCCTTCCAAGTCCAAGTTTTAAAAGTAGCAAGTGCTGCCTAACATGTTTCGTCTGGATGTCACGACTTTATCAAAGGTATGCAAGAAATCAGACAGAATTGTAAAGAACAGTTGTCATGAGGTCCATTTTTACATGAACCTATGGCGCCTTTTACCTTATTTACGGCTCTGCTGCTGCACAATATGTCCAGTGTGAATATATGGTACATATTAAGTGTGAGTGAATATGTGTGTGTGTGTGTATGTATATATATATATATATATATATATATATGTATATATATATATATATATATATATATATATATATATATATATATATATATATATATAGCCTGCTTGCCCGGTGCCTTCCGTAAATTCTCCATTAGTGCAACGGGTACAGCATATATCTCCAATAATGGCGGCACTCAGGACGGAATAATAACACAACGAGTCTGTCTGTGTGTCCAACGTTTCACTGCATAGCACTTTTATCAAGAACAGTGTAACTGTTCTTGATAAAAGTGCTATGCACTGAAACGTTGGACACACAGACAGACTCGTTGTGTTATTATTCCGTCCTGAGTGCCGCCATTATTGGAGATATTTATATATATATATATATATATATAGAGAGAGAGAGAGAGAGAGAGAGAGAGAGAGAGGGAGAGAGATACCCAGCGCAATTAAGTCCACCACAGTCTTTGTATCAGGTCCAATCCACAATCCCCAATGTGTGCAGCTCCAAACAATAGGATCCAACCACGAATCTCCAGAGTGTGTATTTTATGGAAAAAGAATAGATAGAGCGCACAGTCAGAAACCATATATAAATTTATAATAGTTCTACTGATATTTTTAGCAAAGATAAAAACTGACATACATGGGATAAAAATATAGGTAAATCGCCACAATACGGCGCTTGTCACCAGCACTGCGAGGTCGACCAGATCTTCAGGAACACGCAGGGTGATCAGCCCAGTGGGGTTCGTCCACCCGCCGCAGTCAGGACAGAGCCGAGTAAGTCTTCCACCGGACCAAAGGACGTCAGCCGTCAGCAAAGGAAAGTAGCCACGCCCAACACGTTTCGACAGAGGTCTTCGTCAGGGGGTGTGGTTATCTCCTGGTACTCAGTCTCTTATATACACATATACCAAGTGCCGCCAGGTGATTACATTTAAAACAAGACTGTTGCATATAATTGCTGATTAGCAACAACATTGTATAGTGCATGCTGCTACTCATTTAAACGTGTTTAAAGAATATAGCATTATTCCTAAGTGTATAAATTCCTAATGAACAAAATCTAAATTTGGTATAAAATATTAAAGTGCATGTGCTAGAAATTATTACTACTATTAAACCTAGGGGGAGGGGCCCTAAACTGCACACCCTGGACATAAGTCCTACTATACATATATGCTGAGTGTTAGTCTGTGGGACTGTGTTTGGGGCGCTGGGCTCTTTGGGCTGCTGTTGCTGGGCTGCTCCATGGCATCATATCGTATACTTTCAATCACCCCTTTAGTTTGTTTAATATATATGTAGCACCCTTCACATTTATTATTACTTCTTACCTAGGTAAGTCCTATCACATATAATTTCCCCTATCCCTTTTACTATCACTTTAATTTCACACTAATGTGATGCCATGGGGTGGTTCTGCTGGGCTGGCCTGGGGGGCCCTGTGCCCTGGACCTGTCCCAGAGTAGTGTTAGGGACTTGTCCTATTGAGGTAACCTGGATGCGGTGGACAAGCCCATACTAATGGCCATTACTATGCTAATAACCTCAAATGCAATATAGCAAGATATTAAAAGGTCTAGCATATATATTTAGTGTGCACCTGCAAACTCCTCCTCCTGCTTGCTGCGCTACAAGTCTCAGCAGGTAGCACCTCATATGTCCAGGGTGTGCAGTTTAGGGCCCCTCCCCCTATGTACTATATATTGTGTATTCATACACACTGGAAGGAACTAGAGACGCCTTCCTCCTTAACTAGCACCCCACCCACCTGTCCCAGATTGATTTTAAATAGGTTGGAGTCCCAACATTCAAGACTGCACACCTCAGCTTGGCACTATGAGGGTAAGTCCTACTATACATATATGCTGAGTGTTAGTCTGTGGGACTGTGTTTGGGGCGCTGGGCTCTTTGGGCTGCTGTTGCTGGGCTGCTCCATGGCATCATATCGTATACTTTCAATCACCCCTTTAGTTTGTTTAATATATATGTAGCACCCTTCACATTTATTATTACTTCTTACCTAGGTAAGTCCTATCACATATAATTTCCCCTATCCCTTTTACTATCACTTTAATTTCACACTAATGTGATGCCATGGGGTGGTTCTGCTGGGCTGGCCTGGGGGGCCCTGTGCCCTGGACCTGTCCCAGAGTAGTGTTAGGGACTTGTCCTATTGAGGTAACCTGGATGCGGTGGACAAGCCCATACTAATGGCCATTACTATGCTAATAACCTCAAATGCAATATAGCAAGATATTAAAAGGTCTAGCATATATATTTAGTGTGCACCTGCAAACTCCTCCTCCTGCTTGCTGCACTACAAGTCTCAGCAGGTAGCACCTCATATGTCCAGGGTGTGCAGTTTAGGGCCCCTCCCCCTATGTACTATATATTGTGTATTCATACACACTGGAAGGAACTAGAGACGCCTTCCTCCTTAACTAGCACCCCACCCACCTGTCCCAGATTGATTTTAAATAGGTTGGAGTCCCAACATTCAAGACTGCACACCTCAGCTTGGCACTATGAGGGTAAGTCCTACTATACATATATGCTGAGTGTTAGTCTGTGGGACTGTGTTTGGGGTGCTGGGCTCTTTGGACTGCTGTTGCTGGGCTGCTCCATGGCATCATATCGTATACTTTCAATCACCCCTTTAGTTTGTTTAATATATATGTAGCACCCTTCACATTTATTATTACTTCTTACCTAGGTAAGTCCTATCACATATAATTTCCCCTATCCCTTTTACTATCACTTTAATTTCACACTAATGTGATGCCATGGGGTGGTTCTGCTGGGCTCGCTTGGGGGGCCCTGTGCCCTGGACCTGTCCCAGAGTAGTGTTAGGGACTTGTCCTATTGAGGTAACCTAGATGCGGTGGACAAGCCCATACTAATGGCCATTACTATGCTAATAACCTCAAATGCAATATAGCAAGATATTAAAAGGTCTAGCATATATATTTGGTGTGCACCTGCAAACTCCTCCTCCTGCTTGCTACTATTAAACCTATAAAGATTAATTATCAAAGTGCCTATGCTATATTAGAAAAAATATATACATATATATGCGTATGTGCCATTAATAAATATCTCCAATAATAAGGATATTTATCTATAATAATAAATAAGTATGTAAAATATATATATATATGTGTGTACAAATAAACAAATATATAACACATTTATTCGTAGCAGCCTGCAGAATTTACAAACAGGGGAAATAAGAAATAGAAGTTAAATATCCACAAAAAAGAGAAACAATAATTTTTAAAAAAGAACAATATTCATTAAATAATTTATTTGAATATACTACAAGGTAAAAATGCATATATCTATATATCAGTAATCTCATAAATATACAATTTATATCTACTAATAAAATTTAAAAATAGATACTATATAAAAATATGATAGATAACATGTTTACAAAATACTATAAAAATGTAAAGGCAAGAGAGAGAAGGTATTTTCATAACATATGTATAATCATGTTACACCCACATCACATAGGGCTCATAATAAAGGGTAAGAGGCCACAGCTCTGTGCCATGTCGTGTCAGGCAGGACCGTCATCACATCGGTAAGTGGGGCTATTCACCCAACATCACCCCCGATGCTACGATCAAGTCGGGTCGCGACACTACTACAGAAAGGGAGTGATCTCACATCCTTCATTCATCCCGGATGGACTGAGCGTACCCAATGTATAAATCCAAAAGGTTTCACGTTTTCCGAGTTTAATACTCAGATCTCCACCTCTGCTATTCAGTTTAACGTGTTCGATAGCCTTAAAGGAGAAGTTATCAAGATTGGATTGGCAACATTTAAAGAAGTGCCTAGGCACACTGTGATGTGATACATTATTCTTTATATTCCTGAGGTGTTCCAGGATGCAGATTTTCAAAGGACGTTTAGTTTTGCCAACATAACGTTGGCCACAACCGCATTCTATGAGGTATACTACATTTTCAGTAATACATGTAATTTTGCTCTTAATATCAAAGGATTTGCTCTTATCACAATTCCAAACCTTAGACATTTCTTTGCTCGCATATTTACAGGTCTTACATCTATTACAGGGGAAAAAACCTTTAGATTGCTGTAACCACCCTGATTCATCTTTACTTTTCAAATTACTAGGTGCCAGTACAGACTTTAGTGTATTCGCTTTCTTAACCACTAATTTTTTTTTTTTTTTCGGAGAACCCCAACTAAAAGTGGATCAAGCAGCAGAACATCCCAATGCTTACTCAGTATGCTTCTAATTTCTTTTTCACAAGAATTAAACTGAGTAATAAAAGGTATAAAAACCTCTTCTTCTTTGGAAACTTTTGCAGTTTTAACATTATACTTCAACAGATCAGTTCGATCCAAATCTCTGGCTCTCTTTTTACAATTTTCAATAAGTGTGGGAGGGTATTTTTTCTCTTTAAATCTGTTTTAAAAAATCACAGCTTGTTCATCGTATTTGGCGACATTATCACAATTTTTTCTTTTTTTTTTAACATTAGATTTTTTTTTTTTTAATGTTTTAAACCAAATAATAAGGGGGTACAGAAGGAAGAGAAAGGGAAGGGAGAACAAATATTGCACACTGCACATAGTAAAATGACAATTATCTCACAATTCACTATTGGATCAATCAATGTAACAATATGTCGGTCTTGAACTACAAATAACTATAGAATTGGTGGACAACGTAAGAGGAACTTACTCTTAGAGAATTAAGTATCGATAAATCCGGAGGACTGCTGAAAATGTTAGAGTGACCCATTTTCTCAATATAAATAGACCAGCCAAACCATTTCATGACTACTGAGTTTGGGGATGAGGAATAGACGGCACCTGAGGTCTCATATATGAAATGGCTATGGATTTTGTCACGTATGAGTCCTATGGGAGGGATTGTGTTAGATTTCCATAATTTGGCAATAGCAGCCTTAGTGGCAACAAGGACCTGTCCTACAATATAGCTATCTGCTACCGAGAAACATGTTGGGAAAATATGGAGTAAGGCTATGGCTGGGTCAGGGAAAATGGGGTGGTTTAAGATTAAGCTCAGCATTTGAAACACCTCCCTCCAGAGAGGCCGCAAGAGTGGACATGCCCAGAAGATGTGAAAAATATCTCCGATGGTTCCACAGTTTCTCCAGCATAAATTAGACGTCTCTGGCCAAATCCTATGCAACCTGTCTGGGGTGAAGTAGGCCCTATGTATGAGCTTAAAAAACATCTCCGAGTGGTTTATGCAGCGGGAGATCCTGAAACAGGACTTAAAGATCCTGTCCCAGTCTCCCTCATCGAGGGTTCTATTCAGGTCTCTCTCCCATAGCACTTGGGAATTCAATTTAGGTCTATTATTGGTTAGAAGTAAATGTGTGTACCACCAAGAAATGCCCCCTTTATGAGAGGGGGCGCTCACCTTGGATTTAAGAAATGCAGGGAAGGACGGTTTTTTAATGGACACAGGGAAATGTGCTTGGATCCAACTCCGTATCTGTAGATAGATAAAAAAATCCTGCCTTGGGATATTATGATTAGTTTGGATAAGTTCGAAGGACATCAAAGATTCTCCCTCATATAAGTCCCCCACTGTCAATATTCCTTGTGTAATCCATCTATCTAATGGTAAGTTTGGAATTAAAGACTTCAGGGCCTTTAGAGATAGATACAGAGCTGGAAGAGCAGCACCCTCGACAGAAGCTGTCATTTTATGCCAAATGTCTAAGGTTAATTTAATAGACTTGCAAAGTGCTGCATATTTCCGTGAAGCACAGGGGGGAAGCCAAAGTAAGTCTGAAATATGCATATATTGGGAGTAAGAGCTTTCCAGAACTACCCACGGTTTTGGATCTTTGGATGAGAACCAATCTCTTGCTTGGATCAATACACAGGAATTAAAATATGTTTCAATATCAGGGTATGACACACCCCCCTCTACTTTGGATCTAAGCAGAGTTTTTTTTGCTATCTTAGGTTTGGCTCCCCTCCAGATGTACTTAGCTAAAAGTTGATTACATTTGTTGAATATAGATCTGGGGGGGGGGGGGGGGGGGGTCTTGGGATGGATCTAAATAAGTACATTAGTTTTGGCAAGAGGACCATTTTTGCAGCAGCGACTCTTCCAAGCCAAGAGACATCATGCAGCATCCAGTCTCCAGTCAGCTCTGCAAAGGCCTTCAGCAGGGGTTATAATTACATTCAATTATGTGATTATCTGGTGCCAAATTAACTCCCAAATATTTCAGAGACCGGGTCTGCCATGAGTAATTAAATAGTTATTTTAATTTGGTGACCAATTCAGGTGGAAAACCTAGAGGGAGGGCCTCTGTTTTACTTGTATTTAATTTATAGTAGGAAACCTCTGAGTATTCCTGCAACACTCTGTGAAAGGGCAGGTAAAGAGTTTACAGGATCTATAATACAAAGTAGAACATCATCTGCAAAAAGGCTGATTTTGTGGGGCGCGTTGCCAATGACCGGGCCCCTAATGGCGTCATTACATCTAATAGATTCAGCCAGAGGCTCCACCGCTAGTGCGAAGATTAAAGGAGAAAGCGGGCATCCTTGACGGGTGCCATTAGTTATTTGGAAGCCTGAGGAAATACACCCATTACTGAAGACTTTAGCCGATGGGCAGGAATATAGAGCCAATATGGAGTCCAATATCCGCACGTTGAAACCAAATTTTTGTAGGGCCAATTTCATAAATCCCCAGTGGAGTCTATCAAACGCCTTCTCGGCATCCAACGATAAAACCAACAAAGGATCCTTCTTAGTTGAGCAAAATTCTATAATATCTATCACCCTGCGTGTATTGTCTGGGGCCTGCCTGTTCAGAACAAAACCGACTTGATCATGGTTTATAAGGGTGGGGAGTAATGGGCTTATACGATTAGCAACTACTTTAGCATAAAGTTTTATATCCGAGTTAAGTAGCGCAATGGGTCTATAATTTTGGACAGAGGCCTGGGGTTTCCCTGGTTTGGGTATCGTGATGATACGGGATTCCGTCATTTCTGAGGGGAAAAGTTTGGTCTCAGAGGCCTCATTAAAGACCTTAAGAAGAACTGGGGATAGTTGGGATTTAAAAGTTCTATAGAAGTTGGATGGGAAGCCATCTGGCCCTGGGGCCTTGTGCTTAGGTAAGGAGTCAATACCACCCTGTACTTCTTCCAATGACCATGGGGCGTTTAGAGACAGGCAGACCTCCGTTGACAAAGCCGGGAGATTAATTTTATTCAAAAAACTCATTATCTTTTTAAAGGAAGGTTGGGGAGTGGAAGGATCCTCTTTTAGATTATAAAGTTTAGAGTAGTACTCCGAGAAGGCATTGGATATCTCATTCGGGTCATAAATCTTCAGCCCATGAGCAGAGTGAATCATATGAATTTTTTGTGATGCTCTCTTGCCCCTCAGCTTCCTGGCCAGCAGTCTACCCGCACGATTACCCAGCAGATAAAATTTTTGGTTCAATTTAGCTATATTCCGTTGAACAACAGATAAATAATGACTGTTTACTTTATCTCTTGCATCATTTAATCGCTTAAAAAGGGATTTGTCCGCTGGATTGACCTTGTGAGCAGCTTCTAACGTGGCAAGATCTAGTTCCGCTTGCTCAAGGTTTTTCCTATGGTCTTTTTTGAGTTTGGCAGCGATTTGGATCGCTGAACCTCGTGCCACTGCCTTAAGGGCGCACCAATGATTGAATACGGACGTATCTTCAGGGGAGTTTTCCTGAATATAATGTTCTAACGATGATTGGATCGCCAGTCGAGCCTCTGGCTAAATCAGACTCTGACTATCCAGACGCCATGGACCAGGGGTTGACTTCCTATTACTTTTTTCCCATTTAATATACAATGAAGAGTGGTCAGACCACGACCGGAAGAGAATTTTGACCCTCTGGAAGGAAGCAAGGGACCATTTGTCCAAAAGGGCTAGGTCTATTCTCGAGTACGTACCATGTACATGTGAGTAAAATGTGTAATCTCTTACTGTAGGGTTTTTGACACGCCAAATGTCAAAGAGATCATATTCTGCTAATAGTTGGCGGAAGCTCTTAGAGCAAGCGCAGGACCGACTGGCGGTCATGGACCGGGCATGAGTACTGTCAATAGTGGAGTCTGGGGGTAAGTTAAAGTCTCCTAGAATGAGTAGGGCCCCTTTGGACATTTGTTGAATTTTCGCGCAGAGTTTCCTGCAAAAAGCTAGTTGTTTGATATTAGGGGCCTAGCAGGAAACGATAGTCAGCTCTCTATTTTCAAGGGGGCCGGTCAAAATTAGGAATCTTCCTTCAGGGTCAGAGTATTGGGACGAAAGGGAGAACGTACAATGGTGGGAAATTAGGATAGCAACCCCAGCTCTCTTAGCC
The DNA here is from genome assembly GCF_055691185.1 of Crinia signifera. Classification (NCBI taxonomy): domain Eukaryota; kingdom Metazoa; phylum Chordata; class Amphibia; order Anura; family Myobatrachidae; genus Crinia; species Crinia signifera. The sequence continues at coordinate 76,957,779 of NC_139224.1, forward strand.
GGGCCGTTAGCTGTGTAGCAATGCGGGTATTGTTTATCATAAAATAACGGGGGAGCGGATGCTATGAAGTGGGTTTCCTGTACAGCTGCTATATGGGCCTTATGTTTATGGAAATAGTTGAGAGCTAGCCTCCTCTTGTTAGGGGAGTTAAGACCGTTGGCATTAATGGAGATAATATTAACCATAATCAAGTATTAGATGGACAGCTTGATGTAGTGGAGACAGAAGGAGAACTACAAATACCATGTCACAGAAGCTATTCTGTTGAGTAGATGGAAAGGCAAAAAAACAAACTGAGGAGAAAAGGAAAGGGATAAAAAGGGAAAGAAAACAATAAGAACCCCCCACTGGGGGTAAGGTTGGACGCCTAACCATGGCGACACTAAAAGGACGCAAGGGGGTAGTGGCAAAAAGAAACAGAGCTATAGCACCTGGATCTTAACCCATCTCGAGGTATACAACAGAGATAAAAAAAAAACTACAAACATCAATTGGCAAAGCCTGACCCCACAAGGGTTCCCAACAGGGAGGCCCCGGGGGACAAATATCCTTTGCAGACATAACCAAGAGTAGTATCAAGAAAAATATGACAATTAAAATAGAGAACACCATTGCAATAACCTGTAAAGAAAGGAAGGCACCATCAGTGAATCATATAGGAGAATGCAAAACCTCTCTCCGGACCGCAATTGATCTAAATCTCTAGGAAATCATGTAAACTGTAAATAGGTAATACATCAGTATATCAATCTCTTACATAGTAGTCAAGCGGTAACTAGAGAGGTAGCAGTTTAGTAAATATAGCATACATTACTTAATGGTTCTCCGACCCTGTCGCAGACCAGTCCAGCTGGAGTCCGCGCCCGGGTGATGGAACTGGAGAAGCGCTTGCAGAGTTTATGGTGGAGAGAAAGTGTCTTCCTTCTTCAACTGTAGACAACACGACCATGGAGCCTCCTCTATTGAGCAATAATTTTGTTGTATATCCCCATCTATAGAGGATATTTTCCTTCCGTAAAGCAGCAGTGATGGGGTAGAAAGAGCGTCTTTTAGCTAAGGTAGCTTGAGAAAGGTCCCCATAGAGCTGGAGCGAGCCCAGTAATCTGGCGGATTCTTCGGATGGTCTGGCAGCTTTAAGAATCTCTTCCTTCACATGGAAAAAGTGGATCCGCATAAGGACAACCCGGGGAGCATCCATTGGCGCACCTCTGGCTTTTGGAAGCCTGTGAATCCTATCAATCAACAGGTCAGTGGTGGATCTGTTAGGAAGGAGTTTTTGGAAGATGCTGACCGCAAAGTCGTTCAAACTACTGTTGGAGACAGACTCTGGGACACCCCGTAATTTGAGATTATTCCGTCTAGATCTGTCTTCCAAGTCTGAAATCTTATCCCGTAGGGTGGCAACTTCGACTTGCAGAGATTCATGGGAGGAAATTAAATCATTGTGTGAGGAGGCAAATTCACCCATTTTTGTTTCAATATGGTCAGTACGCTCACCAAGATTGTCGATGGATTTCTGACACTCTTGGAGTGTGGCTTTAAACTCCTCGGCAATGTCTCTTTTGAAATGTGTTAAAAGGAGTTTCATGGATCCCACCGTGAGAGCTTGATTGTCATCCAGAACAACAGTATCTGGTACAGGAACATCCGTCACTGTAGCCGTTGGGCTCGAGGGGCTAGGTGGAGTTTTTTTAGAAGGTTGTCCTCCCGGCTCACCAACGTTTTTGGGCCTAGCCGGAGAAGGCTTAAAGAAAGCTACTTGGGAGACCGGCTTGGGTGTTTTACTGCGTTTGATAGGCATACTTTGAGCAAAAATAAAAACTCTCCAACTGTAACTTGTAAAGATGGAAGGGCTTTAACATATAGAGGAGGTGTCGCTGAATTTGACAGGTGTTAGATCATGCTGAGTGTATATCCAGGCGCATATAGCGAGATATTAGAACATAGTTTCAACAGGTCATGGAGGATGTGCTGAGATGTACTATGGTCACCATCCACAGGGTGGAGCTGTGTATACAGTACAGGCTTTATTAATGATATGACTATCAAAAAAGATAGTACTGAAGTTTATAGAATTATAGAGACAGATTATGCCCAGGTATCAGAAAAGAAAGGTGCCCTAGGCAGGTAGCTGGCAGGAGGGGGCCACAGGGGTCGCTCAAGGTTCTCAGAAATAATAAGGTCACCTGAATCAAAGCTGTGATGTAGCAGCTGTAAAGCTGGCAATGTCTCCAATATGGCCGCCACAGATCTGCAGTGTGTGGGCGAGTGAAAGCCCCAGAATGTCAGCCTACAGCTTGGAGGGTGAAAGCCAGAGGGCTTCAGGGTGCTGGACGGTTGTCTGCCTACTTCTGGGAGCCCACTCGGGGTGTAGAGAGGCTCCACGGGCCCGGAACAGCCGCGTCGCCGGGTCCGGAGCTCAGATCGCGGCCGCGGCCACTACTCCAGTCCCCGGCTTCACTCGCGGACTAGGCCGCGTCTCGCAAATTGCCTCAGGCTGACTCCCGGAGCTGCGGTCTCCAGCACTACCCGCCGGCGGGCACGGAGAGGTCAGATAGGGAGCTTGGGCGCCGCAGTGGACGTAGGTATTGCTCTATTTTGAGCTCAGATTACCGGAGCTCCCAAAAAGATGTCTGCTCCTCTATGCGTCTAGGCCACGCCCCATCACAATTTTTTCTAATTCTTCTGAATTGTGAGGACGGAATATTCGATAGCCATATTGAATAATGACTACTGTCATAGTGTATGTAACTGTTACTATCGACAGTCTTTATGTGAGTGTATGTCGACACCCCAGCTCCTGTCGACCAGCCACTCACATCTAACACCAAATCCAGATATTCAATTTTCTCAAAGCTGCAGTTAGAGGTGAATTTTAGATTGTACTGATTCACATTCAGCTTTTCAACAAATGATTCAAATGATTCGATGTCACCATCCCATATAATTAGGAGGTCATCGATATATCGTTTATAACATTTAATCTTGGATTTAAAGATGACATTAATTTCCTCATTATTCTCCTCCCATTCACCTAAATACAAATTGGCGAGGCTCGGGGCATAAGGTGTCCCCATAGCCACGCCCCGTCGTTGCATAAAGAATTCTTTTTGGAAAACAAAGTAGTTATTCTCCATCACAAGTTTAAGACAATCGAGCAGAAAAGTACTGAATTTCTTATCAACATCTGCATCTTTTTCAAGGAAATATTGTACAGCCGCATAACCACCCACATGGGGTATCGACGTGTACAAAGCTTCCACGTCGATTGTACAGAGTAAATAGCTGGATTCCCATTGGAATTCCTCCAAAAACATTAACACCTGTGTGGAGTCCCTTAGATATGAACTAAGACCAGTAACATAATCTCTTAAATGCAAATCAATAAATTCAGAGAGCGCAGATGTCGCTGAACCTATCCCAGCGACTATAGGCCGTCCGGGGGGTTTTGTTAACCGCTTGTGCACTTTTGGTAAAAAGTAGAATATTGCCACTGTGGGATGTAATCTGATAACATATTGTGATTCTTTCAGAGATAAACATCCATTTTTTACACCATCATTAATCAATGAAACAATTTTATCAATCACTTGGCTAGTGGGATCACTTTCTACCCTTGTATAGGTTTCAGTGTCATTTAACAAGCGGTAAGCTTCCTCTAAGTAGTCTTCCTTATTAAGAACTACTATCCCCCCCCTCCCTTATCAGCCTCCTTAATAATCACATTGTTGTTAGTTTCCAAATTGCGTATAGCAGCATATTCGTGCTTAGACATATTTAATCTCTTATTACTTTTAGCTTTACACAATTCCTCAAAGTCCTGTTTAATAAGACTTGAGAAAGTGTCTATAAAACTCTCCCGAGATTCTACCGGGTAGTAGGAGGACTTGGGTTTTAGTCCTGATCCAGAGTCATGCATTTCTTTATCAGAGAATGCAGGTTCCCTGTCACTTTTTTTGGCGTAATGTCTTTTTAATGTTAATGTTCTGCTGAATTTGCTGGCATCAATAAATAAATCAAAACCATTGGGGTCCTTAGTAGGCGCAAAAGAGAGGACTTTTGTTAGCAACATTTTTTCCTCAGGTTTAAGCTCATAGTTAGACAGATTGAAAATACCGGCAGTATTTAGGGGTTTTGGCGTTTTATTTTTATTTGCACTTTAATATTTTATACCAAATTTAGATTTTGTTCATTAGGAATTTATCCACTTAGGAATAATGCTATATTCTTTAAACACGTTTAAATGAGTAGCAGCATGCACTATACAATGTTGTTGCTAATCAGCAATTATATGCAACAGTCTTGTTTTAAATGTAATCACCTGGCGGCACTTGGTATATGTGTATATAAGAGACTGAGTACCAGGAGATAACCACACTCCCTGACGAAGACCTCTGTCGAAACGCGTTGGGCGTGGCTACTTTCCTTTGCTGACGGCTGACGTCCTTTGGTCCGGTGGAAGACTTACTCGGCTCTGTCCTGACTGCGGCGGGTGGACGAACCCCGCTGGGCTGATCACCCTGCGTGTTCCTGAAGATCTGGTCGACCCCGCTGTGCTGGTGACAAGCGCCGTATTGTGGCGATTTACCTATATTTTTATCCCATGTATGTCAGTTTTTATCTTTGCTAAAAATATCAGTAAAACTATTATAAATTTATATATGGTTTCTAACTGGTTTCTATCTATTCTCTTTCCATATATATATATATATATATATATATATATATAATATATATATATATTATATATATATATATATATATATATATACAGTATATATATATATATATATATACGTATCCAAATTCCGCACCTATGCCAACAGAGTCACCACGGTGGTGGTCACTCCAAGGATTAATCAAATCACAAGAAGAAACAAAAAGAGGGCACTCTTTTGTTTCTTCTTTTACATATACATATATATATATTTCCATTTAGGGGATGGGTGCACGTATGCTCTTGTTGGCAAGGGCACTACAATAAGGATTGCTATTTGATAGTAATGATGGGTGTTGCTGGCTGCTGCTGTGGTTTGTGCTGCTGGGTGACGGGTGCTCTTATAGGAGAAAGATGCTGGATCCAAGATGGAGCTAGCGGTGCTGTTAAAGAGCACCAGCCAAAATCTTAAGGGCACCAGCCAAAATCTTGCCTAGGGTTAAGGCTGGCTCTGTTCATATATTTCCAGGACCTAAACCTTAAAAGCAAGCACAGTGCTCCCAAAAGGGAAGGACTTTATATCGTAGTCATTTTTTAAAAACATTTCTTAAACATAAAAGAGGAGTGACTACGCCACACAGTAGTGCTGGTTCCACCTGGGGATCAGATTATATTTGCTATTGAGTTTAGCTGCAGCCCCTTAACAGAGGGAATGTGTATCTCTGTGAGCTATAAACAGGAATGGTGTATGGTGATAGTGAAAAACTATCACCACTAGTGGGCGCTGCTATACTCAATTATATACAAATTTATAGTGAGTCATTTAGAGGAAAAATATATCTTTCATTTTTAATAAAAAACATCACAATTAAAATTTAAAATTCATATATAAGTATACTCAAATATGACATACAAGAGAAACAACAAATAACATATAAAGAGGCATATGTGCAAGGCTTGTTTGGCTATAAGTGCAAGGCTACAGGTGAGCAATAATTACCAGTCCCGTATCAGCATTTATGGATCTCCTTTGTGGAAGTTCATATGGGCACAGTTTTCATTTTCTGAGCTCTGTATACTAACCCCTTCAGCAGAGGAAGCCCACGAGTACAAGGACGCAGAGAAACGCGTATTGGATCCCGCTGTATCCTGGCATCACCAGTCACCCTGACTTGATTATCTCTGTGGATCCAATAACATACTACGGACACTTGTACCTGGAGCCTGGTCCCCAAAGAAAGGAGAGAATTGTACCTCCTAAAAAGAAGGGGTTAGCATACAGAGCTCAGAAAAAGGAAACTGTGCCCATATGAACTTCCACAAAGGAGATCCATATATGCTCATACGGGACTGGTAATTATTGCTGAACTATTGCCAAAAAGCCTTGCATTTATAGCCAAACAAGCCTTATAGATATCCTATGCCTCTTTATATGTTATATGTTGTTTGTCTTGTATGTCATATTTGAGTGTTTTTATTAAACATACACATAAAAGATGGACTCGCACAATTTCAAAATAACAATAAAAGCTTATCTGATGAATGCTGTCATCAACAATTGAGAGGTAAGTAGTTCTTCCCAATGCGTTTCCTCCTTTCTTACATCATAGGACTTGAGGAAGTCCTATGATTACTACACTATCAAGTCCTTCCCTTTTGGGAGTATTGTGCTTGCTTTTAAGGTATAGGTCCTGGAAATCTATGAAGAACACTTCATACACAAACGGACCTTTATATAATATGAGTCAATGCCATTTCACTCACATATTTTCTTCTACTACACATGGTATACTTTCTAACCACATGGTGGCAGCAGAGCACTAAATATATATCACCACTTTTTTTGCACTGTGGTGTTGAAATTTTGTATCTCACTAATACTAGAGATGTGCACCGGCCACTTTTCGGGTTTTGGGTTTTGGGTTCTGATTACCTTGAGGTTTTGGGTTCTAATGGGTTTTGGCAAAACACCTCCTAAGTGTTTTGTGTTTGGATTTTTTTGGGTTTTGGGTTCTGATTTTTTTGTTAAAAATGCATAAAAACAGCTAAAATCGCAGAATTTGGTGGTTTTTTTTGCTCCTACGCTATATTGACCTCAATAACATTCATTTACACTCATTTCCAGTGTATTCTGAACACCTGACACCTCACAATATTGTTTTTATTGCCAAAGTTTGCACTGAGGTAGCTGGATAACTATGCTAAGCCACACAAGTGTGCGGCACAAACACGTGGCTCATGTAAGAGTGGCACTGCAGCGGCAGACATGATGGCAGTTTAAAAAAATAGGCCCATAAAAGATACCTATCTGGCTTGATCATGCACTGTTTACCATGTGCAGCCAAGGAGCGGTGGGCATTTTGTGCAGCACAGAGTTTGTCTGCAAGTGTGTAACTGTTTTGATCACTTTAACATCCAACAAGACCCCTATCTGGCTTGATTGTGTGATAATGTAATCTGATTGTTTAATTTTGTGATTATTATTCATTTATTATTACCAGTCGTCTCTTAAATCATTGCCTAATGGGTGTAGGGGAGTGGGCTAATCAATTTTAAGGTGGCAGATGGAAGATGTAATGTAATGTAAACCATCACTAGCATTGGTTGCAGCAGTGGCAGTAACTGATGGACCCGGCTGTGCAGATAAGGAGGATGCTGACAGCGATGATGTCAAAGGGAGAGCCAGCGAACTGTTGCTCCATGCATCGCTGGAAAACTTCGCTGCCCATGGTGATGCCATAGGGCATGCGTAACCATCACTAGCATTGGTTGCAGCAGTGGCAGTAACTGATGGACCCGGCTGTGCAGATAAGGAGGATGCTGACAGTGATGATGTCAAAGGGAGAGCCAGCGAACTGTTGCTCCATGCAGCGCTGGAAAACTTCGCTGCCCGTGGTGATGCCATAGGGCATGCGTAGGAAGACGTAGCACCCAATAGGGGTCATGAAGGCAGTAAGCATGGAAGAGGCTCTGTCCAGAGGGATCTGCCAAAACCCACACTTGGCATTCAGGGTGCTAAAGACCGTTGCACCTGGCATGTCCAGGGGCGGATTGGGAATTAAAAGCAGCCTGGGAAATAATTTGAAGCAGCCCTAGGGGGGTGGAGGTATTTTTGCGTGCCGGAGGAGCGCACAAATTTTTAGGGGGCGTGGTCTAGTGATATGGGGGTGTAACCTATTTCAATGAGGTCACGCTGAGGGGGCATGGCTAGTAGCTCTCTCTGCGGACATTAATCAATGCCGCCGCGCTTCTGTCGGCATCCAGCGGCCGCAGACAGTGCAGCATTGCCCAAAACAAATATGGCCGCCGCATATGTGCATTTAATATATGTGGCGGCCATTTTTGTTTTGGGCAATGCTGCCGTTTGTGACCAGGCTGGGCTGCGGCCGCTTCTAACAAAGGTAAGCGGCCCAGCTAGAGTGAAATCTTAACGTGAGAACAGTGTGCGCCAAAGGCAGGCTGAAGGGTGTGTGTATGTATGATTACAGTTATAGGCTGCGGGTTGTGTATGATTAGGGTTATGGGCTGCGGAGGGTATGTATAGTTAGGGTTAGTCTGTGGTTATGTATAGTTAGGGTTAGGCTACAGGGGGGTGTATAATTAAGGGTAGGCTAAGGGGGGTATGGTTAGAGAGGAGGAGGGGGTGTATAGTTGGGCTGTGGGGAGGGGGTGGATAGTTAGTCTGCGGGGGTGGGGTGTGTATAGTTGGGCTGTGGGGAGGGGGTGGATAGTTAGTCTGCGGGGGTGGGGTGTCTATAGTTGGGCTGTGGGGAGGGGGTGGATAGTTAGTCTGCGGGGGTGGGGTGTGTATAGTTGGGCTGTGGGGAGGGGTGGATAGTTAGTAAGGCTGTGGGGGTGGGGTGTGTATAATTACACTGCATGGGTGGGGGTGTATAGTTAGGCTGCAGGGGTGGGGGGTGTATAGGTAGGCTGCAGGGGTGGGGGGTGTATAGTTAGGCTGCAGGGGTGGGGGGTGTATAAGTAGGCTGTGGGGAGGGGGGGCTGCGGGGTGGGGGATGTATAGTTAGGCTGCAGGGGTGGGGGGTGTATAGTTAGGCTGTGGGGTGGGGGATGTATAGGTAGGCTGCAGGGGTGGGGGGTGTATAGTTAGGCTGTGGAGGTGGGGGGTGTATAGTTAGGCTGCGGGGTGGGGGATGTATAGTTAGGCTGCAGGGGTGGGGGATGTATAGTTAGGCTGTAGGGGTGGGGGGTGTATAAGTAGGCTGTGGGGATGTGGGGTGTATAAGTAGGCTGATGGGTGGGGATGTATAGTTAAGCTGCAGGGGTGGGGGTTGTGTAGTGAGGATGTGGGGATGGGGGTGTATAAGTAGGCTGTGGGGGGGTGTATAGGCAGGCTGTGGGTGGGGTGTATAGGCAGGCTGTGGGGGGGGGGGTGTATAGGTAGGCTGTGGGGGGGGTTATAGTTAGGCTGCAGGGGTGGGGGGTGTATAGTTAAGCTGCAGGGGTGGGGGTTGTGTAGTGAGGCTGTGGGGATGGGGGTGTATAGGTAGGCTGTGGGGGGGTGTATAGGCAGGCTGTGGGGGGGGGGGGTGTATAGGCAGGCTGTGGGGGGGGGTGTATAGGTAGGCCGCAGGGGTGCATAGGTAGGCTGCAGGGGTGGGGTGTATAGGTAGGCTGTGGGGTGTATAGGTAAGCTGTGGGGGGGGGGGGGTTATAGTTAGGCTGTAGGGGTGGGGGGTATATAGTTAGGCTGTGGGGGGGCTTATAGTTAGGCTGTGGGGGGTGAGGTGGAGGGTTTATAGAGTTAGATAGGCTGCATTACAGATGGTGATAAGTTAGTAATGCTTCTGATGGGTACTCACAGTGCCAAGCACGAAGGTCTACATTCCAAGCAGCAGCAGCAGTGCCTCCACGGAGGTAGAGACAGCTTCTTCTTGTATGCCCGCCGTCCTGCAGGATAGGCCAGGAGACGGGCCGGGTCTAGCAGCAGTAGTGGTGGCAAGAGACCAGCCTGGAGCGCTGTATCCTTCTCAGCTTGGACCGGCAACGGCGCTACTCTCCTCCCTCCATCAGCCTCGGCGACCTGACTCCTTACCAGCAGCAGTGTTGGTGTGGGTAGGGTTCCGCCGGCCGCAGAAAGTGCACAGCGCTGCCCAAAACAAATATGGCCGCCGCATATGTGCATTTAATATATGCATATATGCGGCGGCCATATTTGTTTTGGGCAATGCTGCCGATGACCAGGCTGGGCTGCGGCCGCTTTTAACAAAGGTAAGCGGCCCAGCCAGAGTCAAAACTGGTCCGGCCCACCGGGAAACGGCACGGTTTCCCGGTGGGCCAATCCGCCTCTGGGCATGTCAGTGATCACCTGCTCGATGGTGCAGAGTGTGTATCTGTTTTGGTCAGTTTAATATTTCATAAGACCCCTATCTGTCTTGATTGTGATTATGATTATTTATAATTAATTTCATCTGATTTTTAATTTGGTGATTAGTAATATTATTCATTTATTATTTATTATTACCATTCGTCTCATCAATCATTGCCTAATGGGTGGAGGGGAGGGGGCTAATCAATGACTAGGTGGCAGCTGGAAGAGTTCTATCTGGCTGCGACTTCTGTAACTCTATTGATCGCTAGGGTGGATTCAGGTGATCTGGCTCGCTAGGCGGGTGTTCCCTTTGCTCACTGCTTCACATGCGTCCCTCGTGAAGCTGCGCGCTCTGTCGAGGAGGATGTCCTTTGCCGGTAGAGAAGTACTGATCTTCTCTCAAGGTGTTACGACTCGTAGCTGCACTCCCCTGCTACAACCTCAAAACAAGCACCAAGACCCCTATCTGGCTTGATTGTGCACTGTTTACACAGTGCAGCCGAGGAGCAGTGGGCGATTGGTGCAGCAATCAGTGGAATGCAAAGAGTTATATGCATTTCAAAGACAAGTCCCTCATACAGACAAGAAAATGATAGGAACTAGCGCTAGTGGAAAAGCAGCTGAGTATTATCCCCTGGAGGCCATCCAATCCTCCAAACAATGGAAACAATATGCAAATACAAAAAGGTGGGACAACCAGCGCTTGATAGAAACTTGATCGTGAGCTGGAGATCAGAGCACAGCTGACGTTGCTGGTGGATTAATAACAACACTTACTTTATAGTTCTGTCTCGAGTTCACGTAACAGTTTCTTTAAGCAGGAAAATGTGCTATCCTGGACACTTACTTATTGGTTCAATCACGAGTACACAAAAAGGTATCTTTGTTTCTTCCAAACATCAACATCAATCAATGGAAATAAGCAGATCGGGTACAACTTACTTTTTATTTCAGACTCGCGTTCACATAATGGTATCTTTAAAATCAGGATCCAGTCTCCAGGGATTGGTCACAAAGATTTATTCAAAGATATAACACGATAAAAACACACACGGAAGGGGATCCAGGACACTGCTGCGGGATGGAAGGTTCTTTGTCTCAGGCGCTGCAGATGCATAGGACAGAGCCGCAGACGGTTCCCGTTCACCTTGTCTGACGCGCTGGAATAAGGTGAGCCAGCAAGCAGTACTGACGTCAACGCGTTTCGGATTCCTCCTTCTTCAAGACGTACTGCTGTCTATCACAGTATTTGATTTATACTGAATGGCAAAGTCACATGATCGTGTTTCCACCTATCATGGTTCATACCTGTAATCTATGGGACCCGGCTCTTTTATACTAAGCAACATATTACCGCATAATAACGGGAAATACATACATAAATACATGGCATTACATATCAAACATATAAAATGAGTATATAAAAGTACAAAAATTACAAAAGTACAAAAATACAAAAATGTAATAAAACATCAATAAAATTTTTTATAAAAACATCGGTGTCATAAAAACATCGATACAAAAAATCACATATATCATAGTAATATATAGAGCCGGGTATCAGAGAGGGACAAACAAACACAGAAACAAGATATTAGTAACAAATATACAACAGAACACCCTAAAAGAATATATCTTGTTAGATAAACCATTTATATTCGAAATCTACATTAAGACCTCTCGGAACCAGTGTTTTGAGTTCGAATATAGTCTTCATTTCTAGTTTTGCTAAATCCTGTTCTGTGTTCTTGGTCCTCCAATTTTTGTTACATATTTTAATGCCACAAAAATGTTTTAAAAATTTAACATCAGGGGGCGTGGCCTAGCGGCGAATGGAGCAGGACGCACTTACAGAGGGCTCCTGCTACTATCTCCAATATCCTGGACTCTGAGTCCTCCTCTGGACTGGAGAGTGCTCCTCTGCCCTGTGGGGACCCTCCGACATAAGCGGGTGTGAGCTGCGGAGCCGGGGGTGGGTGAAAACCCATCCTGCGGGTTGTGGCCTACGCACTCCCTGAAGCCGCGGCCTAGATTTATTGCCGCATCCGGCGCCTGAGCTCCGGAGCCCGAATCGCCGCTGATCGCGGCCGTCTGGAGCCGCTGGACGCCGGGACCTTCCACAGGGTGAGCAGACTCCCCCCCACCCATCCTCCCCTCTCTCCTGCCTGCCACTGGGGACCCCGGGGCACCCGCTGGGTGACTCTGTGCAGAGTCCCATACCTTTCTTCCTCCAGCGTCGGCCATCTTGGATGCTGCAAGCTGCAGCACATAGACGCCCTGAGGCAGCCTATAACCCCCTGGTGGGATATTCGTTGAGGGGACTGCAGCTGACACCTCCTGGACTCTCCCCTGCCTGATCTGCCTTCCCTCCTGCTGTATGCCCACACCACCTGAGGCACTCCATTGCGGGCAGGGAGGCTGGAGGTGCAGCGTGAGCTGTGTCTGCCCTCTGCCTTACTCTGCACCAGCCACCCCTATTTATTCACTCCATGCCGGGCAGTACTAGTAACCAGCACAATAAGATACCCGGGATAGCTGTGTGCTGTGCCGCCTCCAGTCAGTGATACCCCGTGCCCCTGTGCCCACCACCTTCCGACCTACAGTACCACTGCTGCTGCTCTCCCCCACTGAACCCACCAGTCTCCTGCCTACCCTATACCCCTGTGACATCCAGAGGAACTATATTGCTATAATAGCTGCATACCCTGCCTGGCTGCCGCCGTGGTCACCAGTTGACCCCTGAAACATTCACGCATCTCAGTAAAAAGCGGGGGGACTGCCCTGCCCCTCCGGGACGGTGACCTCCCTTAAGCCTGCCTGCCTACTCTGCTCTGTATCCCAACTTAGGCACACTAGCTCCACCTCCCCCATCAAACTAGCTCTGCTCACCACCATCATGTGATCTGCTGTGCCTCCATCCCTGACCCGGTCGCCCGGTCTCTCTTACCTATGGTACGCTAACATATATCAGCTACCCCCGCTGCCTTGATATACCTAACTACTCATTTACAGAGACTACCCATATACTCCTACAAGCACTAATATGCCTAAAGGTCACCGGAAAAATGTTGGCCCAGATGCCACCCCCAGCCTTCGCAAATTTGCTTTTTCCAGCAATAAAGACCCAGCTGACTCTGCATCAGCACCCCAGGACCGCTCTGACTCTGAGGACTCTGATCACTCCCCGCTTACACGCAAAGACCTTCGGTCCCTCTTCCGTGAGGTCCAAGAGACACGTCGCTCCATCCAGGCCGTCCAGACAGAAGTCCAGAAGGCGGTCAACTCTCTCAAGGCTGAGGTTGACGAGCTTGGGGACAGGACGGACCACCTCGAAACTAAATTGGATGATGTGGTCTCCTCCCAGCAGACGACAGGAGTTGAACTCCAGAGCCTGAAACAAGATGTGCTCCTCCTGATGGAACAACAAGAGGACCAGGAAAACAGGGCGAGAAGAAATAATATGCGAATCAGAGGCATCCCTGAAGAGGTTGACTCAACCACACTGGATGACTATCTGAAAAAGCTCTTTTCCCAGCTGTCCCCTTCTACTCCTGAAGACCACCTGCTCCTGGACAGAGCACACAGAGCCCTTCGCCCCCGCTCACAGGATTCCTCTCAGCCGCGAGATGTCATCCTTCGCTGCCACTACTTCACGGCCAAAGAGGACATTATCCGCGAAGCCAGGAAACTCTCTACAATAAATTTCCAGGGTCACTCCCTCCAAATATTCCAAGATATTGCCCCCTCTACTCTCCTCAAGCGACGGGAGTTTAAACCCGTGACCTCTTTGCTGAGTGCCAATAACATCCGCTACCGCTGGGGCTTCCCTTTTCGTATTCAAATCTGGCACCAGAACCGTTTCTTGCAAGCTAAAACCCTGCAAGAAGCCCAACGTCTTCTCTGCACCATGGACCTCACCCCGCCAACTCCCTCACAGTCTACCTCTCCTGACCCCCAGGGAGCTGGACATGCCGAAGCTATCCCCTCTCCTCGCCGTCCCCTGCAACGCGAATGGACCAAAGTCCCGCCCACTGGAAAATCTGCGCCCCCGGATCCCCCCTGATGGCGGTCTGACAACACCTTGGCGAGGTTCCTTTTCTGCTGGGGCTGGTTTCCCCTCCACATGGTGACTGTATTGACTTGTTTCCTTTATTATTCCAACCCTGCCGGTTACAAACGGTTCACCAACTCCCTCTGTAATTTTGTGTATTTTTTCCTTAACTAAATAGTTAGGTATTTTGTTTGTTTGTGGGCCCATGCGGTTCCCCCCCACGTGGGTCCTATCAGTTTGCTGTTTTTAGGGGTAGTTTACGCTCCTTCTCTTATCTAGTATTATTATTACGTATAATGATTGGGCACCCGGGTCGGGGGTTCCTGTTCAGGCTCCCTGTATAGCCTATGGCTGTGTATGAGCCTGGCCATGTCCCCCCATTCGGGCTATGGGCCCGATTTCGGCCACTGCCACACCGTGGCTTCCTTCCTTCCCCCGGCCGATATGTTAGACCAGATGTAATTCCTTTCTCTGGTCTCCAACTTCCCATTTCCCTGTTCCCCCTTTCTTGTTGTTTGTTTCCCCTCCTAACACAGGTACCCTATGTCTACATCATTCCCAGGAACAGATATCCTTCACTACCTCATCCTTGTTTTTTCTTGACTCAGGTGACCCTCGTGAGGGGACCAGGGGTGGCTCGTTTGGAATTCCTCCATGGCTTTTAAGATCTACTCCCACAATGTCAAAGGTTTGAACAGTCCTATGAAGCGCACTAAACTATACATCACCCTTAAACAATCTAGAAGTGATCTGGTTTTCCTCCAGGAAACCCATTTCAAAGCATCTTCCCACCCCGAATTGAAATCTAGGGAGTTCCCCCACACCTTCCATGCCTGTGCCTCTAGGCAAAAGAAACGTGGAGTCTCTATCCTTTTAGCATCCCATCTAACTTTTGACCTAATTGACTCCCATTCGGATAGGGAAGGTCGCTGGATCATTCTGATAGGTAAATTGAATAACCTTCTGTGTACTCTTGTGAATGTCTATGCTCCTAACCAGAACCAGCGATCTTTCTTTCTGAAATTGGACTCTTATCTCTCCCGAGTTCGACAAGGCGAGGTCATAATGGCTGGGGATTTTAATGAAGTGTTGGATAACTCTGTAGACAGATCCCGGCCGTCGACGCGCCCTCAGCCCACCTGCCAATCTCCTGCCTCTTTAGCCTTACACTCTCTTCTCAAACATCATCTCCTTTATGACTCCCTCCGTCTATTTGATCCCACTGTTAGAGACTACACATTCTTCTCCTCAGTTCACAAGGTGTACTCCAGAATAGATATGATCTTGCTCAGCCGTGACCTCTCCTCCAAACTACTTAAGGCCAATGTTCTCCCTATGATTTGGTCTGACCACTGCCCGATCTCCGCGGACCTTTCTAATCTCTCCACCCGCCCCCCTCCCTCCAGCTGGAGAATTAACAATTCTCTTCTACATAACCCTGACTACATATCACGACTCAAAACTTACCTGACTGACTACTTCCAAATCAATGCTTCCCCTGATATTTCTCCTCTCACCCTCTGGGAAGCTCATAAGGCCGTTATGAGGGGCCACTTAATCGCTATGGCTTCCCATAATAGAAAGAACACAGAATCCCATTTTATTGCCCTTTCAAGTAAGCTCCAGGTCCTTGAAAGACAGCACAAAACTTCCCCTTCACAGGAGAACCTAGATCTCCTTGTCAAAGCCAGATCTGACGTGGCGTTGCTCCTCTCTGAGCGCACTGCCAAGGCCCTACAACGCCTGAAGCAGACGTTCTATGAGAGAGGTGACAAAGCGGACAAAATACTAGCCTCTAGACTACGAGCCCAGCGAACCCGTAATAATATCCTATCCATAAAGACGCGCTCTGGAGCCCTCTCCTTCTCCCCTGAGACGATCTGTAAGGAATTCCAAGCCTTTTACGCTAATCTCTATAACCTAAAATCCTCAGCGGGCCTCCCAGAACCCTCCGTTGATGACATACAACGTTTCCTCCAACGTGCCTGTTTACCTAAACTAACCCCCCAGGCAACTGCCCAACTGAACATAGATATCACAGCTGAGGAGATCTCAGCTGTACTTAAAGACCAGAAATCCTCCAAAGCCCCTGGCCCTGATGGCTTCTCGGTAGCCTACTACAAAAAATTTGCCGCTACGCTGATCCCACATCTGCAAACACTGTTTAACGCTGTACTTCATGGTGCCTCCTTCTCTAAAACCATGCTTGAGGCTAGGATTGTAGTGATCCATAAGGAGGGGAAGGACCCTCAAAACTGTGCTAGCTACCGGCCAATATCGCTGCTCAACACTGATATTAAGCTTTACGCCAAAATCTTGGCCTCGCGGCTTAATGGGGTGCTCCCTGGCCTAGTACACTATGATCAGGTGGGTTTTGTCCCTGGCCGCCAAGCTAGGGATAATACTAGACGAGCTATTGACCTGATTCAAATCCTAAACAAGAGACAGTCCCCTTCTCTTATTCTCTCCCTAGACGCTGAGAAGGCGTTTGATCGCATTTCTTGGCCTTTTCTATTCAATGCCCTACAAGCATTTGGTATATCTGACGAGTTCCTTGCTGGGATATCTGCCCTATACTCCACCCCCATAGCTAAGGTTCTCACTAATGGACTCCTCTCAGACCCCTTCCCCCTGACCAATGGTACGAGACAAGGTTGCCCCCTCTCCCCATTGGTTTTTGCCTTAGTAATAGAGCCACTAGCGGCTATGATCAGACTCTCTGATAAGGTTCGCGGAGTGGAGGTGGGATCCCTAGAGTTTAAAGTCTCTCTATTTGCGGACGATGTCCTCCTCTCCCTTACCCACCCCCAAACTTCACTCCCTGCCCTTACCGATATTATCCTAGAATATGGCGAACTATCAGGTTATAAAATCAATTTATCTAAATCAGAGGCTATGCTCCTCCATGTTTCCCCTGACTTGAGATCTCTCTTAAGCGCCACCCACCCATTCAACTGGCAGGCCCATAAGATTAAGTATCTAGGAGTGTATATTACCTCCCATTACAACCTCCTCTACTCTGAAAATATCCCTCGACTCTTGTCCAAGATTAAACAGGACCTTACTAGGTGGAAATCACTTATTATCTCGTGGCTGGGCAGGATCGTAGCTATTAAAATGAATGTGATACCCCAACTACTGTACATGTTCCAAACCTTACCTATAAAGATCCCTGTTAAAGTTCTCAATGACATTCATTCTGCTCTCTTGAAATTTGTTTGGAGTGATAAGACCCCCAGAATTGCCTTTTCTGCTCTTAAAATGCCTAGATCTGAGGGGGGTAGGGGCTACCCCGATGTTAAGCATTATTACCTAGCCTGCCACTTGAGCCAGGTGGTGGCCACCTTTGCCCCCCCACAAACTATCTCTTGGGTTGACTTGGAGGCTGCTTATCTAGGGGTTCGCTCTCTGGCTTCCATATGGGGTCTATCCAGGCCTCACAGGTCTCTACTGGCTAACCCCCTCCCATCTCTTAGATTCTGTGTGGCGATCTGGGATTCCTCTTATTCTCCCTACAAACTCTCCTCCGCTTGCTCCCCCATTACCCCCCTATGGAGTAATCCCGCTTTTCCCCCAGGTAACTCCCCCCATCTATTCAAAACATGGAGCTTAGCTGGCCTCCGAGTAGTTTATGACCTTACGGCACAGGGCACGTGGGCCTCTATAGATGATATCAAACGCTCATTTCCCTCCCTATCCCCTCCCTTCTTTGAGTACTTTCAGCTCCGACATTTCCTCCTGTCTCTCCCCCAGGCTGACGCGCTCCGAACCCCCACCCCATTTGAGTCTCTATGTCTGAACTGCCCCCTACGCAGGGGCTTGATCTCCTCTGTTTATTCAATGACACTCACAGCCACTGCCGTTTCTCCCAGCCGCCATGAAAGAGATTGGGAGCTGGACCTGGGGCCGCCACCTGACGACTCTTGCTGGGGTGAAGTACGAGAAGGCATAGCTAAAAGCTCTATCTCCACCCGACTCAAAGAAACATCTTACAAATTATACTATAGATGGTACTATACCCCAGTGAGGCTCTCCAAAATGTTCCCCTCCTCTACCCCTATGTGCTGGCGAAACTGTGGCCATAGAGGGACGCTATTCCATATCTGGTGGACGTGTCCTTCTATCTCCTCTTTCTGGACTAAGATAGCTCTGCTCTTGAAGTCTATCTCAGGTATCCCACTCCCCCTAGACCCATGGTCGTTTCTACTTGCTCGTCCTTTCCCAAACTTAGACTCCTCCTTGAATAAGCTACTATCCCATATTCTAACCGCGGCCAAGTCCCTTATTGCTAAAAATTGGAAGTCCCCTGCCCCCCCTACAGAATCCGCTCTAATTAATTATGTCTGGTCCATAGCTGCAATGGAAAAGATCACCTATTACCTCCACGATTGTCCCCATAAATACGATATTGTCTGGGGTCCCTGGCTCCTACATATGGCCCCTGGACCTCTTCCACCTGTAACCTCTGCCCTCCCCTAGTGCGCTTCTGTGACTGTTGCGGATGCTTTTGCTGTATCGAGCCGCCCCGACGCCCCCGCGGGGCAACACCTCTTTCTACATAGTAAGCTCTTCCCTATGCTTTTGTATCCTCAATCTGCTACAACTTGTATCTACCTGATTCGTGTCATATATACAAGAAAATGACGTTAATTGGTACCTGTCCCTGACCCTCTCCCCCCCCTTTTTTCTTTCTCTCACCTGTCTCTCCCTTCTCTCCCCTTTCCTCCTCCTTCTCTTCCCATTCCCTGTCTGTGCCCTACCTTATCGTTTCCTACTTAATTGTTCTTGTTTCAATGTGAAAAAAAAAGAGAATGTTTTCTCCTTATATCTATTGTGATTTTACAATGTATTGATTCTCTTAGAAAATAAAGAGTTTAAAAAAAAAAAAAAAAATTTAACATCACATACATGTTCTTTTTTAAAATGTAAAGATACATTATGAAGTTCATTCCCTTTCTTAATATTGCGAATGTGTTCCCCTAATCTTTCTTTGAGCATTCTGCCCGTTCTGCCCACATATTGGATACCACACACACATTCCAACAAATATATGACATTTTTAGTCCCGCAAGTAATAAAATCTTTTATAGTGTATTCATGTCCCGTGACAGAAGATTTGTATTGGGTGATCTTATTTTCTGTCTGACAAGTTTTACACATAGAGCATTGGCCACATCTATAAAAGCCTTTTGATGTTATACGTGAAGGTCTTTTATCTACTGGTAAGGCACTTCTCACCAGCATGCTCCGCAAATTGTCTGCCCGTCTATATACAAATTTTGGGCTAGGACCTAGGTGTTTGTTTAACAGAGGGTCTTTGGTAAGGATATTCCAATGATTGGAAATAATTTTCTCTATTACTTTGTGTTGCGAAGTAAACTTGGTGATAAAGGCTATTTCTTGCTCTTCTTTATTCACCTTTTTTGGATTGTCTTGTAACAAATCATTCCTAGAACAGGTCTGATATTGTTCTAAAGCTTTATTAACCACTGATGGATTATATCCTTTATCCAAGAAATTTTTTCTCATACTGCGGGCTTGCGAATTAAATACCTCCAAATCTGTACAATTCCGTCTTAAACGCTGGAATTGACTTTTGGGGATGCTTTTGGTCCAATTTTTATGGTGATTGCTATCACATCCTATATAGGAGTTGCAATCAGTGGGCTTTACGAAGTTTTTTGTCTTTATGACCTCATTCTCGACATAAATTGTAAGGTCCAGAAAATGTATCTCTCTGTCACTGATAGTATACGTCAGTTCAATATTATATAAATTATTATTAAGGTATTGACAGAAATCTTGTAGGGATTCGTCATCACCCCTCCAGACGAATAAAATATCATCTATATAGCGGGTCCATAGGGCCAAGCTGGCAACCCAGGGATGACCCGTCCATACCTGCTCATCCTCCCAATGAGCCATGAACAGGTTGGCATATCCTGGTGCCAGCTTGGCACCCATTGCTGAACCCGCTACCTGCAAGAAGAAGTCTCCCTCCTACCAGAAGAAGTTGTTTGTTAAAACCAACTCTATTCCCTCTGTGACAAAATTAACCATTTTTTCGTTGGTATTGTTCTTCACCAAAAAATATTTTACGGCCTCTATACCATCTACATGTTGTATAATAGTATAGAGGGATTTTACATCCGCAGTTACCAATTTGAAATGAGATTCCCACTTAATATCTTTATTTTTGTTAAGTACTGATATAGTGTCCTTGGCGTAGGATTTAGTAGTTTTTACTATCGGCTGAATTTTATTGTCCAAGTAGCATGACAGATTCGATGTAATCGATCCAATACTGGCCACAATAGGTCTGCCTGGTGGTTTAGTGGCAGACTTATGGATCTTAGGAAGAACATAGATCACTGGGATTGAAGGGTTTTCAACATGTAAATATTCGGCTTCCTTCTCTGTAATAACATCCAGTGACAAATATAACTGGATGAAGATATCCATTTTCTTTTGAATTTTGCTTGATGGGTCTGAACAGAGCTTTTTGTACGTATTTAAATCCAAAAGTTGTCTCATGACCTCTGCATGATAGTCATCCCTGTTCAGGATGACTATCCCTCCGCCCTTATCGGCCGGTTTAATGATAATTTGATTATTGTTTTTGAGACTATCTATGGCCATTTTTTGAGATTTAGTAAGATTAGGGTTTTTTTACTTTTTTCAAGGAAACCTTTTCTAAATCTTCTTTTACCAAGTTTTCAAAGACATCTATGAAACATCCTTTTTTAAATCTGGGGAAAAAGGTAGATTTTCTTTTAAATACTTTAACCTGTTCCTCCACTATATTAACAGCGGAATCATTCTCCTCTGTGTCAGAGAAGAATTTTTTCAACGTGAGCTTTCTTATAAATTTTTGCAGGTCGGTAAAGACCTCATATTCATTGGTATGATTAGAAGGAGAGAATTTAAGCCCTTTCTCAAGGATACTTTCTTCTTCCTTTGTAAGAACATAGTCGCTCAGGTTAAATATACTTGTTTTATAAGATTTTTCGCTGTTATTTTCAGTTTCATTTGTAATATTAATTTCTTCTGTAGGACTTTCTCCCACGGTACTTGGTATGGATGTGATACCTTTATTTTTGGCACGCTGTTTTTTTGACAGGTTTAAATTAGAATTGGAACCACCTCTTTTACCTCTTTTATTTTTAGTAAAAGATTTTAGTTGAAGTTGGTTCTCCGCCAGCCCCTGTCTAAAAAATTATTGTTAGAATCTAATCTTTTTTCTTTTCCCTGATAGTTGTGAGACCTATTCTCTCCCTCATCCTGTTTATTTCTCCAACCATAATTGTTTGGAGTATCAGGGAATCGGTCATATTGTCTCATATAATATCTCTGCCTTTGCTCGGCTGGTTTCATATATTTTTGGTTTGGGCGGCGGGGGTTCTCACCTCTGTTATTTCCTTCCCAATGATGGTTATAATTGGGGCTATCTTTCTTTTCCCATGACCTAGTATTTTCCTGATTATATGGGCGAAAGTTTGTCTGGTAATTGATACGATGGTTGGTATTTATCGATGGTTTAGATTTAAACCTATCAAATTTTCTGCGTGGGGTGTTCTGTACCTGATTAGTTTCTACAGCATTGATATCACGTTTAGGTGGAAGCTCACTTTCTATTGGGGTTTTACTGTCCTTCCATTTATACTGATCTCCTGTTTCATAATCTTTCTTATCTCTCAAATATTTTTTATACTTTTTATTTTTTAATTCGGTTTCATTTTTATCTATTTTGGCCATAATATTTTTCTCAAGTTCTTTATATTCAGCTGATTTGGCGTATGGTTTAATGAGAGTGTAGAGATCCTCTACTTCTTTTTCTGTAGTTTTTAGATTATGATTTTTCTCTTTGATAATAAGTTCTATTAATGAATTGGCGCAATGGTCTAAAATTGCCAGCCAATCTTTTTTAAAAGATTCTGTTTCTGTGGTGAATGATGGTAATTTATCGATTCTCAGGCCCCTTGGAATGATTTTATCTTTTAAATATCTTTCCAGGGTGGCGGCTTCCCACCATAGTTTACCTTCTTTTATAAGTAATTTCTCAATTTTAAACATTACATTATCTAGATTTTCATCACTCACAGAGGGCATTTCATCTATCTCTTTAGAGAACAAATTATCAATATTTTCTACACGGATTTTCCGATGTTTAAACATAATTCCAAGCAGCTAAGTTCCAAATCTAGAAGGACAAACAACCGGAATACTGACAAGAAAATGATAGGAACTAGCGCTAGTGGAAAAGCAGCTGAGTATTATCCCCTGGAGGCCATCCAATCCTCCAAACAATGGAAACAATATGCAAATACAAAAAGGTGGGACAACCAGCGCTTGATAGAAACTTGATCGTGAGCTGGAGATCAGAGCACAGCTGACGTTGCTGGTGGATTAATAACCACACTTACTTTATAGTTCTGTCTCGAGTTCACGTAACAGTTTCTTTAACCCCTTCCTGACACAGCCAGTTTTTGCCTTCCTGACGAGCCCTTTTTTTCAAATCTGACATGTATCACTTAAGTGGGGATAACTTTTTTTTGCTTTTACTTATCCCAGTGATTTTGAGATTGTTTTCTCGTGACACATTGTACTTCAAATTAGTGGTAAATTTGGGTCGATACAGTCTGTGTTTTTTTGTAAAAAATACCAAAATGTCGTAAAAAAATGGAAAATTTAGCAATTTGCAAAATGTTAAATTTTCTGCTTGTGAGACAAATAATCATACCACTCAAAATAGTTAATAACTAACATAGACCATATGTCTACTTTATGTTTCCATCATTATTTCAACATCCTTTTAATTTTTTTGGACACTAGGAGGCTTAAAATATGAATAGCAAATTCTCAAATTTTCAAGAAAATTTCAAACACTGATTTTTTTAGGGACCAGTTCAGTTCTGATGTGACTTTGAGGGACTTGTATGTGAGACACCCCCATAAATGATGCCATTTCAAAAACTGCACCCCTCACAGTATTCAAAACAGCATTTTGGAAGTTTGTTAACCCTTTAGGTGTTTCACAGGAATTAAAACAAAGTGTATTTGAAATTTCAAAATTTCATTTTTTTTGCAGATTTGCAATTTTAATACATTTTTCTAAGGAACACAGTAGATTTTACTAGAGAAATGTGACTAAAAATTGATTCCCCCAATTCTTTTGTTTTCATAAATATCCTATATGTGGCCCTAGTGTGCACGTTGACCAAACCACAGGCTTCATAATAGAAGGAGCACCTACTTGATTTTGGAGCCTCCTTTTTATGAGATTATTTTTTAGGCACCATGTAGGTTTCTAGGCACCATAAGATGCTAAAAGTTAGGAACCCCCCCACAAGTGACCCCATTTTGCAAACTACACCCCTCAGGGAATTCATCTAGGGGTATAGTGTACATTTCAAACCCCCAGGGGTTTCACCAATTGTGGTACAACTGGGCAGTGAAAATGAAAAATTAATTTTTTTACACAAAAATGCAGTTCTGGCTCCAAATTTTTCATTTTCACAAGTAATGAAGGAGACAAAGCACCCCAAAATCTGTGCCCCAATTTCTCCCGAGTACGGCAATGCCTCACATGTGACCAAAAAATACCATTTGGGTGCATGGCAGGACTCAGAAGGGAAGGAGTGATTTTTGGATTTTGCAGCTCAGATTCTGGTGGAATGTTGGTGGGTGCTATGTCGCATTAGCAAGACCCCCGAAGCACCAATACAGTGGAACCCCCCCACAAGTGACCCCATTTTGCAAACTACACCCCTCAGGGAATTCATCTAGGGGTATAGTGTAAATTTCAAACCCCCAGGGGTTTCAACAATTTTGATACAACTGGGCTGTGCAAATGAAAAATTACATTTTTTACACAAAAATGCAGTTCTGGCTCCAAATTTGTCATTTTCACAAGGAATGAAGGAGACAAAGCACCCCAAAATCTGTGCCCCAATTTCTCCCGAGTACGGCAATGCCTCACATGTGACCACAAAATACCATTTGGGTGCATGGCAGGACTCAGAAGGGAAGGAGTGATTTTTGGATTTTGCAGCTCAGATTCTGGTGGAATGTTGGTGGGTGCTATGTCGCATTAGCAAGACCCCCCAAGCACCAATACAGTGGAACCCCCCCACAAGTGACCCCATTTTGCAAACTACACCCCTCAGGGAATTCATCTAGGGGTATAGTGTACATTTCAAACCCCCAGGGGTTTCACCAATTTTGATACAACTGGGCTGTGCAAATGAAAAATTACATTTTTCACACAAAAATGCAGTTCTGGCTCAAAATTTTTCATTTTCACAAGGAATGAAGGAGAAAAAGCACCCCAAAATCTGTGCCCCAATTCCTCCCGAGTACGGCAATGTCTCACATGTGACCAAAAAATACCATTTGGGTGCATGGCAGGACTCAGAAGGGAAGGAGTGATTTTTGGATTTTGCAGCACAGATTCTGGTGGAATGTTGGTGGGTGCTATGTCGCATTAGCAAGACCCCCAAAGCACCAATACAGTCAAACCCCCCACAAGTGACCCCATTTTGCAAACTACACCCCTCAGGGAATTCATCTAGGGGTATAGTGTACATTTCAAACCCCCAGGGGTTTCACCAATTTTGATACAACTGGGCAGTGAAAATGAAAAATTACATTTTTTTACACAAAAATGCAGTTCTGGCTCAAAATTTTTCATTTTCAGAAGGTATGAAGGAGAAAAAGCACCCCAAAATCTGTGCCCCAATTTCTCCCGAGTACGGCAATGCCTCACGTGTGACCAAAAAATACCAGTTGGGTGCATGGCAGGACTCAGAAGGGAAGGAGTGATTTTTGGATTTTGCAGCTCAGATTCTGGTGGAATGAATGGTGGGTGCTATGTGGCATTAGCAAGACCCCCGAAGCACGGTGAAATGATGAACCTAATAATCCATAGATGTGTGGTATATTTTAAAACACTCCTTTATACATAGGCCGGGTTTGTCGGGGCAAGTTTCACAGTGGAAAATAGTTTCCTTTCTTATTCCCTTTTTATAGCAAACTTTGCACCTTTTTTGTGTCCTGCCCTTTCTTGCAGTGGAGGGGATTTCGTTAGGAAAATGCTGCCCTGGTACAATACGGGGGCCAGTACTAGAAGTACTGGGGCCCTCTGCCTGCTGGTTCCCAAATATTAGGCCCTTTATGACTTCCTTTTGAAAGTGCATAAATGTCCCCCTCTGGCTGGTAGAACGGAATAGCACGTAAGCGTTATACAGTGCCATCTGGATGATATACACGGCCAGCTTCTTGTACCAGATTTTTGTTTTCCGCAGGGCACTGTACGGCTTCAGTACCTGATCTGAAAGATCCACTCCGCCCATGTACCTATTGTAATCTAGGATACAATTAGGTTTTGAGGTGTGGGTACTGGTACCTCGTACAGGGATGGAGGTGGTACTGTCTCCATGAATTGTTGTCAGTATAAGGACATCCCTCTTTTTAACGACTTTTTAATACATTTAAATCCCTTCTCAACCCTCCCTCACCCAAGCCACCAACCACTATCCATGCACAAGATCTAGCTTCCTACTTCAGGGATAAGATTGACAAGATCAGAGATGAATTGGTATGCTCCAACTCAGTTGGTGATATGCTCAATTCCATACCTGAGCCCTCTGAAGCATTTGCTTCATTTGATCCCACAAATGAAGATGAAGTATCTGCACTTTTCTCTGCCTCCCACTCTACTACTTCTCCTCTTGACCCTATACCCTCGCAAATAAGTAAATCTCTGTCTCCTGTGCTCATTCCAATCTTAACTAAAATCTGTAACCTCTCTTTCTCTACTGGTGTCTTTCCTTCATTGTTCAAACAAGCAGTTATTACTCCGATTCTGAAAAAACAGAATTCTGATCCAAGCTCTCTCTCAAACTACCGTCCCATTTCTCAACTTCCATGCACCTCCAAACTACTTGAAAGACTTGCTTATACTCGCCTCACACACTTTCTTAACTCGCACAACTTAATGGACCCGCATCAGTCAGGCTTTCGTGCCCAACACTCCACAGAGACAGCACTGACTAAAGTTGTGAATGATCTGGTCACTGCTAAGTCTAAAGGCCACTACTCACTACTAATTCTTCTAGATCTCTCTGCTGCTTTTGACACTGTTGACCACACACTTCTCATACAAACACTACAATCCATAGGTCTTAAAGACACAGCCCTCTCTTGGTTCTCATCCTACCTCTCTAACCGCTCCTTTAGTGTTCGTTTCTCTGATTCTACCTCCTCTTCGCTACCTCTTTCAGTTGGAGTACCTCAGGGTTCAGTTTTAGGTCCCCTGCTTTTCTCAATCTATACCTCATCTCTTGGCAAACTAATCCGCTCTTTTGGATTTCAGTATCATCTGTATGCGGATGATACTCAGCTCTACCTATCCTCCCCGGACCTGTCCCCATCTGTATTGAGCCGTGTCTCTGAATGCCTTTCTGCTGTTTCATCCTGGATGTCATCTCGCCACCTCAAACTTAATATCTCAAAAACAGAATTAATTATATTTCCGCCAATAAATAGTAGTTACCAACCTGATATCTCTATCACTGTTGAGAAGATGACAATCACTCCTACCTCTCAAGCTCGCTGCCTAGGTGTTATCCTTGACTCAGAACTTTCCTTTGTACCCCACATTCAATCTGTCTCAAAATCATGCCACATGCACCTAAAAAACATATTTAAAATTCGCCCTTACCTTACACAAGACACTGCAAAAACTCTAATCCATGCTCTCATCATCTCACGCATTGATTATTGCAATAGTCTTCTTATTGGCCTTCCCCAATACAGACTCTCACCGCTACAGTCCATTATGAATGCAGCTGCAAGGCTAATCTTCCTAGCCAGACGTTCATCGTCTGCAAAGCTACTCTGTCAGTCACTTCATTGGTTACCTGTATTCTACCGTATTCAATACAAAATTCTTCTACTTACACACAAAGCCATAAACCAAACTACACCAACATACATATCTTCTCTTATCTCAAAATATCATCCAACACGACCTCTACGCTCCTCCCAAGATCTGCGTCTCTCATCCACACTCATTACCCGCTCCCATTCCCGACTGCAGGACTTTCTTCGTGCTGCACCCACTCTGTGGAATGCCCTCCCAAGCACAATAAGACTCTCCTCCAGTCTCCAAACCTATAAGCGTTCCCTGAAGACTCATCTCTTCAGGCAAGCTTATCAAATACCAGAACCAGTCATAGAACCTTGCGTTCTGGTGAAATCGATGCAATAAAGAATACAGTATCTATCCTTATGTATCAATGCCTATTTCCCTATAGATTGTAAGCTTGCGAGCAGGGCCCTCCTACATTTTGACTGTCTGTAAATACACTGTTTTGTTGTATCACTGTCTGCTATTGTAAAGCGCAACGGAATATGCTGCGCTATATAAGAAACTGTTAATAAATAAATAAATAATCCCTCTTGTCCTTATATTTGACCAACAACATATTTTCGGTGCATATTCCCCTGCTTTCACCCCTTCTCATTACTTGGGCAATGTGCGTTTTTGGGAGGCCTCTTTGGTTCTTACGCACAGTACCGCAAGCTGCTGTACCTCTTGAACCAAGGGCTTTAAACAGGGGGATGCTAGTGTAAAAGTTATCCACATAGACGTGATAACCTTTATCCAGGAAGGGGTGCACTAAATCCCAGACAATTTTTCCACTAACACCTACGAGGGAGGGGGGGCATTCTGGCGGTTCAATTCTTGAATCCTTCCCTTCATATACCCTAAACCTGTGGGTGTACCCTGAGGTGCTTTCACACAGCTTATACATTTTTATGCCATACCTTGCCCTCTTACTGGGAAGGTACTGGCGGAATTTAACCCTTCCTTTAAAATGTATAAGGGACTCGTCAATACAAATAAATTTTTCAGGGATGTACATCTCTGCAAATTTGGCACTGAAATGATCAATGACCGGCCTGACTTTGAATAGCCGGTCAAAGGTGGGATCATCTCTGGGTGGGCACAGTGTATTATCGGTGTAATGTAAAAATTTAAGGATTATCTCAAAACGAGCCCGAGTCATGGCCATACGGTAAAATGGGGTGCTGTACAGAACATCTGTACTCCAATATTGCCTAATTTCTGGCTTTTTTACTATGCCCATATGTAACACCAGACCCCAAAATGTCATCATCTCTACTGCATCTACAGGGGTCCACCTAGCAAATGATGACATGGGGTTTTGAGCAATAAACTGCTGGGCATATAAATTAGTTTGGTCCACCATTAAATTTATAAAATCATCAGAGAAAAATAATTTGAAAAAGTCAATTTCTCTGAGACCTGCTGAATCAAATTGGATTCTTGGGATGGCCAAAAACTCAGGAACCTGGGGCTCAAAATTGTCTGGTGGTGGGGTCCATACGGGATCAATCATTTGGGGGGGGTCTCAGCTGCTCTACGGGGGCGTCTTTGAGGGGGTCCCTCATCAGCAGAGAAGGAAGAGGAGCTTAAGGCGAATCCTTCAAATTCCCCGCTTGCATCACTGGCTGTGTCAGAGTCAGAGGCAAGCATGGCATATGCCTCCTCCGCTGAATACATTCTTCTGGATGACTGGGATGACATTTGGGATGACATTTGGGATGACATTTGGGATGCCATTTTTATTTTTGTGTTTCTGTAAGTGTAATGTTTCAACACGTGTATAGTGTAGGGGGGGTACAAACTTTATTTCAACACGGGGGGTATGTAGTGTGTAGTGTGTATGTAGTGCAGAAAAAAAATACTTTATACAGGAATTTGATCCCAATAAAAAAAAAAAAAAATTGAAGGGGTTAAAAAAAAAAAAAAGGTCCTGCGCCAAAAATTGAGCACAGATGTTGGTCAGTAACGTCCGTCACTGAACAGCGCTCAAAGGCAACAGGAATTTGATCAAAAAAAAAAAAATAGATCAACCCTGTGCCGAAAAAGCTGATCAGTGATGTACGTCACTGATCAGCGCACAGTGGCCACAGGACACCCACAAAATCACAGTGTGTGTAAAAAAAAAAATTAAAAAAAGACCCCACAGCACCCTCAAAAAAAAAAAAAAAAAGGTGATCAGTGATGCGACACTGATTACCAGTGAGGGGCAGCAGGTGCACAACCTTTGGTGCAACTGACAGTGCAACTGGCAGCAACTGACAGGTATATATAAAAAAAAAAACCCTGCACCCCCAAAAAATTGCTGATCAGCACAGATATACTGATCAGCACAAAAGGGGGGGTAGCAGACACAAAATATAGCACTCTCTATCACTCTCTGTCACTCTCTGTCACTATCTCTCTCTATCTCTCACTCTCTATCACTCTCTATCACTCTCTATCACTCTCTATCACGATCTGTGACTCTATGACACTGCTGCAGCAGCACACACAGAAGTCACAAGATCCAGGAAGTATCCAGCTGCTGGCAGCACGCTACCAGCGGTGATCAGCGGTGATCAGGTAAGTTTCAGGCAAGGATCAGGTATGTATCACCACAGATTGGCACGGTGACCACTCTGCACGCAATTCCAGACCGGAATGGCGTCTGCAGCGCAGTCACCGTTAGTTTAAATCACGCGCCTTGGCTGTGATTGGTCCGTGGGTCCCACGGACCAATCACAGCCTTGGGGGCAGGTGGGGTGAGGTGTCGTCGTCACCGATGACCCCCTCATGCCCCCTGACGCCCGGCGGTGATTGACACCTGTGTTACCGAGCGTCTGATTCGCCAGTAACACAGGAAAACGCTGTGAATGGCTGTTCACACTGAACAGCCAATCACAGCGATCGCCGATGGGGGGGCGGCATCGCAGCCCCCCCTGGGCATGCAGGGACATGTCTGCTGTCAGGGACAGCAGACATCGTCCCTCTGTCACTGCGTCTCGAGACGCAGTGGCACTTTGAAGTCATGACGTATATATACGTCATGTGTCGGGAAGTACATCCCGGCCATGACGTATATATACGTCAAATGTCGGGAAGGGGTTAAGCAGGAAAATGTGCTATCCTGGACACTTACTTATTGGTTCAATCACGAGTACACAAAAAGGTATCTTTGTTTCTTCCAAACATCAACATCAATCAATGGAAATAAGCAGATCGGGTACAACTTACTTTTTATTTCAGACTCGCGTTCACATAATGGTATCTTTAAAATTAGGATCCAGTCTCCAGGGATTGGTCACAAAGATTTATTCAAAGATATAACACGATAAAAACACACACGGAAGGGGATCCAGGACACTGCTGCGGGATGGAAGGTTCTTTGTCTCAGGCGCTGCAGACGCATAGGACAGAGCCGCAGACGGTTCCCGTTCACCTTGTCTGACGCGCTGGAATAAGGTGAGCCTTATTCCAGCGCGTCAGACAAGGTGAACAGGAACCGTCTGCGGCTCTGTCCTATGCGTCTGCAGCGCCTGAGACAAAGAACCTTCCATCCCGCAGCAGTGTCCTGGATCCCCTTCCGTGTGTGTTTTTATCGTGTTATATCTTTGAATAAATCTTTGTGACCAATCCCTGGAGACTGGATCCTGATTTTAAAGATACCATTATGTGAACGCGAGTCTGAAATAAAAAGTAAGTTGTACCCGATCTGCTTATTTCCATTGATTGATGTTGATGTTTGGAAGAAACAAAGATACCTTTTTGTGTACTCGTGATTGAACCAATAAGTAAGTGTCCAGGATAGCACATTTTCCTGCTTAAAGAAACTGTTACGTGAACTCGAGACAGAACTATAAAGTAAGTGTGGTTATTAATCCACCAGCAACGTCAGCTGTGCTCTGATCTCCAGCTCACGATCAAGTTTCTATCAAGCGCTGGTTGTCCCACCTTTTTGTATTTGCATATTGTTTCCATTGTTTGGAGGATTGGATGGCCTCCAGGGGATAATACTCAGCTGCTTTTCCACTAGCGCTAGTTCCTATCATTTTCTTGTCAGTATTCCGGTTGTTTGTCCATCTAGATTTGGAACTTAGCTGCTTGGAATTATGTTTAAACATCGGAAAATCCGTGTAGAAAATATTGATAATTTGTTCTCTAAAGGGATAGATGAAATGCCCTTTGTGAGTGATGAAAATCTAGATAATGTAATGTTTAAAATTGAGAAATTACTTATAAAAGAAGGTAAACTATGGTGGGAAACCGCCACCCTGGAAAGATATTTAAAAGATAAAATCATTCCAAGGGGCCTGAGAATCGATAAATTACCATCATTCACCACAGAAACAGAATCTTTTAAAAAAGATTGGCTGGCAATTTTAGACCATTGCGCCAATTCATTAATAGAACTTATTATCAAAGAGAAAAATCATAATCTAAAAACTACAGAAAAAGAAGTAGAGGATCTCTACACTCTCATTAAACCATACGCCAAATCAGCTGAATATAAAGAACTTGAGAAAAATATTATGGCCAAAATAGATAAAAATGAAACCGAATTAAAAAATAAAAAGTATAAAAAATATTTGAGAGATAAGAAAGATTATGAAACAGGAGATCAGTATAAATGGAAGGACAGTAAAACCCCAATAGAAAGTGAGCTTCCACCTAAACGTGATATCAATGCTGTAGAAACTAATCAGGTACAGAACACCCCACGCAGAAAATTTGATAGGTTTAAATCTAAACCATCGATAAATACCAACCATCGTATCAATTACCAGACAAACTTTCGCCCATATAATCAGGAAAATACTAGGTCATGGGAAAAGAAAGATAGCCCCAATTATAACCATCATTGGGAAGGAAATAACAGAGGTGAGAACCCCCGCCGCCCAAACCAAAAATATATGAAACCAGCCGAGCAAAGGCAGAGATATTATATGAGACAAAATGACCGATTCCCTGATACTCCAAACAATTATGGTTGGAGAAATAAACAGGATGAGGGAGAGAATAGGTCTCACAACTATCAGGGAAAAGAAAAAAGATTAGATTCTAACAATCATTTTTTAGACAGGGGCTGGCGGAGAACCAACTTCAACTAAAATCTTTTACTAAAAATAAAAGAGGTAAAAGAGGTGGTTCTAATTCTAATTTAAACCTGTCAAATAAACAGCGTGCCAAAAATAAAGGTATCACATCCATACCAAGTACCGTGGGAGAAAGTCCTACAGAAGAAATTAATATTACAAATGAAACTGAAAATAACAGCGAAAAATCTTATAAAACAAGTATATTTAACCTGAGCGACTATGTTCTTACAAAGGAAGAAGAAAGTATCCTTGAGAAAGGGCTTAAATTCTCTCCTTCTAATCATACCAATGAATATGAGGTCTTTACCGACCTGCAAAAATTTATAAGAAAGCTCACGTTGAAAAAATTCTTCTCTGACACAGAGGAGAATGATTCCGCTGTTAATATAGTGGAGGAACAGGTTAAAGTATTTAAAAGAAAATCTACCTTTTTCCCCAGATTTAAAAAAGGATGTTTCATAGATGTCTTTGAAAACTTGGTAAAAGAAGATTTAGAAAAGGTTTCCTTGAAAAAAGTAAAAAACCCTAATCTTACTAAATCTCAAAAAATGGCCATAGATAGTCTCAAAAACAATAATCAAATTATCATTAAACCGGCCGATAAGGGCGGAGGGATAGTCATCCTGAACAGGGATGACTATCATGCAGAGGTCATGAGACAACTTTTGGATTTAAATACGTACAAAAAGCTCTGTTCAGACCCATCAAGCAAAATTCAAAAGAAAATGGATATCTTCATCCAGTTATATTTGTCACTGGATGTTATTACAGAGAAGGAAGCCGAATATTTACATGTTGAAAACCCTTCAATCCCAGTGATCTATGTTCTTCCTAAGATCCATAAGTCTGCCACTAAACCACCAGGCAGACCTATTGTGGCCAGTATTGGATCGATTACATCGAATCTGTCATGCTACTTGGACAATAAAATTCAGCCGATAGTAAAAACTACTAAATCCTACGCCAAGGACACTATATCAGTACTTAACAAAATTAAAGATATTAAGTGGGAATCTCATTTCAAATTGGTAACTGCGGATGTAAAATCCCTCTATACTATTATACAACATGTAGATGGTATAGAGGCCGTAAAATATTTTTTGGTGAAGAACAATACCAACGAAAAAATAGTTAATTTTGTCACAGAGGGAATAGAGTTGGTTTTAACAAACAACTTCTTCTGGTAGGAGGGAGACTTCTTCTTGCAGGTAGCGGGTTCAGCAATGGGTGCCAAGCTGGCACCAGGATATGCCAACCTGTTCATGGCTCATTGGGAGGATGAGCAGGTATGGACGGGTCATCCCTGGGTTGCCAGCTTGGCCCTATGGACCCGCTATATAGATGATATTTTATTCGTCTGGAGGGGTGATGACGAATCCCTACAAGATTTCTGTCAATACCTTAATAATAATTTATATAATATTGAACTGACGTATACTATCAGTGACAGAGAGATAAATTTTCTGGACCTTACAATTTATGTCGAGAATGAGGTCATAAAGACAAAAAACTTTGTAAAGCCCACTGATTGCAACTCCTATATAGGATGTGATAGCAATCACCATAAAAATTGGACCAAAAGCATCCCCAAAAGTCAATTCCAGCGTTTAAGACGGAATTGTACAGATTTGGAGGTATTTAATTCGCAAGCCCGCAGTATGAAAAAAAATTTCTTGGATAAAGGATATAGTCCATCAGTGGTTAATAAAGCTTTAGAACAATATCAGACCTGTTCTAGGAATGATTTGTTACAAGACAATCCAAAAAAGGTGAATAAAGAAGAGCAAGAAATAGCCTTTATCACCAAGTTTACTTCGCAACACAAAGTAATAGAGAAAATTATTTCCAATCATTGGAATATCCTTACCAAAGACCCTCTGTTAAACAAACACCTAGGTCCTAGCCCAAAATTTGTATATAGACGGGCAGACAATTTGCGGAGCATGCTGGTGAGAAGTGCCTTACCAGTAGATAAAAGACCTTCACGTATAACATCAAAAGGCTTTTATAGATGTGGCCAATGCTCTATGTGTAAAACTTATCAGACAGAAAATAAGATCACCCAATACAAATCTTCTGTCACGGGACATGAATACACTATAAAAGATTTTATTACTTGCGGGACTAAAAATGTCATATATTTGTTGGAATGTGTGTGTGGTATCCAATATGTGGGCAGAACGGGCAGAATGCTCAAAGAAAGATTAGGGGAACACATTCGCAATATTAAGAAAGGGAATGAACTTCATAATGTATCTTTACATTTTAAAAAAGAACATGTATGTGATGTTAAATTTTTAAAACATTTTTGTGGCATTAAAATATGTAACAAAAATTGGAGGACCAAGAACACAGAACAGGATTTAGCAAAACTAGGGAGAGAGAGATGGGGTGAAGTCTGCACACAAGTTAATAAACCCAAAGTGTTGGGAATAATACCGCTATATTTTGTGGA
Source organism: Crinia signifera (assembly GCF_055691185.1). Classification (NCBI taxonomy): domain Eukaryota; kingdom Metazoa; phylum Chordata; class Amphibia; order Anura; family Myobatrachidae; genus Crinia; species Crinia signifera. The sequence goes on from NC_139224.1 coordinate 76,992,262, forward strand.
TTTTAGCGGGGGTGCTATCCTATCAACCAGGTAAGTTTAGTCGAAGGAAAGAGAAAGAGTAGTTGCAGCGGATGCACACCAGGAAAGAGGTTTTTTTTTACGTTGGTTTTAGTGGAAGAAATTCCAATTTTTACTCAAAAGTGGGAAATCCTATTAATCTTTAATAATGGATGGATTCAGGATAACCCACTATAATTGCGAAATCCAAGAGAGGTTAAAATGACGAACATGCAACATACAAATACATAACATATGTGAAAAAGGTTTGTTAGAGAATATGTGCTAAATAGATTTAAAATGTAGGTAGATTAGTGCTGATAGTGTGATGCTGATTCTCGACTTGGGATGTAGTTCACCAGGATCTATTGCACCAGATGTGGTTTTAACGCACACATAATCAATTTCAGATATCTTTATGTCATTAGCTATATTGCTTGACTGGATACCTAATGAATAGGTTCTATGATCCTTGCCGGACCCGTATAGGCACTAAAAGGGTACTTTGCTGATGTATGGGGTTTTAAGCCACATATGTCATTCATAGTTGTTTATATATCTTATTGTGACTTCAACATATAAACAGAAATGGTACGGTTTTGGGCGAAAAGAACGCTCCAGAGATATTACCACCCCTGTATCATACAGGTGGGCATATACCTTTCACACAATTTAATTAATGATCTAAATACAGTTAGTGTGCCACAGTTCCTGCTGTATTGTATATGTCACTTCGATATTGGTTTATATATATATGATGTCAGCTGTATGTTTGACATATAATTTTGGGCACACCCCGAATAATTTTGTGGCACAGATGGTAACAATGTAACTGTGCTAATTAGACCTGTGTGATTAAGATTCTGACCTCTAGTGGTGAAACAAGAGAGGTTTGTTGGTCAAATAGTCTGGAATATATACAGACTACTGAATCAGCAAATATGGCACCAATTTAATAAGTGCGGGTATAGGCACAAGTCTAGTACAATGACATTAGAAATACATTAATCAGCACACATTTACAGCCCTCTGTCTAGCCTACAGACATTGGGACACGTGTTTCGCATCTACAGCTTCTTCAAGCTTGAAGAAGCTGTAGATGCGAAACACGTGTCCCAATGTCTGTAGGCTAGACAGAGGGCTGTAAATGTGTGCTGATTAATGTATTTCTAATGTCATTGTACTAGACTTGTGCCTATACCCGCACTTATTAAATTGGTGCCATATTTGCTGATTCAGTAGTCTGTATATATTCCAGACTATTTGACCAACAAACCTCTCTTGTTTCACCACTAGAGGTCAGAATCTTAATCACACAGGTCTAATTAGCACAGTTACATTGTTACCATCTGTGCCACAAAATTATTCGGGGTGTGCCCAAAATTATATGTCAAACATACAGCTGACATCATATGTATAAACCAATATCGAAGTGACATATACAATACAGCAGGAACTGTGGCACACTAACTGTATTTAGATCATTAATTAAATTGTGTGAAAGGTATATGCCCACCTGTATGATACAGGGGTGGTAATATCTCTGGAGCGTTCTTTTCGCCCAAAACCGTACCATTTCTGTTTATATGTTGAAGTCACAATAAGATATATAAACATCTATGAATGACATATGTGGCTTAAAACCCCATACATCAGCAAAGTACCCTTTTAGTGCCTATACGGGTCCGGCAAGGATCATAGAACCTATTCATTAGGTATCCAGTCAAGCAATATAGCTAATGACATAAAGATATCTGAAATTGATTATGTGTGCGTTAAAACCACATCTGGTGCAATAGATCCTGGTGAACTACATCCCAAGTCGAGAATCAGCATCACACTATCAGCCCTAATCTACCTACATTTTAAATCTATTTAGCACATATTCTCTAACAAACCTTTTTCACATATGTTATGTATTTGTATGTTGCATGTTCGTCATTTTAACCTCTCTTGGATTTCGCAATTATAGTGGGTTATCCTGAATCCATCCATTATTAAAGATTAATAGGATTCCCCACTTTTGAGTAAAAATTTGAATTTCTTCCACTAAAACCAACGTAAAAAAAACCCCTCTTTCCTGGTGTGCATCCGCTGCAACTACTCTTTCTCTTTCCTTCGATTTAGCAAAACTAGAAATGAAGACTATATTCGAACTCAAAACACTGGTTCCGAGAGGTCTTAATGTAGATTTCGAATATAAATGGTTTATCTAACAAGATATATTCTTTTAGGGTGTTCTGTTGTATATTTGTTACTAATATCTTGTTTCTGTGTTTGTTTGTCCCTCTCTGATACCCGGCTCTATATATTACTATGATATATGTGATTTTTTTGTATCGATGTTTTTATGACACCGATGTTTTTATAAAAAATTTTATTGATGTTTTATTACATTTTTGTATTTTTGTACTTTTGTAATTTTTGTACTTTTATATACTCATTTTATATGTTTGATATGTAATGCCATGTATTTATGTATGTATTTCCCGTTATTATGCGGTAATATGTTGCTTAGTATAAAAGAGCCGGGTCCCATAGATTACAGGTATGAACCATGATAGGTGGAAACACGATCATGTGACTTTGCCATTCAGTATAAATCAAATACTGTGATAGACAGCAGTACGTCTTGAAGAAGGAGGAATCCGAAACGTGTTGACGTCAGTACTGCTTGCTGGCTCACCTTATTCCAGCGCTTCAGACAAGGTGAACGGGAACCGTCTGCGGCTCTGTCCTATGCGTCTGCAGCGCCTGAGACAAAGAACCTTCCATCCCGCAGCAGTGTCCTGGATCCCCTTCCGTGTGTGTTTTTATCGTGTTATATCTTTGAATAAATCTTTGTGACCAATCCCTGGAGACTGGATCCTGATTTTAAAGATACCATTATGTGAACGCGAGTCTGAAATAAAAAGTAAGTTGTACCCGATCTGCTTATTTCCATTGATTGATGTTGATGTTTGGAAGAAACAAAGATACCTTTTTGTGTACTCGTGATTGAACCAATAAGTAAGTGTCCAGGATAGCACATTTTCCTGCTTAAAGAAACTGTTACGTGAACTCGAGACAGAACTATAAAGTAAGTGTGGTTATTAATCCACCAGCAACGTCAGCTGTGCTCTGATCTCCAGCTCACGATCAAGTTTCTATCAAGCGCTGGTTGTCCCACCTTTTTGTATTTGCATATTAAGTCCCTCAAACAAATGACTCTCAGCAGTGGGCACCAGACCAGACAGGTAAAAAAAAATTTAGCCGCCCAAAAAGAAGTGTAATTGCAGCCGTCCCCAAAGAAGTTTAATTGCAGCCGCCCTCAAAAAAGTTTAGCCGCCCCCAAAGAAGTTTAATTGCAGCTGCACAAAAAGAATTTTCATTGCAGCCTCCCTCAAAAAAGTTTAGCCACCCCCAAAGAAGTTTAATTGCAGCCGCCCCCAAAGAAGTTTAATTGCAGCCGCCCAAAAAGAAGTGTAATTGCAGCCGTCCCATAAGAAGTTTAATTGCAGCCGCCCTCAAAAAAGTTTAGCCGCCCTCAAAGAAGTTTAATTGCAGCCACACAAAAAGAATTTTCATTGCAGCCTCCCTCAAAAAAGTTTAGCCGCCCCCAAATAAGTTTAATTGCAGCCGCCCCCAAAGAAGTTTAATTGCAGCCGCCCAAAAAGAAGTGTAATTGCAGCCGTCCCCAAAGAAGTTTAATTGCAGCCGCCCTCAAAAAAGTTTAGCCGCCCCCAAAGAAGTTTAATTGCAGCCGCACAAAAAGAAGTTTCATTGCAGCCGCCCACAAAAAAGTTTAGCTGCCCAAAAAGAAGTGTAATTGCAGCCTTCCTGCACCAGCCCTGACTCCCCCAGGTCAAGGAGATCACATTCTCACCCATGAAGATTGTGATGGTGACACAAATCCAAAAGAGGACAGAGAACAATCTCTTGCACACGAGACCACTGTGCTGGATACAAGACAGACCAGAGTCCACCTAAAGGTGTCGGCTAGTACAGCATCCCTAAAAGTTTCAAGGCTCCAAAAAAAAAAGACTGCAGTGGCAGACTCCCAAATTAATGCAGGGTGAGAGCTGCAACCAGCAGTGGGCGATTGGTGCAGCAATCAAGTGGAATGCAAACAGTTGTATGCATTTAAAAGACAAGTCCTTCATACGAATGACTCCCAGCAGTGGGAACCATACCAGACAGGTAAAGAAAAGTTTAGCCACCCAAAAAGAAGTGTAATTGCAGCCGCCCCCAAAGAAGTGTAATTGCAGCCGCCCCCAAAGAAGTTTAATTGCCTCTCAGCAGTGGGCACCAGACCAGACAGGTAGATGAGGCAGTACTAGTTGTGTGTGTATCTGTTTTGGTCAGTTTAATATTTAACAAGACCCCTATCTGGCTTGATTCTGGTTATGATTGATTGATTATTAATTAATTTTATGATGTGATTGATTCATGGTCGAAACCCCGTTTAACAACCTGGCTGATCCTGACCCTGATGTGCAGTTGGTCTCTGTGATAAAAGATCCCAATCTCAAATGGCAGGCTGAACAATCTGTGGATAGCCATATTTAAAAAAATGTGTGGCAGCCCACTACTGGATACCCCCTGTGCCCCTGGAGTGCCCCTGTGCCCCCAAAGAAGTGTAATTGCAGCCGCCCAAAAAGAAGTGTAATTGCAGCCGCCCAAAAAGAAGTGTAATTATACGGCAATATTATTTATTAGGCTGGGAGCCCCAGACCACAGACCGCCAGACTGGCAGATTCAGTGCAGGCAGCAGTGCAGCACCAGTGGACTATATATATTTATTTAATATAATTAATTAATTATTAATATATATAATAAATGGCACAGCACAGCACCAGCGGTATGCCCCAGCACAGAGGAGACAGTAGTACTACAGGCAGGTACACAGTTAGACTGTTCTCCTAAGCAGAGGAGAACATAGTACACAACAGCACTGAGGGAGACAGCCCTAGCAAATAAAATAATTAATTACAGCACAGCTCACCAGAATTAGACCGCACAGAGTAGACAGTAGTACTACAAGTACACAGTTAGACTGTTGTCCTAAGCTGAGAACAGAGTACACAGCAGCACTGAGGGAGACAGCCCCAGCAAATAAAATAATCAATTACAGGCAGCACAGCACACCAGAGGTAGACCGCACAGAGGAGACAGTAGTACTACAAGTACACAGTTAGACTACTACACAGCAGCACTGAGAGACAGCACCAGCGATTGCAAAAGCTCAAGGTCAAGCTCAAGTTTAAGCCCCAGCAGCAGCACCAACACACCCTCTCCCAACCCACTACTTGACTGGAGTGAAGATGGCGGGCGCGGCAGCCGCTTATAAAGCCTCGCGAAATCCGACGCAGGGAGATGACGTTCTAATCACGTGGACGGACCGAGTCAGGCGGGAATCTCCGAGCGCTGCTCGGAATCGGGCTCGGAATGATGACGTCCGTGGGGGCTCGGATCTCTGAAATCCGAGCCCGCACATCTCTAACTAATACCACGTTTCTTTTATACTTACCTCCATCGTTACTGAGTGTAATACCTTCCTCCTAAGAGATGGCCAGGAGGCAGTGGCAGAACTCCCGGAGGCAATGGAGTAATCTGCCGCCGGGCGCCAGCCTTAAAGGGGGCACTGGCTCCATTGCCTCCTGGGAGTCCAGCAGCCCCTGTGAGGAAAAGTGCCCCAGCGCAAAGGACCTCGCTGGACTTGTACGCTGCGCCAGGTCCCCATTCATTTGGTATGCAAGGGGCGGGGACCCGCTCTTTCAATATGCACTGCGCCGGTCCCTGCCCCTTGCATATCTAATGAGCGGGTTTCCCGCAGCGCTGCGATTCAGCTGCAGCACTACTACTATTAGTAGCACCGCACGTCCGTCCCTCCCACTCCCCTCAATTGAACCAAGATGCCCCACCACTGCTACAAAGAGCAGGAAGCCCCGGCGCAACTACAGTGAGCCCCGGTGCAGCGGCACAGCTACACACAGCAGTGAACCCTGGCATCGCTACACACTGCCAGGAGTTCCCAGTGAGTCCCAGCATGGCAGCACTGCTACAGTGAGCAGGGAGCCCTGGCCTGACACATCGGCACCACTACAATGAGCAGGGAACCCGGCAGCGTTACACACCCGGCCAGGAGTTCTGCCGCCCGATGAGCAGAAGGAGACCCCACTGCTGGAGGTACAAGCGCCGTTTGCACGAGAGGATTTAAACACTTTCAGATCCCTGCTCTCCCTCTCCTTCTCATCCTCCACCACCCTTTCCTTCTCTACCCCTGCCGTCCTTCATGTCTTCGAACCCCACTCATGTCCTCTACAGCCCCTCGAATACTCTACTCCCCTACCCCCTCACCTCGTCTACCCCTGCCCCTCTCCTCCTCTGCAGCCCCTCACATCCTCTGCCTCCCCTCACCTAAGCCCTTCTCTACCCCTCCCACTCCTCTGTCACCCCTCTGTCCTCCTTCACCAGCTCTCTTCTCCTCTACCCCAATCTTATCCTTTACCCTCCTCTACCTCTATCCCCCCTACCCTCCTGCACTCCACTCTCTGGTGGCGGAGGGGGGCACTTTAAAAGATTGGTACTTGTGTATTATCACGGCTCCCACGATTCCCATCTTATGGGATCTTATACAATTTAAAAATGTATATGGCATACAATGGCATACGATGATTTTAAATTGTATAAGCATATTGCTTTCAAGGTCAATTGGCCCCCCCTATAAGATTTTTAATTGTATAAGCAACCTAATGGGTGCTTACAATGTTAAATGCACCCCCACGTCACCCCCACTATCAATGCCAACCCGAAGCGTGGCGAGCGCAGCGAGCCCGCGAGGGGCGGCGGTACGCGTCCTCCGACCTTTTCATACCCCCGCTATCCATATCGGCGTGGAGTTGATTTTATATAGTGTGGCGAGCGCAGCGAGCCACTGAGCCCGAAGCGTGGTGAGCGCAGCGAGCCCTGCGAGGGGACGCGTAATACTTTACATGTATTATGCGTCCCCTCGTGGGGCTCGCTGCGCTCGCCACGCTTCGGGCTTGGTGGCTCGCTGCGCTCGCCACACTATATAAAATCAACTCCACGCCGACATGGATAGTGGGGGTATGAAAAGGTCGGAGGACGCGTACCGCCGCCCCTCGCGGGCTCGCTGCACTCGCCACGCTTCGGGTTAGCATTGATAGTGGGGGTGGCGTGGGGGTGCATTTAACATTGTAAGCACCCATTAGGGTGCTTATACAATTAAAATCTTATAGGGGGGCCAATTGACCTTGAAAGCACCCATTAGTGTGCTTATACAATTTAAAATCTCATCTCATCTCATCGTATGCCATATACAATGGTATACAATTTTAAATTGTATAAGATCGGGTCCCATCGCAGCACATCTCATCTCATTGCATACCATCTTAAGCCTTATGGTATGCAATGAGATGGGATGAGATGGGAGCCGTGATAGTACACAAGTACCAAAAGATTTACTATGGGGCCCTCACAGCACTAGTTACGCCCCTGCAAGACTGCATAATCAACCCAGATCTCAGCAGCTGCATCTGGTGCTGAGGACCAGTAAGGGGCAGCTGAGTGTGCATGCACAGCTCTAATATGCATGGGCCAGGCAAGTCATACCAAGGTCAGTATCCCCCTTTTCCAGTCCAGTACACCCCAGCCGTCCCTGCTACCTTGAACCAACTTTACTATATCCCAATGCCCCCACCCCCACCTATCCCCTAGCCAGCACTTCAGTCACACTGCCCCTCACACTGGTGCCCATAAATGTCTAGTTACACCTCTGCGTCTCACCCTGCCTTCCCCCTCTCACCCTGCCTTCCCCCTCTCACCCTGCACCTCACCCATAGTCTCACCCATAGTCCTTTCCCAGTACTGTATTTGTATGCTGTGATACTTATACAGGCAAAGGAATGGCAACATAAAAGCACAGTGCTGTCTGGACTGTTTATTTTTATATACTAACCGTCAGTATTGCCATTCCCTAGCCTGTATCTATCAGGTCATGAAGGGCACCCTAGCATTCTCACTATATATATATATATATATATATATATATATATATATATATATATATATAAACCCCCCCCCCATAATATTCCTGGGTTGGGAGTACCACAGAGTTGAAGCAGTGAAGGGGATGTAGAGGTGAAGCGATGACAAGGGGACAGAGATGTGAATGGAAGGAGGGTGTGAGAGGTGAAGGGAAGGAAGAGGTGAGAGGTGCAGCCAGTGGTGACAAGAGGTGCAGGGGTGACATGGGGACGGAGAGGTGCAGGGAAGGAGGAAGTGCACCTCCTTCCTGTCACCTACAAGAGGCCAAAGAGGTGCAAGGAAGGTGGAATTGAGAAGTTCAGGGGGACGGAAAGGTGCAGGAAAGGAGGGTGAAAGGGGAACGGAGAGGTGGAGGAAGAGAGAGGTGCAGAAGTAAAAGGTCAACAGAGAGGTGCAAGGAGTGAGATGTGTAGTGTGAGAGATCAAAGGAGATGAAGGGGGGTGACAGACAGAATGAGAGGTGCAGGGGAGGAGAGAATGAGAAATGACAGGGGGACGGAGAGGTGAATAGAGTGAGAGATGCAGGGGCGACAGGGCTTGGAGGTGGATGGAGTGAGAGGTGTTGGGTTGAACAGTTGATGGTGAGGCGGTGGGGTGACAGACGGAGGTAGAGGAGCAAGTAAGGAGGGAGTAAGAGTAAGTTAAACCATGAATATATGCTGAAGTCAGTGGCACCGTAGCATATTGCATTATATATAATAAAGTGTGGGTATGGGGGGGGGCACCAACATTCATCTTGCCTCCGGGCACCTGAGACGAACCTACGCCACTGCCAGGAGGAGCTACCAAGCAAAGAAACCGTGATACAATTGTCTAATCTTATCACATGTTACGCATATCTAAAAACCCTATAAGGAAACATATTTTTTTAATTAACACTGAAGGTGCAAAGTTTCTACAGATAAAATATCTAAAATTGTGCTAATTCTTTCTATGTAGGTCACAAAGTTCCCTACTAGTAGGAACTCACAAAGTCAAAAATCACAGATACAATAGTGTTGTTAGTCCCCAAATATTTAATGGTGAATCTCTCCATATTTACAAAAAATCAATAAGTTCAATATATTTGTATATTTAAAACATTTATTAAGAACACAATATAATTATAATGGCTACTTGTAGTTGGAGTATTTTTATGTAAACAGTTGTTTGTAAACCTGGTGTTGTCCTGGATAATGGCCCGACACTTAAACATCAGGTGTCAGACACAATCAAATCCTCATTCTTTCATCTGAGAAACATAGCTAGAATCACTTACTGTAATTTCCTTAAGAAGACCTGCCTAAAGTCATACATGCATTTATATCATCACGACTAGACTACTGCAATGCTTTCTACCTGGGTCTTCCAGCAAAAGAATTGCACAGCTTGCAGCTGGTACAAAATGCAGCCGCCAGACTATTAACTAACCAGCCCCGCTCCAGCCAAATAACTTCCATTCTCTACGCCCTTCACTGGCTACCTGTAAAGTGGCGAATCGTTTTCCAGATTGAATTACTCACTTTCAAGGCCCTACATGACCAGGGCCCAAGGTACCTGCAGCAGCTGCTGATCCCTTACTGTCCTACTTGATTACTACGATCCACTGAAGAAGGACTACTAACAGTACCCAGAATCTCCCTGAATTCATCTGGGGGTCGAGCTTTCAACTTTGCTGCTCCAACTCTGTGGAACTCTCTTCCTCTCACAGTGCGAGAAGCGCCCACTGTAGAATCCTTTAAAAATAGACTAAAGACATAATTATTTACTCAAGCATTTCACTGACATCTACTGTTAAGCTTGTTTTGTATTCCGAGCTGTAAAGATAATGGTGAAGCACTTTGAGTCCTATTGGGAGAAAAACGCTATATAAATATAATTATTATTATTATAATCACAGATGTAGCATACCCACTGCGTTTCATCTCACAAGAGACTTCATCAGGGGTACATAAATCTAGTTAGAGTTTCTACCATATAGGACTGGATTTATATTATCCTCAAATTATACCGATGTAACGGAATTCTATGTTGATAACTTCCAATAAAAATAACTGTGGTTTATTTTATAAGTCTTCTTTATTGGATAAAGTTGTATTTAGATAACTACTTTCATACAATTATTTGTAGGGTTTCAAGACCTCATGTCTCAAATAGATATAGTAAATGAACACAATTGAAGAGAGGGCAGTTTCCATTCTGGTGATATTAATCCATCTCCATTAGAATCATAGGCGTGCGCAGCACATTTTATTAGAGGGTGCACCATCTATTGTGCATGTCTAACAACACCCATTGCGTCTAACACAACCAATCAGGCGTATCTACCATCATCTATTGGCACTCACTACAATATAAAAGTCTCTCAGCCACAACATAATCTCATGCCTATTTCAGTCAGTTTTTAATCTTCTTCTTACTCTCTGTAACAGTTCATGCAAATAAAGTCCAAAACATATATGGATGACACAGGTATCTAGTGATATGACAATGGTCTAGTACAATTAACAATTGTACAAAGCACAACACACATAATTGAATGATGGGCTCTTCTTTTAAAAGAATACAGTTCTAAAAAGCAAAAGTCTTTGGTAAAGGTATTGCTGGTTGCTAGCAGCAGGGAGGTGTTTATAAGGGTGGGCACAGCATTAGGGGGTGCCTGTGCACCCCTAACACTCTATGTGCGCACGCCTATGATTAGAATGTATATGGGATTGCGTTAGGACTAATTCCAGCATAAAGTGCCTCCAATGTATCCAGCACTGCGTGTGCGTAAGGAGCTGGTTAGTGTAAGGAGCTAACCAGCTCCTTACGCACACAACTTTTCTGATTCCCAGGCCAGCTGCACAGTGTACAGGTTGGGTATACATTATCGAAAATGCTGAGGACCAGAAGTATTTTGGATAAAGGATTATTCCGTATTTCAGAATATTTTTGTATTGCAATGATGTATCTTAAGGTATCTTGCAACTATGTTGTACAAGCACATCAAGCACAAGGAATACACACATATATATTTTATTTGTGCATAAAACAAGGTTTCAACACATGAAACAAAGTTTTTGTACTATCCCAGGCACTGCATCTGAATGCTAGCAATCATTTTGCACATATTTAGTGCCAGTTACATATCATGTCCGCAGTACTGCTGTTACAGATGTACCCAGTAGTTCTTTTAGCAAGACAAAATTCCAAAATACATTTTTCACTTTCTGAAATGTGTGGTTTTCGGAATAATCTGGATAACAGATATTTGGATAATGGATACTCAACCTGTTTAACCCAATAACATTTGAAAATTTGAAACACAGGTAGTTGTCTTACCCAAGATGTTATTCTGTTATATTTTAGATTCCAGCTGTATGCCCCATGTTGGGTGCCAAATGTGACAAGATGCACATGCACTGGATCAGATGAAGTCTTGGTCTTTATTTTTGTAGCAGGTGAACAGCATACCACGTAAATCAGCACAGCAAGAATGGTTACCGCTTTGCAGCATACAGGGGTCACAGCATGGTACAAACTCTTAAAAAAAAAGCTCCAGTGACCCCTACCGTAGCCCACACCCTGACTTATCACTTGGGCAGCTATTCCACCATCAAGAGAAATGACCCTCTGCCCTGGAAACCCTTATTTCAGTAGAACACATGTGCTGCTTACTAAACCCAACCCAGATCACATCTAGGAAACCTGGACTTGATTAAATTTTCCTGCTGCTGCTGCTGATGATCTAAAACCTGGTCTGGATTTTCCACATTATCCTCATGGGGAAATACAGTATGCTGTATTTGCCACAATATATATATTGGAGGATCCCGCTAATTACAGACCTGTTAGTTTAACATCAATAGTGGGTAAACTATTTGAAGGATTTTTAAGAGATGGTATCCAGGAATATTTATACCTTCATAGTTTACTCAGTAATAACCAGCATGGGTTCGTGAAAAATCGTTCATGCCAATCTAATCTACTTGGTTTCTATGAAGAGGTTAGCAAAAACCTTGATAATGGAAACTCTGTAGATGTGATTTTTCTAGATTTTGCTAAAGCCTTCAACACAGTACCACGCAAGAGATTGATAAATAAAATGTAGGAAATGCGATTAGGGGCAAATATCTGTAGATAGGTAGGGAACTGGCTGTGTAATAGAGAACAAAGAGTGGTCATGAACAGTGCCGTATCAAATATGATACCAGTACTTAGTGGAGTGCCACAGAGTGCCCGTTTTGTTTAACATTTTTATTAACGATATTGGGATGGGGTTACTCAGCAATGTATCCATCTTTGCGGATGATACAAAACTGAGCAGAGTTATTAAATCATCAGAAGATGTCACCACGTTTCAAAATGATCTTGACAATCTTGATAAGTGGGCAATAAAGTGGAAGATGAGGTTCAATGTGGACAAATGCAAGGTCATGCACCTTGGGAGACATAACCAGTGTGCTAGTTATAACCTAAGCGGGGATAAATTGGGTAATTTAGTACTCGAAAAGGATCTAGGAGTCCTAATAGACAACAAACTGGGGTGTAGTTCTCAATGTAATATAGCAACAATAAAGGCCAACAAAATTCTCGCATGTATTAAAAGGGGCATGGAAACTAGGGACTCAAAAGTAATTATGCCTCTGTACAAATCATTGGTTAGGCTGCACCTCGAATACGCAGTGCAGTTCTGGGCCCCGAACTATAAAAAGGACATCATAGAATTAGAAAAAATCCAAAGAAGAGCAACAAAGTTTATTAGGGGAATGGAGAATTTAAGCTACGAGGAAAGATTAAACAATTTAGGACTATTTACACTAGAGAAAAGACGTTTAAGGGGGATATGCTCAACATGTATAAATATATTAGGGGCCAATATAAGGAACTGTCAAACACCCTTTTTTCTACTAGAAAGGAATCTAGGACGCGAGGGCACGAGTTTAGATTAGAAAAAAATAAAGATTTTGTTAATCTGGAAGAAAAAATTCTTTACAGTCAGAGCAGTCAAACATTGGAACTCTCTTCCTGGAGAAGTGGTGTCGGCAGACACTATAAATACATTTAAAATAAGGTTGGATAAACATTTATTGGTTAAAAAATCCATGGGTACGAATAAGTAACATAATCTGTTTTAGAAATATCAGAACATACTATACAACAAGGGATAAGCTACTATAAACATAGGTTGAACTAGAAGGACACAAGCCTTTATTCAGCCTCACCTACTATGTAACTATGTAACTATGGGCTTTATTCTAGTTCACTCTTTCTGACAAAATACTTCTTAGATGGAAAAACCATGTGCACTGCAGGGGGGCAGATGTAAAATGTGAAGATCTCACTGCAATATAGATCTCACTTTGAAGTAAAACCCCACCCAAATCTAATTATATCTGCACAATTAAAATCTGCCCCACCTGCAGTGCACATGGTTTTGTCCATCTAAGAAGGATTTTGTCAGAAAGAGTGAACTAGAATAAGGCCCTATGTAACTATGTGTATGGTCATTATTTGATTATCGGAGAGTGCCAGAGCTTGTGAAATTTTCATATGTTGCTTGTGTGTGTGGTCTGTTCGCGGCACCCAAGAGTTGGGGTACCAGATCCTAAAGGAGGTTGTTTGTATATGAACACCTGAGCCAGGTGTTCGATCAAGGTTACCTGCATCTTTATTAATATGATTTAGATGGACTTGTCAGAAAAAAAACCCCTGTATTTTCGGTACTTGTGTACTATCACGGCTCCCATCTCATCCCATCTCATCCCATCTCATTGCATACCATAAGGCTTAAGATGGTATGCAATGAGATGAGATGTGCTGCAATGGGACCCGATCTTATACAATTTAAAATTGTATACCATTGTATATGGCATACGATGAGATGAGATGAGATGAGATTTTAAATTGTATAAGCACACTAATGGGTGCTTTCAAGGTCAATTGGCCCCCCTATAAGATTTTTAATTGTATAAGCACCCTAATGGGTGCTTACAATGTTAAATGCACCCCCACGCCACCCCCACTATCAACGCCAACCCGAAGCGTGGCGAGCGCAGTGAGCCCGCTAGGGGCGGCGGTACGCGTCCTCCGACCTTTTCATACCCCCACTATCCATGTCGGCGTGGAGTTGATTTTATATAGTGTGGCGAGCACAGCGAGCCACCGAGCCCGAAGCGTGGCGAGCGCACGCGTAATACATGTAAAGTGGGGGTGGCGTGGGGGTGCATTTAACATTGTAAGCACCAATTAGGGTGCTTATACAATTAAAAATCTTATAGGGGGGCCAATTGACCTTGAAAGCACCCATTAGTGTGCTTATACAATTTAAAATCTCATCTCATCATATGCCATTGTATGCCATATACAATGGTATACAATTTTAAATTGTATAAGATCCCATAAGATGGAAATCGTGGGAGCCGTGATAATACACAAGTACCGTATTTTCTTCCCAGTTTTTATCTTTTAATTTTTTGAACACATGGTGAAATATTGTTTAAGCATGTTATCGCACATTATTGTATGCATATTGCCATTGCTGTGGACATGAAAGGAATTTACATACATAGCGGCTGAATCCCATTTTGTCCTGCATTAATCCAGGTCCATATATGTGATTACCAATTTTGGATTGTATACAAAAAATTATTGATCGGTCATCGGTCACCACAACAGTGACTTTTGCCGCAAAAGGCAGCTATACTGAATCACTGTTCTTTTGATTTGATTGTATTAGTGGTGGAGGAATCCAGTAGAGAACTGGCAATGATCAGGGAACAATATATGGAGAGATTGGAACAGGATAAAGAGGCAGCGTGGCTGGAAAAGCTTACCACACAGGCTGAGCACTAGATCTGAATTAATAAAATTTAAAAAATTGCAAACAACTAACCAGAGTTTATTCCTGGGTGAATAACAAATTTAACCCCAGAAGGAAGTAACGATTTCATACGGAAACTTCAAGTGCTGGGGCATCCACTGAAAGTGAGAGAGAAGAATCCATCAATTCCATGGCATGTGCATCTAAGCATCCCCCTTTAGGGGTTTTCACCATGGCATGCATTGGAGACCCAAAACAAGCCGTACAAGGTGTGGTGGCCAGTGGACAAGAAAAAGGAAAGCAACCGCGGGGAAAGAAGACTTATTCTTCAATCTATCTGACAGAACCCTCTCATTGGGAGGTTCTAAACAAAGAGCTTTCATTTATTCCGACAAATTCTTTCAAACCATTGAAAAGTCAAATTGATTTATACAAGTTTAATCGAATAAAGCCTCCTGGTAGGACAATTATATCCGCTCGTGACTCCATCTATTACATTGTTTCTCAGTTTCTTGATCATCATCTGCAACTGGTCATCCAAGCCCAACAAACCTTCTTAAAGAACACCACCTCTTTCATCATTTTGATGCGGGACCTTTCTCCAGTTCCAGAAACAAATATCATGGTAACCATAGACGTGGTGAGCTTGTATACAAGCATCCCCCATGAAAGGGGGCTTAATGCTATGAGAGAACTGCTGCACGATAGCTCATATTATAAAGGCCCTGATATCAACCTTTTCATAGAGATCCTTAACCTCACCTTAACACAAAATTATTTCACCTTTAATGGTGGTTTATACAAGTAAACACAAGGCTGTGCGATGGGGTCCTGTGTGGCCCCCAGTTTCAGGTTTGGTGTGGTACAATTGCACTATTAGTTACAATCACATATAGGCCCCCTGTTTATAATTATAGAGACCGTATAGGTAGAATCATTTCAGGGATGTGCTACCACTGACAAATTGCACATACAATATATCAAAAGAAAGAGAAAGCGGAAGATTTGTCATGGTGTGGTGCACCAGTTAAAGAAATCAGTTATAAAATATAACTTTTATTGATATATTTAAAGCACCTTTAGCCATGCGGACGTGCTATCTGTGTGTGCTACTTCTGCTATCTCTTAATCCAGACACTAACAGCAACTCCCAGCCTTAGCCCTTTTAAGGTCTACACTGTCTGTACTGTTCTATTTGTTATTGTTATTCAGTCCTGATACATATACCGTCCGCTGTGTATTACCCATGTGAGCAACGGCACATAGAATATGGTTAACTCGGCCTCCACTGTTTATAATAACATATCAGCACTGCACTTAGCAGGCAGTGCGATACTGCAGATATAAATGCAGAAAATACTATACCTGGTTTATTAAGGGCTTTAACACATTTATAATTGTTGCACTATAATAAGCAGGCACATGCCAGCGCCATTTGAAGTGTCATAATTTATGTGACACCTGATGTGATAAAATAAGCCCAATTAATACAAATCCAGCATTTGATTGATTGGCAGTAAAACCATTTGATCAGGACATAAATGGTTATTCCCTTTGTTTATAATTCTCTTTAACCCCTTCCCGACAATTGACGTACATTTACGTCATGGTCGGGAAGTACTTCCCGACACATGGCGTAAATGTACGTCATGGCATTTAACTGTCACCGCGTCTATAGACGCGGTGACAGTTTCAACATGTCTGCTGTCCCTGACAGCAGACATGTCCGTGCATGCCCAGGGGGGGCTGCGATGCCGCCCCCCCGTCGGCGATCGCTGTGATTGGCTGTTCAGTGTGATCAGCCAATTACAGCGTTTTCTGTGTCACCGGCGAATAACGTTCGCCGGTGACACGCGATCGGAGGTGATTGGTGCTGTAAAGTACAGCACCAATCACCGCGGGGTGTAAGGGTGACACTGGTGTCACCCCACCTCACCCCGCCCGCCCCCAAAGGCCGTGATTGGTCCGTCGGACCGACGGACCAATCACAGCCATGGAGGGGGGTTTAAACTAACGGTGACTGCACTGCAGACGCCATTCCGGTCTGGAATTGCGTGCAGTGCGGTCACCGTGCCAATCTGCCGCGATATACTGACCAGAACCTGGCAAATACTTACCTGATCCTTGCAAATATCTTGGCTGCTTCATCTGTGCTTGTAGTGTGCTGGATGCTTCCTGGATCCTGTTACTTGTGACTTCCTGTGAACTTGTGCTGCTGCAGTGTAATAGCGTTAGTTAGATAGAGAGAGATAGTGTCAGAGAGTGCTGTATTTTGTGCTGCTGCAGTGTGATATAGTTATAGAGAGAGAGATAGAGAGAGATAGAGAGAGATAGAGAGAGATAGAGAGAGATAGAGAGAGATAGAGAGAGAGAGATAGAGAGGCCTAGTGACAGAGAGTGCTATATTTTGTGCTGCTGCAGTGTTATAGTTATAGATAGAGAGAGATAGAGAGAGATAGAGAGAGAGAGATAGAGATAGTGACAGATTGTGCTATATATTTTTTATATAACTGACTGCTGCCCCCCCTTTTGTGCTGATCAGTATAAATTAACTGATCAGCAACTTTTTGGGGGCGCAGGGTATTTTTATATATATATATATACCTGTCACTGCTGCTGCTGCAGTGTCATAGAGTGTTAGATAGTGAGAGATAGAGAGATAGAGAGAGATAGTGACAGAGAGTGCTAGAGAGTGCTAAATTTTGTGTCTGCTGCCCCCGCCTTTTGTGCTGATCACTATATCTGAGGTGATCAGCAACTTTTTAGGGGTGCAGAGGTTTTTTTTTTTTTTTTATATATACCTGCCAGTTGCACTGTCAGTTGCACCTGCTGCCCCTCACTGGTAATCAGTGTCGCATCACTGATCACCTTTTTTTTTTTTGTGTGTGCTGTGGGGTCTTTTTTTAATTTTTTTTTTTACGCACACTGTGATTTTGTGGGTGTCCTGTGGCCGCTGTGCGCGGATCAGTGACGTACATCACTGATCATCTTTTTCGGCACAGGGTTGATCTATTTTTTTTTTTTTTTGATCAAATTCCTGTTGCCTTTCAGCGCTGTTCAGTGACGGACGTTACTGACCAACATCTGTGCTCAATTTTTGGCGCAGGACCTTTTTTTTTTTTTTTTTTAACCCCTTCAATTTTTTTTTTAACCCCTTCAATTTTTTTTTAACCCCTTCAATTTTTTTTTTTTTTAACCCCTCCATTTTTTTTTTTTTGTATAAAGTATTTTTTTTTTCTGCACACTACATACACACTACACACTACATACCCCCCGGGTTGAAATAAAGTTTGTACCCCCCCCCTACACTATACACGTGTTGAAACATTTCACTACCAGTAACACAAAAATAAAAATGGCATCCCAAATGTCATCCCAAATGTCATCCCAGTCATCCAGAAGAATGTATTCAGCGGAGGAGGCATATGCCCTGCTTGCTTCTGACTCTGACACAGCCAGTGATGCAAGCGGGGAATTTGAAGGATTCGCCTTAAGCTCCTCTTCCTCCTCTGGTGATGAGGGACCCCCTCAAAGACGCCCCCGTAGAGCAGCTGAGACCCCCCCCCAATAATTGATCTCGTATGGACCCCACCACCAGACAATTTTGAGCCCCAGGTTCCTGAGTTTTTGGCCATGCCAGGAATCCAATTTGATTCCACAGGTCTCAGAGAAATTGACTTTTTCAAATTATTTTTCTCTGATGATTTTATAAATTTAATGGTGGACCAAACTAATTTATATGCCCAGCAGTTTATTGCTCAAAACCCCACGTCATCATTTGCTAGGTGGACCCCTGTAGATGCAGTAGAGATGATGACGTTTTGGGGTCTGGTGTTTCATATGGGCATAGTAAAAAAGCCAGAAATTAGGCAATATTGGAGTACAGATGTTCTGTACAGCACCCCATTTTACCGTATGGCCATGCCCCGGGCTCGATTTGAGACGATCCTTAAATTTTTGCATTACAACGATAATGCACAGTGCCCACCCAGAGATGATCCCACCTTTGACCGGCTATTCAAAGTCAGGCCGGTCATTGATCATTTCAGTGCCAAATTTGAAGACATGTACATCCCAGATAAATTCATTTGCATAGACGAGTCCCTTATACATTTTAAAGGAAGGGTTAAATTCCGCCAGTACCTTCCCAGTAAGAGGGCAAGGTATGGCATAAAAATGTATAAGTTGTGTGAAAGCACCTCAGGGTACACCCACAGGTTTAGGGTATATGAAGGGAAGGATTCAAGAATTGAACCGCCAGAATGCCCCCCCTCCCTCGTAGGTGTTAGTGGAAAAATTGTCTGGGATTTAGTGCACCCCTTCCTGGATAAAGGTTATCACCTCTATGTGAATAACTTTTACACCAGCATCCCCCTGTTTAAGGCCCTTGGTTCAAGAGGTACAGCAGCTTGCGGTACTGTGCACAAGAACCAAAGAGGCCTCCCAAAAACGCACATTGCCCAAGTAATGAGAAGGGGTGAAAGCAGGGGAATATGCACCGAAAATATGTTGTTGGTCAAATATAAGGACAAGAGGGATGTCCTTATACTGACAACAATTCACGGAGACAGTACCACCTCCGTCCCTGTACGAGGTACCAGTACCCACACCTCCAAACCTAATTGTATCCTGGATTACAATAGGTACATGGGCGGAGTGGATCTTTCAGATCAGGTACTGAAGCCGTACAGTGCCCTGCGGAAAACAAAAATCTGGTACAAGAAGCTGGCCGTGTATATCATCCAGATGGCACTGTATAACGCTTACGTGCTATTCCGTTCTACCGGCCAGAGGGGGACATTTATGCACTTTCAAGAGGAAGTCATAAAGGGCCTAATATTTGGGAACCAGCAGGCTGAGGGCCCCAGTACTTCTAGTACTGGCCCCCGTATTGTACCAGGGCAGCATTTTCCTGATGAAATCCCCTCCACTGGAAAAAAGGGCAGGACACAAAAAAGGTGCAAAGTTTGCTATAAAAAGGGAATAAGAAAGCAAACTATTTTCCAGTGTGACACTTGCCCCGACAAACCCGGCCTATGTATAAAGGAGTGTTTTAAAATATACCACACATCTATGGATTATTAGGTTCATAATTTCACCGTGCTTTGGGGGTCTTGCTAATGCCACATACCACCCACCATTCATTCCACCATAATCTGAGCCGCAAAATCCAAAAATCACTCCTTCCCTTCTGAGTCCTGCCATGCACCCAACTGGTATTTTTTGGTCACATGTGAGGCATTGCCGTACTCGGGAGAAATTGGGGCACAGATTTTGGGGTGCTTTTTCTCCTTCATACCTTCTGAAAATGAAAAATTTTGAGCCAGAACTGCATTTTTGTGTAAAAAAATGTAATTTTTCATTTTCACTGCCCACTTGTATCAAAATTGGTGAAACCCCTGGGGGTTTGAAATGTACACTATACCCCTAGATGAATTCCCAGAGGGGTGTAGTTTGCAAAATGGGGTCACTTGTGGGGGGGTTCCACTGTATTGGTGCTTTGGGGGTCTTGCTAATGCGACATAGCACCCACCATCATTCCACCAGAATTTGTGCTGCAAAATCCAAATATCACTCCTTCCCTTCTGAGTCCTGCAACTTTTTGGTCACACATGAGGCATTGCCGTACTCGGGAGAAATTGGGGCACAGATTTTGGGGTGCTTTGTCTCCTTCATTCCTTCTGAAATTGAAAAATTTTGAGCCAGAACTGCATTTTTGTGTAAAAAAATGTAATTTTTCATTTTCACTGCCCACTTGTATCAAAATTGGTGAAACCCCTGGGGGTTTGAAATGTACACTATACCCCTAGATGAATTCCCTGAGGGGTGTACTTTGCAAAATGGGGTGACTTGTGGGGGGGTTCCACTGTATTGGTGCAACATAGCACCCACCATTCATTCCACCAGAATCTGTGCTGCAAAATCCAAAAATCACTCCTTCCCTTCTGAGTCCTGCCATGCACCCAACTGGTATTTTTTGGTCACATGTGAGGCATTGCCGTACTCGGGAGAAATTGGGGCACAGATTTTGGGGTGCTTTTTCTCATTCATACCTTCTGAAAATGAAAAATTTTGAGCTAGAACTGCATTTTTGTGTAAAAAAATTTAATTTTTCATTTTCACTGCCCACTTGTATCAAAATTGGTGAAACCCCTGGGGGTTTGAAATGTACACTATACCCCTAGATGAATTCCCTGAGGGGTGTAGTTTGCAAAATGGGGTCACTTGTGGGGGGGTTCCACTGTATTGGTGCTTTGGGGGTCTTGCTAATGCGACATAGCACCCACCAAAATTCCACCAGAATCTGAGCTGCAAAATCCAAAAATCACTCCTTCCCTTCTGAGTCCTGCCATGCACCCAACTGGTATTTTTTGGTCACATGTGAGGCATTGCCGTACTCGGGAGAAATTGGGGCACAGATTTTGGGGTGCTTTTTCTCCTTCATACCTTCTGAAAATGAAAAATTTTGAGCCAGAACTGCATTTTTGTGTAAAAAATGTAATTTTTCATTTTCACTGCCCACTTGTATCAAAATTGGTGAAACCCCTGGGGGTTTGAAATGTACACTATACCCCTAGATGAATTCCCTGAGGGGTGTAGTTTGCAAAATGGGGTCACTTGTGGGGAGGTTCCACTGTATTGGTGCTTGGGGGGTCTTGCTAATGCGACATAGCACCCACCAAAATTCCACCAGAATCTGAGCTGCAAAATCCAAAAATCACTCCTTCCCTTCTGAGTCCTGCCATGCACCCAACTGGTATTTTTTGGTCACATGTGAGGCATTGCCGTACTCGGGAGAAATTGGGGCACAGATTTTGGGGTGCTTTTTCTCCTTCATACCTTCTGAAAATGAAAAATTTTGAGCCAGAACTGCATTTTTGTGTAAAAAAATGTAATTTTTCATTTTCACTGCCCACTTGTATCAAAATTGGTGAAACCCCTGGGGGTTTGAAATGTACACTATACCCCTAGATGAATTCCCTAAGGGGTGTAGTTTGCAAAATGGGGTCACTAGTGGGGGGGTTCCACTGTATTGGTGCTTTGGGGGTCTTGCTAATGCGACATAGCACCCACCAAAATTCCACCAGAATCTGAGCTGCAAAATCCAAAAATCACTCCTTCCCTTCTGAGTCCTGCCATGCACCCAACTGGTATTTTTTGGTCACATGTGAGGCATTGCCGTACTCGGGAGAAATTGGGGCACAGATTTTGGGGTGCTTTTTCTCCTTCATACCTTCTGAAAATGAAAAATTTTGAGCCAGAACTGCATTTTTGTGTAAAAGATGTAATTTTTCATTTTCACTGCCCACTTGTATCAAAATTGGTGAAACCCCTGGGGGTTTGAAATGTACACTATACCCCTAGATGAATTCCCTGAGGGGTGTAGTTTGCAAAATGGGGTCACTTGTGGGGGGGTTCCACTGTATTGGTGCAACATAGCACCCACCATTCATTCCACCAGAATCTGTGCTGCAAAATCCAAAAATCACTCCTTCCCTTCTGAGTCCTGCCATGCACCCAACTGGTATTTTTTGGTCACATGTGTGGCATTGCCGTACTCGGGAGAAATTGGGGCACAGATTTTGGGGTGCTTTTTCTCCTTCATACCTTCTGAAAATGAAAAATTTTGAGCCAGAACTGCATTTTTGTGTAAAAAAATGTAATTTTTCATTTTCACTGCCCACTTGTATCAAAATTGGTGAAACCCCTGGGGGTTTGAAATGTACACTATACCCCTAGATGAATTCCCTGAGGGGTGTAGTTTGCAAAATGGGGTCACTTGTGGGGGGGTTCCACTGTATTGGTGCTTTGGGGGTCTTGCTAATGCGACATAGCACCCACCAAAATTCCACCAGAATCTGAGCTGCAAAATCCAAAAATCACTCCTTCCCTTCTGAGTCCTGCCATGCACCCAAATGGTATTTTTTGGTCACATGTGAGGCATTGCCGTACTCGGGAGAAATTGGGGCACAGATTTTGGGGTGCTTTGTCTCCTTCATACCTTCTGAAAATGACAAATTTTGAGCCAGAACTGCATTTTTGTGTAAAAAAAAATAATTTTTCATTTTCACTGCCCAGTTGTATCACAATTGGTGAAACCCCTGGGGGTTTGAAATGTACACTATACCCCTAGATGAATTCCCTGAGGGGTGTAGTTTGCAAAATGGGGTCACTTGTGGGGGGGTTCCTAACTTTTAGCATCTTATGGTGCCTAGAAACCTACATGGTGCCTAAAAAATAATCTCATAAAAAGGAGGCTCCAAAATCAAGTAGGTGCTCCTTCTATTATGAAGCCTGTGGTTTGGTCACCGTGCACACTAGGGCCACATATAGGATATTTATGAAAACAAAAGAATTGGGGGAATCAATTTTCAGTCACATTTCTCTAGTAAAATGTACTGTGTTCCTTAGAAAAATGTATTAAAATTGCAAATCTGCAAAAAAAAAAAAATTTTGAAATTTCACCTACACTTTGTTTTAATTCCTGTGAAACACCTAAAGGGTTAACAAACTTCCAAAATGCTGTTTTGAATACTGTGAGGGGTGCAGTTTTTGAAATGGCATCATTTATGGGGGTGTCTCACATACAAGTCCCTCAAAGTCACATCAGAACTGAACTGGTCCCTAAAAAAATCAGTTTGAAATTTTCTTGAAAATTTGAGAATTTGCTATTCATATTGTAAGCCTCCTAGTGTCCCAAATAATTAAAAGGAAGTTGAAATAATGATGTCAACATAAAGTAGACATATGGTCTATGTTAGTTATTAACTATTTTGAGTGGTATGATTATTTGTCTCACAAGCAGAAAATTTAACATTTTGCAAATTGCTAAATTTTCCATTTTTTTACGACATTTTGGTATTTTTCACAAAAAAACACAGACTGCATCGACCCAAATTTACCACTAACTTGAAGTACAATGTGTCACGAAAAAACAATCTCAAAATCACTGGGATAAGTAAAAGCAAAAAAAAGTTATCCCCACTTAAGTGAGACATGTCAGATTTGAAAAAAAGGGCTCTGTCAGGAACGCAAAAACTGGCTCTGTCAGGAAGGGGTTAAGGAGATACAATATATCATCTCCTTGTACAAACACTACCAGATTCTCCCTTGAACTTATTGATACTCATATATAAAAAATCTCTACATAGAGCAGTAAATTGTGCTCTATACAGATAAGAGACAATATAGATTACATTATTGTTAATACATTAAAAGAGAATCGGCTGGCTAAGTGCTGAACCTTACAAAATAATCTATAAGAATTAAAGCACACATGGCCCGCCTGCACGTGCAGTTTTAAACACGCACAGTTTTCACTTGTTTGTTCTTATATGTGTTTCGTTTTTAATATTTTGCGTGCTTTAAATATATCAATTTCTTGATTTCTTTAACTGGCTCCCAGTTTCGCCAACCCCTTTATGTTCCAAGTTGAGCAAAACATATTTTTTTCAGATCCAACTGTCGCATTCTGTATTGAATTTTACCGTTGCTAAATATATGACAGTCAGGGCTGCCATCAGGGGGGTACTGTGAGAACAGCTGTCCCAGGCCCAGCCTCTCTCACTTAGAGGGAAGGGCCCAGGCAGCTCATTCTGCCCACCAGTACCAGTCCCTGTTTCCCTCCTGCATCTGCCGGACACAGTCTCCCGGCGCCTCCGTCTCGTCCGAATGCTGCTGTAGCCTCCCTCCCCTGTGCACTCCTCAGCGTGCAATGCACCGCACATCACAGGAGGAGAAAGGAGCAGTGTCTACTCTAAGAGGACCCAGCAGTGGCTTCAGTGGTGAACATCATCAAACAGCGCTGCACTTTAGATATACAAGGGGTGGTGGAGCGCTAGTACAGAAAAATATGACCAATTGGGTATTACAAGTTATTTATTATTACTCATATAAAAAGATTTTTAGAAATGTCTCACATTTAAAAGCAATTGCATGAAATTAATATCATTAATAATATACACTGGTGTACAGCCTGATATACTTCATAAAAATTGGAATACAATTATGAACATTTAGACAGTTTCTCACTTGTTCCTGAGGTTACTCTCCCAGATGGAAATGTGTATGAGCTCCCAGATGGTTTGGGGAGAGCTGGATTGGCGGGTGTCCATAAACCTGACAGGAAAGGTAGAGCCTGATCCTGACTTTGTGGGGATACTGGTCTCAGTCCTTATTAGAAGGCTCCGGTGATTTTCAGGTGGTGGTGTCCCTTGTAATGTCCAGTTTGGATGTCCCAGATGGAAAACTTGGGAAAGAGGGGGGTGATGGAGAGTTGGTCCAAGTGAGAGTGGTCTCTGTCTGGAGTCCCAATGGGTCAGAGCTGTAACACCTTGCCTGACGCGTTATATATAAAAAAAACAGTCATAAAGTTATAATTGCTCCATTTCCGGTCGTTGAAACGCACGCTGCGTCCAACTTCCGGTTTATATGGAACACATATGTGGATGTCATCCTCTTACTCACTATAAGTTATAGAAAGTAAGGAGATGCTTTTAAGACAAAGAGGTACTTAAAACGAGGCTCAGTGGGGTGTTAAACATTATTGACACGCTGAAATCGGTGTCATGTTTATTTCTCCGGCCGCGGCCCGGACTTCCGGCTTCCGGTTACTGAATCATCACTTCCGGCATACGGAGCAGTAATATAAGGCATGATCCAAGGGTCGGACTTCCGGTCCCCTGGTTTTCATGGATTATATACATACATACTAAGATGCGATCTTATCTAATAATATATAGGGAGAATTTTTTCTAGTTTATTTAATATAGATCAATAGGGGCCATCATAGAGAAACTGACAGGCCCATCAATTATTCATTATTATGTAAATAAGTGAACAGGTAACGGGTTGTCATGGTAACCATCAGACTACATTATTCTACATACAAGATGACTTAAAGTTTTAGTATAGACAGGAGAGGGCACACTATAGAGTAGATATAAGTAGTGCTCTATTGCGCATACATAAAGGAGTATATATATGAACAGTATATCAACATCTCTATATTAAGAAACAGTTTGCAAGGAATTTTTTCAAATAAACATTGTCATAATAGGCAAAAAAATTATTTTTGATATAATAAAGTGAGTGTACAAGGACATTATATTGTATAGAGAATATACTACATAGGAAAAATTATTAATAATAATCTTATTGAGATATTGAGAATGATAAGTAAGTATTAGATAAAGATGATATGGATGTGAAATGGAGTGAAAGAAAAAGTTAATAAATGGAAAAATGACTATCAATCAGATATATTTTTGATTTTATGAGTCTGATATGACTCAATAATGGGGACCAGAAAAAAACAGTGCATTTTATAAGCATATATTGAGTTCCACTTGGTCGTTTAGCCCTTCGGGGTGAATGGAATTCATTATATGCATCCAATATATTTCTTGACGTGAGAGGGTGGTAAAGCGATCTCCCCCTCTTTTGGTGTTTTTATGTGCTCCAACCCTATAATTTTCAGGCATTTGGGATCACTATTATGGTGAATCAGGTAATGTTTCGAGACACTGTGATTTGTTATTTTATTTATAATATTACGCCTGTGTTCAAGAAAACGGGTCTTTAAGGCCCTTGTGGTCCGGCCTATATAATTCATATTGCAAGAACAGGTTAGCATATAAATTATGTACATTGTGTTAGACGCCGCACGAGTAATTCTGGTACTCACGCGGCGTCCTCTAAACAGCGGGTCCAGGCGGTTGCTACGCAGCTGGGACGCCACCGCATCATCACCCCCAGACATCCGGCCGGCGTCACTCAGTTCCCGGGATGTGACGTACAGCCGCCTCCTCCCTTGCCGCAGCGGTTGCCTACGTGACGGAGGACGCCAGGCGGCTGCGGGGAGGAGGAGGCTCAACACTCGGCAGCACAGACGCACAATTAAGCAGCAGCCCTCATTGGAGGGCTGCTGTATTTAAACTTCCTGGACGGGCAGGTCAGATGCCGGTGATAGTTCTGACTTCTGTCCAGAGTGTGCCGGTTCCTGGTTCATGGTTGCTCCTGTGCCTGTTCCTGCCTTTCGGTTTGCAGTCTCAGGATTCCCGGTGTTCCAGTACTATTATCCTGGTGTATCTACTCAGAGTAGCTGTGGTGATTTCGCATGTCTGCTGCATCCCATCTCGCAGATAAGTTGGGAGTCTCCCCACCACTCTTTCTTGTACTTATATATTGATTACTCCATCTGTTGTGTATGGTTACACCTGTCAGGGATTCAGTATCCTGTTATACCTTGTTGATATCATTCCATCTGTTGTGTATTGTTACACTTGTCAGGGATTCAGCATTCCACTATATTTCATTGATATTATTCCATCTGTTGTGTATTGTTACACCTGTCAGGGATTCAGTGTCTTGTTATATTCCGCTGATGTTACTCCATCTATTGTGTATTGTTACATCTGTCAGGTTACACTAGTTTTGTATTTTTCCATCCCTGAGTATTGTTACTCCCGCACTGCCCCTGGAGTCACATCAGGCTCCTTAGCCTTTGGGAGGGTCAGTGGCCCGCAGGTTACCTTAGTTAGTCTGTCCTCTTGTCCCTGGTCCGTCTCCACGGGTGCGTTGTCCCAACTTAAGACCTGCCTGTAACGGAGTCTGGGCGGACCTAATTCGCCCTTACAGCCGGGACGGGTACAGGCGAAGCCCTGCATGCACCCGTGGACGCTAGGCCAGGACAAAAGAGTTAGGGAGCGTGGCCACTGGTCCTCCCATAACACATTGTCTCACAGTTAATGAATGATTTGATTTTATATGGTTTATTATCAGCCGTCATAACATATTGTTGTTTATTTTGGATATGTTTGCAGGTGATGCACCTGGTTTTGTTGCATCTAAAACAGCCCTGGACAGTTGGTCTCTGTATGTTCTTCGCCCCTGAAAAAGCTTGGTGCTAACATATTTTTTATTGTCTTATTCTTTCTAAAGTTAAATTTCGGTCCCTTAGAAAGTTGGTCTCTCAGTATGGGATCACATTTCAGCAGATTATAATTCTTGTTAATAATATGTTTGATTTGGAATGATTCTTTATTATATGTGGAAATGAATGGGGCTTCCATATCATTTCCATCATCATTTATGTGTCTTTGATCCAATCTTTTTGGGTGTGGTATAATTACCCGACAGTCGGGATTCCGACAGTCATTACTCAGGCGTCGGAATCCCGACTGCACAGCGTGGGGAGCGCAATGAAGCCCCTTGCGGGCTCGCTGCGCTCGCCACGCTGCGCTCGCCACGCTGCGGGCACGGTGGCGAGCTGCGCTCGACACCTATTTTATTCTCACTCTATGGTGGTCGTGGACCCCCACAAGGGAGCAGTCGGGATTCCGACGTCGGAGTATTGACTGTCGGAATCCCGACTGTCGGGGAGCCGTCCGGCACCCATCTTTTTTTGGGGACAAGTAACTCAGTTCTATCTATCATGCCTACATCTCGAAAAGCTTTTTCTACTAATTTTCTTGGGTATCCTTGTTCTAAAAATGCTAAAATCATATCGGTGCCCTGTTCTTTGAAGGAAATGGGGTCTGAATAATTCCTGCGAAGACGCAGGAATTGGCCACGGGGAATATTTTTCTTCCAGGGGGGGTAATGTGCGCTTTTATAATGTAAATATGAGTTTGCGTTAACTTCTTTGTTATAATTAGATGTGTGAATCTGATTATCTATGATGTTTTGAGTTATGTCTAATTAATTATTCGAGGTGGGGTGGTAAGTATGGGTGAATGTTAAATTGAAAGTATTAGAGTTCAAATAAGTGACAAAAGAAAGCGCTGATAATTCATCCCCATCCCAAATAAAAAAATAGTTCATCTATATAACGGCCATAGAGGACCAGGTTCGCCCCATGCCCACCACCCCACACCAGCTGGTCCTCGACCATGCCCATGTAGAGGTTGGCGTAGCTAGGGGCAAACCTGGTCCCCATCACCTGTAAATAAAAAGTGTTATTGAATAAAAAATAATTGTGCTGTAAAATAAACTTAATTGAATCTAATAAGAAAGTGATGTGTGTATCACTGAGGTCCCCATCTGAAATTAATCTGTTTGATATTGCCTTCAGGCCTAAATTGTATTACTGCTCCGTATGCTGGAAGTGATGATTCAGTAACCGGAAGCCGGAAGTCCGGGCCGCGGCCGGAGAAATAAACATGACACCGATTTCAGCGTGTCAATAATGTTTAACACACCACTGAGCCTCGTTTTAAGTACCTCTTTGTCTTAAAAGCCTCGCCTTACTTTCTATAACTTATAGTGAGTAAGAGGATGACATCCACATATGCGTTCCATATAAACCGGAAGTTGGACGCAGCGTGCGTTCCAACGACCGGAAATGGAGCAATTATAACTTTATATATAATGTTGATCTATGAAATTAATATGGAACTATATACTGCCTCCTATTGACCATGAGTATTTTAATATACAATATGACTATTTTTATTTGATATAAATACACTTTTTACTTATGTTTGAATGGACCAATTGGGTAACTGTATGAAATGTCAAATGTTTCACTTCCTGTATAGGGGTATATAAACCCTGATCACATCAAGTTTTCCATCTGGGACATCCAAACTGGACATTACAAGGGACACCACCACCTGAAAATCACCGGAGCCTTCTAATAAGGACTGAGACCAGTATCCCCACAAAATCAGGATCAGGCTCTACCTTTCCGGTCAGGTTTATGGACACCCGCCAATCCAGCTCTCTCCAAACCATCTGGGAGCTCATACACATTTCCATCTGGGAGAGTAACCTCAGGAACAAGTGAGAAACTGTCTAAATGTTCATAATTGTATCCCAATTTTTATGAAGTATATCAGGCTGTACACCAGTGTACATTATTAATGATATTAATTTCATGCAATTGCTTTTATATGTGAGACATTTCTAAAAATCTTATAGATATAGACCTCGATTCCCAGGAACTGTTTACTTCCCTTGCTTTTGCCATACCCCTGACGAAGTCCCTGGGACGAAATGCGTTGGGTTTTTATGAATAAAGGACCATTTGTCTGACTTGGAGTCATCTTCTTGTTTGAAAAAAGGATAGAAGAACTGTGTGTTTTTTAAAATACTGATGAATACGTCAGTGCAATGGACTTAATGTGTTAATTGGCTATTTGGTACCTTGATTAGCGCACTCCGATAACCCCCCCTTTTTTTGCATTTTTGTACACCCCTTGTCTACCTAACAGGAGAACCATTTCGGAGGAGCAGCTGCTTAAATTGGAAGAGTGCACTTCGGAGGTTAACCCCCCTTTTTTGTGATATATATATATATATCTATATATCTATCTAAATAGATAGATATATATCTATATATCTATCTAAATCTCCTGAGTGCCGTCTACCTATCCTGGTAGACGGCACTCAGGAGATTTAGATAGAAGCTGCACGGCGGCAGATCAAACAGTCAAAGAAGTAGACAAAAGTCGGTCTGTGTGTCAACGTTTCGGGAATGTAACCCTTTATCAAGACATAACAGGAAAAAAGAATACATACTCACATTTATAGGGAAGTGTGGGGGCAGGAGCACCTCGTGCAACCATCACCTGCACGGCACCCGGCGAGTAGTGGATGACGTCATCCCAACCCCGCAGTCGGGGAATCGGGGTCACCGGGGGGCGTGGCTGTGGAAACCAGGGCTGGTGTCTATGGAAACCAAAGACGCTGTGTACGGTGTCACTGTCCAAACAGAGAACACCATAGCGTGCTGTGAAGAAGGGAGACGGAACGGAGCGAGCCGGGGGACAGCTGGGGTGCTCACAGATGATGGCTGCAGCGGGAGCTGGGGAGAAAACAAAGGATACAGCATGAATGAATCGGCTTACATTGTGGGTAGATGGCATATATAACATCAAACAATAACATAGTAACAATGTAACCCAGGATCAGGGGCGTGCGGGTGACGTCAGGTGTGAGGCAAGGGGAGCGGGTGTGTGACACGGAGTGTGTGTATCTAAGAAGAAGTGTAAGGGACACACAAAAGTGCGGCATGCTAAAAAAAGAAAAAAGGGTGTCAAAACTGCGTGCTCGTGAGAAGTGAAAGAAGGGAGGACTCTGACCACGGTGCTGAAATATCAGCAACACGCTGCAGCCGACCTCCTCACTGCGTGTGCTGGAGTGTGAGCCGAATATGGAAGTGAGAGAGGCGCAACCGCACAGATCGACAGTGCGAAGGTGCCAAGAGAGGGACCGCAGTGTGGTCACGGTGTGTGGGTGATGATGAGGGTGGGCAGAGCTAGTGAAGTGCCCACCACCTAGTGAGAAAGGCCCCAAAGTGCACCCGGATGCCAGGGACAAATGAAACAATAGAATGAGGAAAAAAACACAAGGTTAGCGGAAAAACTGGGCCAGATCAATCAAATGAGGGGATGAACCCACGCAGTCTGTGAGGGAATGAAGTCCCGTGGGGAACGGGACCAAGGACTATGTATGAAGTCCAAGATTACAGAAAGCAGGACAAAGGAAGGATCTCATTAAGTCCACAGGGTTGGACAGTGTTCAGTCTATGAATCCATTTTGCTTCACATCTCAGGAGGGCTCTGCCCCTGTCGCCACCACGGATGTTCTCTGGGATGTGGTCGATCATCTTGTATTTCAGACTTGGAAGGCTGTGTTGAAAAGTTCGCCAATGTCGGGCCACCGGTTGGTCAGAGCCTTTGGGGCCAAGTGCAGCTCTAATGCTGGATTTGTGGAGAGCCATCCTCTCTTTAAATTGTCTAATGGTTTTACCCACATACAAGGAGCCACAGGGGCATTTGATGTAATACACCACGTAGCGACTGGAGCAAGTCAAGGGGTGTTTAATCGGAATCTTCTTTTCTGTATGTGGGTGGAAGAAGTGGTCCCCAATCTCAAGACCACCACAGGTCACACATTTAAGACAGCGGAAATTGCCATCTTTCCTTTTGAGAAAGGTCGGCTGGCTGTCAGCTTTCAGCTTAGAAATGTCATTATGCACCACTAGGTCCTTAATGTTCCTGCTGCGCTTATAGGCGGGCATGAGTGTGCTGTTCTTCAGGGCTGGTACCTCTGGGTTGCAAGCAATCAGGAGCCAGATTCTTCTGGCTGCCTTAACTAGTTCAGTGCTGGATGTCGAAAAGCATTGTGTCCACACAATGCGATTAACTTGTGTGGGGGTGGTCTTGGGGATGAGCAGCGAGTCTCTGTCCAATTTCAGGACTTTATCCATGGTGCGTCTGAGCAGCTTGGTGGGGTATCCTCTGGCCGCATATTTCATGGCCATATCTTTGATCTCTGTAACAGCATCGCAGGTTTTGGAGCAGATCCTGCGAGCCCTGAGGAACTGTGAATATGGCAGTGACCATTTGGTAGCAGAGGGGTGAAAACTGCTTCCCAGTAACGCTGTGTTTCTGTCGGTGACTTTATGGTGTACAGTGGTAATGAGTTGTAAGTCATCCGTTGGCTCGATATGGACATCCAAAAAGTCAATGCTGTTGAAGCTGCAATTGTGGGTGAATTTGATGTCCTCGTCTGCTGAATTGATGCGGTCCATCATGGAAATGAAGCTGGTTTCTGTGTCGTCCCACAGCAGGATGATGTCATCAATGTAACGGTAATAGAATTTAATTCTTGCTGAGTCGGCAGGTTCTGTAAAGAATAGATCATTTTCTGTCTCGAACATGAAGATATTTGCCAGGCTCGGGGCGACACAAGACCCCATTGCCACCCCCGAGTGCTGTAGATAGAATTTATTGTCAAATATGAAGTAATTGTTCGTCAAGGCCAAATCAAGAAGGGCTGTGAAAAAGGTGCAGTCCGGGCCTGAGTAGATGCCACTATTCTGTACCGCACGTCTAACGGCTTCCAAACCCCTGGCATGGGGAATGCTAGTGTACAAAGACACTACATTGATGGTGCATAACAGGTGTTTTTTGTTGATGGGAGAGAAGTCCCGCAGATGTAACAGAAGGGCAGTAGTGTCTTTGAGATATGTCCGTTGGTTCTGGACTATGGGCTGAAGAAACAGATCCAGAAACTGGGCCACAGTGTAATACAAAGAATCACGGGCAGCAATGATGGGTCTGCCCGGAGGGTTTACTGGATCCTTGTGGATTTTAGGCAGTGAATATAGGATGGGGGTTTTCGGAAAGTCAGTGGTCAGGACAGATCTTATGGAATCCGGGATGGTGTCTGATAACACTGCATCATTGAGAAAGCTGTCCAAAGACTTTTTAAACAAGGTGGTGGGATCGCCAGGAAGCTTGCGATACGTTCTCTCATCAGCCAATTGTCTGTATAAGTCATCCTTGTATGCTTTCAGGTCCTGTACCTCTATGGCCCCCCCTTTGTCTGCAGATCTGATGACTACATCAGTGCGGGTACTGAGGGACTTCAATGCCAGTTTTTCATCAATACTCAGGTTGGAAGGTGTAGTTGTTTTGTTCAAGTGCGTTGTGGCAATTTGTTGGTCCATGTGCTGTAAAAAGCTTTTTATGCCCAGATTGGCAGATGTGGGGTCGAAGTTGCTGGGTTTGTGTAGGGAAGGCAAAGTTGTTTGGGAAAAAGGTTGACAGCCAAAGTGTTCCTTTAAGCGGAGTCTGCGTCCCAGTTTGTACATATCCACTCTGTCCTCGAATAGGTCTGGGGAATGTGTCGGGACAAATGAGAGACCTTTATTCAGGACCGCAATCTCAGAGTTTGTTAAGGAGCATTTGGAGAGGTTGAACACTATGTTCTCTTGCCCGCCCTCCTTTTTGTTTTGCCTGAAGCACTGGCCTCCTCTGCGGGTTGGTCTTCTTCTGGGGGTGGTCCTCTTGCCCGGGTAGATACTCCCGAGGGAGGTTTTCGGCCCTTGTTGCCCCTGTAGTTTTTTGACGTTTCAGCGTCACTGGAAGAAGGCTCACTGGAGCGATCAGTATCAAACTTAGGTTTGTATTGGCGTCTGAATCTGGGGCGCCGATCTTGTTGTTGGTTGCCACCATAAGCCCAGCTATAGACCTTGTATTCCGCGTAGTCACGGTTGACCGTTTCCAACTTGGTCTTTTTAAATGTGTACAGTTCTTGCCGATATTTGTCGATGGAGGAGGTCAGATTCTTCAACCAATCTTGGGATTTGTCCGATCTGATGGTTGGAAGGTGTGTAGCCTCAAAGGTAGAAATTTTGTCTTTTACAATGTCCAGTTCTCTCCTGGATTCCTCAATCACAAGTAGGATGAGGTCTAGAGAACATTTGTTCAGGACTGAAGTCCATCGGCGGCAGAACTCAGGGTTATGTCTCCCTATGGTCGGGATATTTTTTACCCTGAAACCGCGGGGAATTTTTTCTCTCTGAAATACTCAGAGAGAGTAACCCCATGCAAGTAGAAGTCAATCTCTCGCTTCATTAGGCGAGTTAGGAGGGTGATGAGATGGTCAATGGAGGTAGAGTCATCTTTTTCAGCAAAACGGTCTTTAAACAGGATGGATTCCGCATCAGAATCTGTGAGAACCAGGGTATCACTCGGGGTGAGAGTGATGTCCTTGAAGCCCGGAGTGTTAACTCCTGTTGCCATGATGGTGTGTCGTCCGTTCCAGTGAAGAGTAAGGGGGCACCAGTGAAGTGTTCAGGTGGTGATGTCTTAGGTGCAGAGGTCCAATCTGCGGTGGAAGAATAGAGGTGCTCTAGGTCGCTGTCCACTGTGCAACCAGTGGGCAGGAGAATGTAACAAAGAAGGGAGTCCAGGCACTCTCAAACAGAAACCAACGACTCCGGTGCCTTTCTGTCCCCACGGAAGGGGAAAGATATAACCAGGATAGGTAGACGGCACTCAGGAGATTTAGATAGAAGCTGCACGGCGGCAGATCAAACAGTCAAAGAAGTAGACAAAAGTCGGTCTGTGTGTCAACGTTTCGGGAATGTAACCCTTTATCAAGACATAACAGGAAAAAAGAATACATACTCACATTTATAGGGAAGTGTGGGGGCAGGAGCACCTCGTGCAACCATCACCTGCACGGCACCCGGCGAGTAGTGGATGACGTCATCCCAACCCCGCAGTCGGGGAATCGGGGTCACCGGGGGGCGTGGCTGTGGAAACCAGGGCTGGTGTCTATGGAAACCAAAGACGCTGTGTACGGTGTCACTGTCCAAACAGAGAACACCATAGCGTGCTGTGAAGAAGGGAGACGGAACGGAGCGAGCCGGGGGACAGCTGGGGTGCTCACAGATGATGGCTGCAGCGGGAGCTGGGGAGAATACAAAGGATACAGCATAAATGAATCGGCTTATATTGTGGGTAGACGGCATATATAACATCAAACAATAACATAGTAACAATGTAACCCAGGATCAGGGGAATGCGGGTGACGTCAGGTGTGAGGCAAGGGGAGCGGGTGTGTGACACGGAGTGTGTGTATCTAAGAAGAAGTGTAAGGGACACACAAAAGTGCGGCATGCTAAAAAAAGAAAAAAGGGTGTCAAAACTGCGTGCTCGTAAGAAGTGAAAGAAGGGAGGACTCTTACCACGGTGCTGAAATATCAGCAACACGCTGCACGCTGCAGCCGACCTCCTCACTGCGTGTGCTGGAGTGTGAGCCGAATATGGAAGTGAGAGAGGCGCAACCGGATCAATGCCAGATGAAAAACTGGCATTGAAGTCCCTCAGTACCCGCACTGACGTAGTCATCAGATCTGCAGACAAAGGGGGGGCCATAGTGGTACAGGACCTGAAAGCATACAACGATGACTTATACAGACAATTGGCTGATGAGAGAACGTATCGCAAGCTTCCTGGCGATCCCACCACCTTGTTTAAAAAGTCTTTGGACAGCTTTCTCAATGATGCAGTGTTATCAGACACCATCCCGGATTCCATAAGATCTGTCCTGACCACTGACTTTCCGAAAACCCCCATCCTATATTCACTGCCTAAAATCCACAAGGATCCAGTAAACCCTCTGGGCAGACCCATCATTGCTGCCCGTGATTCTTTGTATTACACTGTGGCCCAGTTTCTGGATCTGTTTCTTCAGCCCATAGTCCAGAACCAACGGACATATCTCAAAGACACTACTGCCCTTCTGTTACATCTGCGGGACTTCTCTCCCATCAACAAAAAACACCTGTTATGCACCATCGATGTAGTGTCTTTGTACACTAGCATTCCCCATGCCAGGGGTTTGGAAGCCGTTAGACGTGCGGTACAGAATAGTGGCATCTACTCAGGCCCGGACTGCACCTTTTTCACAGCCCTTCTTGATTTGGCCTTGACGAACAATTACTTCATATTTGACAATAAATTCTTTCTACAGCACTCGGGGGTGGCAATGGGGTCTTGTGTCGCCCCGAGCCTGGCAAATATCTTCATGTTCGAGACAGAAAATGATCTATTCTTTACAGAACCTGCCGACTCAGCAAGAATTAAATTCTATTACCGTTACATTGATGACATCATCCTGCTGTGGGACGACACAGAAACCAGCTTCATTTCCATGATGGACCGCATCAATTCAGCAGACGAGGACATCAAATTCACCCACAATTGCAGCTTCAACAGCATTGACTTTTTGGATGTCCATATCGAGCAAACGGATGACTTACAACTCATTACCACTGTACACCATAAAGTCACCGACAGAAACACAGCGTTACTGGGAAGCAGTTTTCACCCCTCTGCTACCAAATGGTCACTGCCATATTCACAGTTCCTCAGGGCTCGCAGGATCTGCTCCAAAACCTGCGATGCTGTTACAGAGATCAAAGATATGGCCATGAAATATGCGGCCAGAGGATACCCCACCAAGCTGCTCAGACGCACCATGGATAAAGTCCTGAAATTGGACAGAGACTCGCTGCTCATCCCCAAGACCACCCCCACACAAGTTAATCGCATTGTGTGGACACAATGCTTTTCGACATCCAGCACTGAACTAGTTAAGGCAGCCAGAAGAATCTGGCCCCTGATTGCTTGCAACCCAGAGGTACCAGCCCTGAAGAACAGCACACTCATGCCCGCCTATAAGCGCAGCAGGAACATTAAGGACCTAGTGGTGCATAATGACATTTCTAAGCTGAAAGCTGACAGCCAGCCGACCTTTCTCAAAAGGAAAGATGGCAATTTCCGCTGTCTTAAATGTGTGACCTGTGGTGGTCTTGAGATTG
Source organism: Crinia signifera (assembly GCF_055691185.1). Lineage (NCBI taxonomy): Eukaryota > Metazoa > Chordata > Amphibia > Anura > Myobatrachidae > Crinia > Crinia signifera. The sequence goes on from NC_139224.1 coordinate 77,029,218, forward strand.
GGGACCACTTCTTCCACCCACATACAGGAAAGAAGATTCCGATTAAACACCCCTTGACTTGCTCCAGTCGCTACGTGGTGTATTACATCAAATGCCCCTGTGGCTCCTTGTATGTGGGTAAAACCATTAGACAATTTAAAGAGAGGATGGCTCTCCACAAATCCAGCATTAGAGCTGCACTTGGCCCCAAAGGCTCCGACCAACCGGTGGCCCAACATTGGCGAACTTTTCAACACAGCCTTCCAAGTCTGAAATACAAGATGATCGACCACATCCCAGAGAACATCCGTGGTGGCGACAGGGGCAGAGCCCTCCTGAGATGTGAAGCGAAATGGATTCATAGACTGAACACTGTCCAACCCTGTGGACTTAATGAGATCCTTCCTTTGTCCTGCTTTCTGTAATCTTGGACTTCATACATAGTCCTTGGTCCCGTTCCCCACGGGACTTCATTCCCTCACAGACTGCGTGGGTTCATCCCCTCATTTGATTGATCTGGCCCAGTTTTTCCGCTAACCTTGTGTTTTTTTCCTCATTCTATTGTTTCATTTGTCCCTGGCATCTGGGTGCACTTTGGGGCCTTTCTCACTAGGTGGTGGGCACTTCACTAGCTCTGCCCACCCTCATCATCACCCACACACCGTGACCACACTGCGGTCCCTCTCTTGGCACCTTCGCACTGTCGATCTGTGCGGTTGCGCCTCTCTCACTTCCATATTCGGCTCACACTCCAGCACACGCAGTGAGGAGGTCGGCTGCAGCGTGTCGCTGATATTTCAGCACCGTGGTCAGAGTCCTCCCTTCTTTCACTTCTCACGAGCACGCAGTTTTGACACCCTTTTTTCTTTTTTTAGCATGCCGCACTTTTGTGTGTCCCTTACACCTTCTTAGATACACACACTCCGTGTCACACACCCGCTCCCCTTGCCTCACACCTGACGTCACCCGCACGCCCCTGATCCTGGGTTACATTGTTACTATGTTATTGTTTGATGTTATATATGCCGTCTACCCACAATGTAAGCCGATTCATTCATGCTGTATCCTTTGTTTTCTCCCCAGCTCCCACTGCAGCCATCATCTGTGAGTACCCCAGCTGTCCCCCGGCTCGCTCCGTTCTGTCTCCCTTCTTCACAGCACGCTATGGTGTTCTCTGTTTGGACAGTGACACCGTACACAGCGTCTTTGGTTTCCATAGACACCAGCCCTGGTTTCCACAGCCACGCCCCCCGGTGACCCCGATTCCCCGACTGCGGGTTGGGATGACGTCATCCACTACTCGCCGGGTGCCGTGCAAGTGATGGTTGCACGAGGTGCTCCTGCCCCCACACTTCCCTATAAATGTGAGTATGTATTCTTTTTTCCTGTTATGTCTTGATAAAGGGTTACATTCCCGAAACGTTGACACACAGACCGACTTTTGTCTACTTCTTTGACTGTTTGATCTGCCGCCGTGCAGCTTCTATCTAAATCTCCTGAGTGCCATCTACCTATCCTGGTTATATCTTTCCCCTTCCGTGGGGACAGAAAGGCACCGGAGTCGTTGGTTTCTGTTTGAGAGTGCCTGGACTCCCTTCTTTGTTACATTCTCCTGCCCACTGGTTGCACAGTGGACAGCGACCTAGAGCACCTCTATTCTTCCACCGCAGATTGGACCTCTGCACCTAAGACATCACCACCTGAACACTTCACTGGTGCCCCCTTACTCTTCACTGGAACGGACGACACACCATCATGGCAACAGGAGTTAACACTCCGGGCTTCAAGGACATCACTCTCACCCCGGGTGATACCCTGGTTCTCACAGATTCTGATGCGGAATCCATCCTGTTTAAAGACCGTTTTGCTGAAAAAGATGACTCTACCTCCATTGACCATCTCATCACCCTCCTAACTCGCCTAAAGAAGCGAGAGATTGACTTCTACTTGCATGGGGTTACTCTCTCTGAGTATTTCAGAGAGAAAAAATTCACCGCGGTTTCAGGGTAAAAAATATCCCGACCATAGGGAGACATAACCCTGAGTTCTGCCGCCGATGGACTTCAGTCCTGAACAAATGTTCTCTAGACCTCATCCTACTTGTGATTGAGGAATCCAGGAGAGAACTGGACATTGTAAAAGACAAAATTTCTACCTTTGAGGCTACACACCTTCCAACCATCAGATCGGACAAATCCCAAGATTGGTTGAAGAATCTGACCTCCTCCATCGACAAATATCGGCAAGAACTGTACACATTTAAAAAGACCAAGTTGGAAACGGTCAACCGTGACTACGCGGAATACAAGGTCTATAGCTGGGCTTATGGTGGCAACCAACAACAAGATCGGCGCCCCAGATTCAGACGCCAATACAAACCTAAGTTTGATACTGATCGCTCCAGTGAGCCCTCTTCCAGTGACGCTGAAACGTCAAAAAACTACAGGGGCAACAAGGGCCGAAAACCTCCCTCGGGAGTATCTACCCGGGCAAGAGGACCACCCCCAGAAGAAGACCAACCCGCAGAGGAGGCCAGTGCTTCAGGCAAAACAAAAAGGAGGGCGGGCAAGAGAACATAGTGTTCAACCTCTCCAAATGCTCCTTAACAAACTCTGAGATTGCGGTCCTGAATAAAGGTCTCTCATTTGTCCCGACACATTCCCCAGACCTATTCGAGGACAGAGTGGATATGTACAAACTGGGACGCAGACTCCGCTTAAAGGAACACTTTGGCTGTCAACCTTTTTCCCAAACAACTTTGCCTTCCCTACACAAACCCAGCAACTTCGACCCCACATCTGCCAATCTGGGCATAAAAAGCTTTTTACAGCACATGGACCAACAAATTGCCACAACGCACTTGAACAAAACAACTACACCTTCCAACCTGAGTAATGATGAAAAACTGGCATTGAAGTCCCTCAGTACCCGCACTGACGTAGTCATCAGATCTGCAGACAAAGGGGGGGCCATAGTGGTACAGGACCTGAAAGCATACAAGGATGACTTATACAGACAATTGGCTGATGAGAGAACGTATCGCAAGCTTCCTGGCGATCCCACCACCTTGTTTAAAAAGTCTTTGGACAGCTTTCTCAATGATGCAGTGTTATCAGACACCATCCCGGATTCCATAAGATCTGTCCTGACCACTGACTTTCCGAAAACCCCCATCCTTTATTCACTGCCTAAAATCCACAAGAATCCAGTAAACCCTCCGGGCAGACCCATCATTGCTGCCCGTGATTCTTTGTATTACACTGTGGCCCAGTTTCTGGATCTGTTTCTTCAGCCCATAGTCCAGAACCAACGGACATATCTCAAAGACACTACTGCCCTTCTGTTACATCTGCGGGACTTCTCTCCCATCAACAAAAAACACCTGTTATGCACCATCGATGTAGTGTCTTTGTACACTAGCATTCCCCATGCCAGGGGTTTGGAAGCCGTTAGACGTGCGGTACAGAATAGTGGCATCTACTCAGGCCCGGACTGCACCTTTTTCACAGCCCTTCTTGATTTGGCCTTGACGAACAATTACTTCATATTTGACAATAAATTCTATCTACAGCACTCGGGGGTGGCAATGGGGTCTTGTGTCGCCCCGAGCCTGGCAAATATCTTCATGTTCGAGACAGAAAATGATCTATTCTTTACAGAACCTGCCGACTCAGCAAGAATTAAATTCTATAACCGTTACATTGATGACATCATCCTGCTGTGGGACGACACAGAAACCAGCTTCATTTCCATGATGGACCGCATCAATTCAGCAGACGAGGACATCAAATTCACCCACAATTGCAGCTTCAACAGCATTGACTTTTTGGATGTCCATATCGAGCAAACGGATGACTTACAACTCATTACCACTGTACACCATAAAGTCACCGACAGAAACACAGCGTTACTGGGAAGCAGTTTTCACCCCTCTGCTACCAAATGGTCACTGCCATATTCACAGTTCCTCAGGGCTCGCAGGATCTGCTCCAAAACCTGCGATGCTGTTACAGAGATCAAAGATATGGCCATGAAATATGCGGCCAGAGGATACCCCACCAAGCTGCTCAGACGCACCATGGATAAAGTCCTGAAATTGGACAGAGACTCGCTGCTCATCCCCAAGACCACCCCCACACAAGTTAATCGCATTGTGTGGACACAATGCTTTTCGACATCCAGCACTGAACTAGTTAAGGCAGCCAGAAGAATCTGGCCCCTGATTGCTTGCAACCCAGAGGTACCAGCCCGGAAGAACAGCACACTCATGCCCGCCTATAAGCGCAGCAGGAACATTAAGGACCTAGTGGTGCATAATGACATTTCTAAGCTGAAAGCTGACAGCCAGCCGACCTTTCTCAAAAGGAAAGATGGCAATTTCCGCTGTCTTAAATGTGTGACCTGTGGTGGTCTTGAGATTGGGGACCACTTCTTCCACCCACATACAGGAAAGAAGATTCCGATTAAACACCCCTTGACTTGCTCCAGTCGCTACGTGGTGTATTACATCAAATGCCCCTGTGGCTCCTTGTATGTGGGTAAAACCATTAGACAATTTAAAGAGAGGATGGCTCTCCATAAATCCAGCATTAGAGCTGCACTTGGCCCCAAAGGCTCCGACCAACCGGTGTCCCGACATTGGCGAACTTTTCAACACAGCCTTCCAAGTCTGAAATACAAGATGATCGACCACATCCCAGAGAACATCCGTGGTGGCGACAGGGGCAGAGCCCTCCTGAGATGTGAAGCGAAATGGATTCATAGACTGAACACTGTCCAACCCTGTGGACTTAATGAGATCCTTCCTTTGTCCTGCTTTCTGTAATCTTGGACTTCATACATAGTCCTTGGTCCCGTTCCCCACGGGACTTCATTCCCTCACAGACTGCGTGAGTTCATCCCCTCATTTGATTGATCTGGCCCAGTTTTTCCGCTAACCTTGTGTTTTTTTCCTCATTCTATTGTTTCATTTGTCCCTGGCATCCGGGTGCACTTTGGGGCCTTTCTCAGTAGGTGGTGGGCACTTCACTAGCTCTGCCCACCCTCATCATCACCCACACACCGTGACCACACTGCGGTCCCTCTCTTGGCACCTTCGCACTGTCGATCTGTGCGGTTGCGCCTCTCTCACTTCCATATTCGGCTCACACTCCAGCACACGCAGTGAGGAGGTCGGCTGCAGCGTGTTGCTGATATTTCAGCACCGTGGTCAGAGTCCTCCCTTCTTTCACTTCTCACGAGCACGCAGTTTTGACACCCTTTTTTCTTTTTTTAGCATGCCGCACTTTTGTGTGTCCCTTACACCTTCTTAGATACACACACTCCGTGTCACACACCCGCTCCCCTTGCCTCACACCTGACGTCACCCGCACGCCCCTGATCCTGGGTTACATTGTTACTATGTTATTGTTTGATGTTATATATGCCGTCTACCCACAATGTAAGCCGATTCATTCATGCTGTATCCTTTGTTTTCTCCCCAGCTCCCACTGCAGCCATCATCTGTGAGCACCCCAGCTGTCCCCCGGCTCGCTCCGTTCTGTCTCCCTTCTTCACAGCACGCTATGGTGTTCTCTGTTTGGACAGTGACACCGTACACAGCGTCTTTGGTTTCCATAGACACCAGCCCTGGTTTCCACAGCCACGCCCCCCGGTGACCCCGATTCCCCGACTGCGGGTTGGGATGACGTCATCCACTACTCGCCGGGTGCCGTGCAAGTGATGGTTGCACGAGGTGCTCCTGTCCCCACACTTCCCTATAAATGTGAGTATGTATTCTTTTTTCCTGTCATGTCTTGATAAAGGGTTACATTCCCGAAACGTTGACACACAGACCGACTTTTGTCTACTTCTTTGACTGTTTGATCTGCCGCCGTGCAGCTTCTATCTAAATCTCCTGAGTGCCATCTACCTATCCTGGTTATATCTTTCCCCTTCCGTGGGGACAGAAAGGCACCGGAGTCGTTGGTTTCTGTTTGAGAGTGCCTGGACTCCCTTCTTTGTTACATTCTCCTGCCCACTGGTTGCACAGTGGACAGCGACCTAGAGCACCTCTATTCTTCCACCGCAGATTGGACCTCTGCACCTAAGACATCACCACCTGAACACTTCACTGGTGCCCCCTTACTCTTCACTGGAACGGACGACACACCATCATGGCAACAGGAGTTAACACTCCGGGCTTCAAGGACATCACTCTCACCCCGGGTGATACCCTGGTTCTCACAGATTCTGATGCGGAATCCATCCTGTTTAAAGACCGTTTTGCTGAAAAAGATGACTCTACCTCCATTGACCATCTCATCACCCTCCTAACTCGCCTAAAGAAGCGAGAGATTGACTTCTACTTGCATGGGGTTACTCTCTCTGAGTATTTCAGAGAGAAAAAATTCACCGCGGTTTCAGGGTAAAAAATATCCCGACCATAGGGAGACATAACCCTGAGTTCTGCCGCCGATGGACTTCAGTCCTGAACAAATGTTCTCTAGACCTCATCCTACTTGTGATTGAGGAATCCAGGAGAGAACTGGACATTGTAAAAGACAAAATTTCTACCTTTGAGGCTACACACCTTCCAACCATCAGATCGGACAAATCCCAAGATTGGTTGAAGAATCTGACCTCCTCCATCGACAAATATCGGCAAGAACTGTACACATTTAAAAAGACCAAGTTGGAAACGGTCAACCGTGACTACGCGGAATACAAGGTCTATAGCTGGGCTTATGGTGGCAACCAACAACAAGATCGGCGCCCCAGATTCAGACGCCAATACAAACCTAAGTTTGATACTGATCGCTCCAGTGAGCCCTCTTCCAGTGACGCTGAAACGTCAAAAAACTACAGGGGCAACAAGGGCCGAAAACCTCCCTCGGGAGTATCTACCCGGGCAAGAGGACCACCCCCAGAAGAAGACCAACCCGCAGAGGAGGCCAGTGCTTCAGGCAAAACAAAAAGGAGGGCGGGCAAGAGAACATAGTGTTCAACCTCTCCAAATGCTCCTTAACAAACTCTGAGATTGCGGTCCTGAATAAAGGTCTCTCATTTGTCCCGACACATTCCCCAGACCTATTCGAGGACAGAGTGGATATGTACAAACTGGGACGCAGACTCCGCTTAAAGGAACACTTTGGCTGTCAACCTTTTTCCCAAACAACTTTGCCTTCCCTACACAAACCCAGCAACTTCGACCCCACATCTGCCAATCTGGGCATAAAAAGCTTTTTACAGCACATGGACCAACAAATTGCCACAACGCACTTGAACAAAACAACTACACCTTCCAACCTGAGTAATGATGAAAAACTGGCATTGAAGTCCCTCAGTACCCGCACTGACGTAGTCATCAGATCTGCAGACAAAGGGGGGGCCATAGTGGTACAGGACCTGAAAGCATACAAGGATGACTTATACAGACAATTGGCTGATGAGAGAACGTATCGCAAGCTTCCTGGCGATCCCACCACCTTGTTTAAAAAGTCTTTGGACAGCTTTCTCAATGATGCAGTGTTATCAGACACCATCCCGGATTCCATAAGATCTGTCCTGACCACTGACTTTCCGAAAACCCCCATCCTTTATTCACTGCCTAAAATCCACAAGAATCCAGTAAACCCTCCGGGCAGACCCATCATTGCTGCCCGTGATTCTTTGTATTACACTGTGGCCCAGTTTCTGGATCTGTTTCTTCAGCCCATAGTCCAGAACCAACGGACATATCTCAAAGACACTACTGCCCTTCTGTTACATCTGCGGGACTTCTCTCCCATCAACAAAAAACACCTGTTATGCACCATCGATGTAGTGTCTTTGTACACTAGCATTCCCCATGCCAGGGGTTTGGAAGCCGTTAGACGTGCGGTACAGAATAGTGGCATCTACTCAGGCCCGGACTGCACCTTTTTCACAGCCCTTCTTGATTTGGCCTTGACGAACAATTACTTCATATTTGACAATAAATTCTATCTACAGCACTCGGGGGTGGCAATGGGGTCTTGTGTCGCCCCGAGCCTGGCAAATATCTTCATGTTCGAGACAGAAAATGATCTATTCTTTACAGAACCTGCCGACTCAGCAAGAATTAAATTCTATAACCGTTACATTGATGACATCATCCTGCTGTGGGACGACACAGAAACCAGCTTCATTTCCATGATGGACCGCATCAATTCAGCAGACGAGGACATCAAATTCACCCACAATTGCAGCTTCAACAGCATTGACTTTTTGGATGTCCATATCGAGCAAACGGATGACTTACAACTCATTACCACTGTACACCATAAAGTCACCGACAGAAACACAGCGTTACTGGGAAGCAGTTTTCACCCCTCTGCTACCAAATGGTCACTGCCATATTCACAGTTCCTCAGGGCTCGCAGGATCTGCTCCAAAACCTGCGATGCTGTTACAGAGATCAAAGATATGGCCATGAAATATGCGGCCAGAGGATACCCCACCAAGCTGCTCAGACGCACCATGGATAAAGTCCTGAAATTGGACAGAGACTCGCTGCTCATCCCCAAGACCACCCCCACACAAGTTAATCGCATTGTGTGGACACAATGCTTTTCGACATCCAGCACTGAACTAGTTAAGGCAGCCAGAAGAATCTGGCCCCTGATTGCTTGCAACCCAGAGGTACCAGCCCGGAAGAACAGCACACTCATGCCCGCCTATAAGCGCAGCAGGAACATTAAGGACCTAGTGGTGCATAATGACATTTCTAAGCTGAAAGCTGACAGCCAGCCGACCTTTCTCAAAAGGAAAGATGGCAATTTCCGCTGTCTTAAATGTGTGACCTGTGGTGGTCTTGAGATTGGGGACCACTTCTTCCACCCACATACAGGAAAGAAGATTCCGATTAAACACCCCTTGACTTGCTCCAGTCGCTACGTGGTGTATTACATCAAATGCCCCTGTGGCTCCTTGTATGTGGGTAAAACCATTAGACAATTTAAAGAGAGGATGGCTCTCCACAAATCCAGCATTAGAGCTGCACTTGGCCCCAAAGGCTCCGACCAACCGGTGTCCCGACATTGGCGAACTTTTCAACACAGCCTTCCAAGTCTGAAATACAAGATGATCGACCACATCCCAGAGAACATCCGTGGTGGCGACAGGGGCAGAGCCCTCCTGAGATGTGAAGCGAAATGGATTCATAGACTGAACACTGTCCAACCCTGTGGACTTAATGAGATCCTTCCTTTGTCCTGCTTTCTGTAATCTTGGACTTCATACATAGTCCTTGGTCCCGTTCCCCACGGGACTTCATTCCCTCACAGACTGCGTGAGTTCATCCCCTCATTTGATTGATCTGGCCCAGTTTTTCCGCTAACCTTGTGTTTTTTTCCTCATTCTATTGTTTCATTTGTCCCTGGCATCCGGGTGCACTTTGGGGCCTTTCTCACTAGGTGGTGGGCACTTCACTAGCTCTGCCCACCCTCATCATCACCCACACACCGTGACCACACTGCGGTCCCTCTCTTGGCACCTTCGCACTGTCGATCTGTGCGGTTGCGCCTTTCTCACTTCCATATTCGGCTCACACTCCAGCACACGCAGTGAGGAGGTCGGCTGCAGCGTGTTGCTGATATTTCAGCACCGTGGTCAGAGTCCTCCCTTCTTTCACTTCTCACGAGCACGCAGTTTTGACACCCTTTTTTCTTTTTATTAGCATGCCACACTTTTGTGTGTCCCTTACACTTCTTCTTAGATACACACACTCCGTGTCACACACCCGCATCCCTTGCCTCACACCTGACGTCACCCGCACACCCCTGATCCTGGGTTACATTGTTACTATGTTATTGTTTGATGTTATATATGCCGTCTACCCACAATGTAAGCCGATTCATTCATGCTGTCGATTTTGGCAGTTCCGGGCCCCGTAAATTCTAGTGGCAGCCCTGATAAAATCTGTATGTTTTGGAGAGGTTCTGGAAAGAATCGTGTTCACTTTCTCAATACTATTAATGAAAATAATCATCATATTATATTGACACACCAATACAGCAAAAAAGAACATTCACTGCTTGTTTCTGTTACTTTGGCCCACAATGTGATTCAGACCATGGACAGAAATACATATCTTTGTGCCTCTAGCCATCACCTATCCTCGTTAAAACGAGATCTTCCCTATTCTCGATTTTTGAGAATGGTGAGGATCTGCAGTGATCCAGATGATGCCGAAATAAAAATAGATGACTTAATGACAAGATTTCTACAGCGACGCTATTCTCCAAGGACCTCAGGTCACATTTAAAAGATACTACACATTTTCTTCCGAAGATCCTTGATATTACCTGGAAGGATACAGTACCTATGCTTTTATGACCCTGGACGTGAACATCTCTTGAAAAAATTAACAAGAGATAGTGGAATGACTCAGGAACTAGAGTAATTTATTATTTCATCAGTTACTTTTATTTTGTCACACAATTATTTAAAAAAATATATATATTATCTTCAGTTGATAGAAACGGTCATGGGGACCAAATTTGCGCAGAGTTAAGGCAACCTATACATGGGCGAATTTGAAGATGCCCATGAGTCGGGCAGAGGTTTTGGCGCGAGTCTGGTCTTCTATGGCAGTTACATAGATGATCTCTTTATAATTTGGGATGGGGATTTTTCTTCAGCACAGAACTTTGTCTCCTCACTGAATCTCGATTAATTTAATTTGTCCTTTTAGGTTTCACTATGATATTTCACATATTGATTTTTTGGGATATTTCCTTGGATATAAGAGATTCATGTATCACCACATCTAATTTCACCAAACCAGTAGACACACATTCATATCTACATTTTTTAGCCTTCGTCACAGTTTTTCCTCACTAGAAACATTAATGCTGCTTTCACATTGCAAAACCTGCTTAGACCCTGTATATAAAACATTTCTATAAATGGGTCAGAGCAAGTTAAACCCCTTTCACATAGCATGTTGTAAACGGTATATTACAGTTTAATTACCGTTTTTGCTCCTTTCACATTGAACCCGTTTCATTTACAATATCATGCCGATGAAGTAAGCTAATATTGGAGTTACATTTGATACAGTTGTTGGGAAAAAAAACGCTCTGTGCAGTGCAGTGAATATTTAATGAGTGGATCCTCGCCCCCTGCATATGTAATGAGCGGGACCCGCTCATTACATATGCAGGGGGCGGGGACCCACTCATTAAATATTCACTGTGCTTGGTCCCACTCATTAGATATTTAGGGAGCGGGACCAGCTGAGTGCTCACTGCTGCCTGGGTCCTAAATATCGTTTCAGACCCATCCACACTGCACAAAAAACAGGTCTTAACCGTGTAGGATAAAACATTTAAACACTGCAGCTATAACTGCTTTGAAATGGTTAAAAATCTGCAAATTACTGTGTTATAGCTGTGGTGTGAAAGTGGTATTAATTTCCAAGCTAAAAATATACACACCTCCCTTAGCTCTAGAGGATATCCAGACCCCCTCCTACTTAAAGCCTTATATGTGGAAGTCCAAGCCATGGACTGTGAAAATCTACTAATTAACAAATACAAATCTGACTGTAGAAAAGATAATAAAATGTTTTTCATATGTAAATATAATAGTGCCAATCACAGATATTAAACAAAAATTACAATATTCTTAAACAGGACAAAATACTTGAGGACCTGTTACCAGTTAAACCAGGGTCAGAGAACTTTTTTACCTTTTTACCCAAAATATATAGATATGCCAATGTTATCCCCTTGATTTGAAAGGAAGGAAATCATATAATTGTAATGGACACTGTACCCCCAGAAATGTATGCCATGTCCTGCTAGTACGGTACACAGCCTGGCAGCAGAATATAATTAAGCACCAGTAGTATCTCTGGACTGGAATTATGCACCAGTAGTATCACTGGACTGGACTATGCAGCAGTATCAATGGACAAGACCCCCCCCCCCCCTTCCTAAAAGAAAAACTACCTCAACTCTTCCCTAAAAACCTATTTACACTGTAAATAAAAACCTATTTCAGATTTACACTGTAAATCACAGTAATGGCTGGCAGCCAGTACTGTAATTTACAGTGTAAATCAGTGATAGATTTTTATTTACAGTGTAAATCAAGGTTTCTCCAGGCAGCATCCAATTTAAATTATCAATGGCACTGGCATTGGCACTGACTGTGGCTGCACATAATAAGAACACATACCTCTGACAATTTGTGAGATGTGCTGCGGCGCCGTCAGGGACGGAATCAGATAACTTTGGGCCCAGTACACTGATATCTCTGGGGCCCCAACCGCACACCCACATTTTTATTACAGTATATTGAATGTGTTTATATTATAATTTTTTTTTTAAATATTCGCTATGCAATATAATAAGGCAGGGCAGATAGGAGGCCGCAGCATTGTGGGTCATATGGCTCGCTGTGTTGCATGATGTCACTTAACGCATTAGTACTGGTAGCTGGACAGGTGACTAGACCGAGGGGGATTACTGGATTGGGGTCCGTGTAAATTTGCTTCCACAAACCCAAGTGGATTGGCAGCATCTTTATAAACCATTGCTAGAGCTGCACTGCTGCAGCCATGCTTACAGCCCCTGAGCCCCTCCGAGACTTGGAGCCCTTCATAAGGTTAAGGCCTGGTACGAGTGTCCCCTTTGACCCCACCCCCCTGTCGCCTGACCTGGGCACAGTTGTGGGCCATGGCATCTGTTAAATTTATCACTGTGTTGGTCCGGACTGGTGTGATGCGGCACCGACCGTGGCTTTTCTTCTGTGCTGGTGGACAGGTGGTGGCTGCTGCGTCTCCTATCCGCTCCCCGCACCATCTCCCTCCTGGGTCACAGCTCTTCCATGTTACTAGGCTATCACCGGCTATGTAAAAAGGAAATGAGTGCTATTGTTTGTGTGGCAAGATAAAGTGAATAGAATGTTGATATGAAAAAAGGAATAGAGAAAAATGTATAAAAAGTTTAAATAAATAATAAATAAAAATAAAATAAATAAAGACAAAAAATCCTGAAAATAAATTGCAAACTGCACCTATGGCAAGAAAGATTAGTTACAAAAAAATGTATACAGCTCCCTTGGAATGAGATAAGGAATCCTTGAGGTTGGGACAGTACTGCACTTTCCCTACCTCTAACTTGGTCAGGTGCTGGAGCAGCTCTTGCCTTTAGTGCCTCCACTGTCAGGGACTGCCGTGCGGCTGTGTGAGAGCGTAAACTGCCGAGGATCTGTCTGTTGTATCTTGGGGGGAGAATGTCAGATGATGGGGCAGCTCAGCAGGATGAAATATAAAGCCACGCAGGTAGCCGGGGATTGGCTTGTAATGCCTGGCGGGAGGGTTGTTCGGCAGGAAGGATGTTCGCCACACAAACAATAGCACTCATTTCCATTTTACATTGTCTTTTATATATTAAGCTGCTGAAATAATTTTTAGCACAGTATTTATATCAAATTCTTCTGTCCCTGGCTATTTCCCCTACCCAGCACTAGGGTCATGTGACCCCCTAGGCCCTCAATCCCTGTTGTTATGGCCCTGCCCTAGGCAAGATTACAGTTTTGGGGCTCTCCTTGCTTAAACAATCCTTAGAATTATATTTTTGCTGCCGATTGTAGATGGTATTGATAGAGCACCCTAACGCGTGCACAATCTAACAATAAATGCCTAGCTACGTGAACATCGGCATTGCAAACAAATCTGAATCAGGCTTTAGGTATTTTGGAAGTAGGCTTAATGCCTGTGTCACATTAAATGTAAACTGACAGCCCACATACAGTGAATGAAACCATTTTGTGTGTCCAGATATTTTTTATCCAATCAAAGGGACTGTGGGCAGGTCCATGTGATGTCATGCAATGCTCCTCTGGGAACATTTGAAATGGCCAGGGTATCTTTATTGGGCCCCTTGAGACCTTTTTGGCCCTAGGTAGGTGTCTAGGTTGCCTTGTGGTATTTATTTTATTTATTTATTAACAGTTTCTTATATAGCGCAGCATATTCCGTTGCGCTTTACAAAGGAGACAGTGATACAACAAAACAGGGTATTTACAGACAGTCAAAATGTAGGAGGGCTGGTAAATCCTTCTCTGATCCCACTGTAGTAACTGTCATAATTACAAACATGTAACATGCATGTGCTCAGATTTACAGAGCTGATTTCTGCAGTGACAGGAGCTGGGTGCTGCAGTGTAATATTCTCCTGCAGAACTTCGCTCCTGTCATAGATAACGAGCCAGCACTGCAGACGACAAAGTCCCCGGGGGCAGCGAGCATATCTGGGGATGCTGGATATGACCCCAGAAGGACAAAAAGGTCATCATGAGACTATTCCCCTATCCCTTAGGTCATGACCCCTTTTCGAACAGCTGCTGCAGCGGCACACAACAGGCCCTACATAAACTTCAACTCCAGGTCCATGTGTACCTTAGGGGCGCATTTATCATTCTATAGTTATCCCAGCGTGATGACAACGCCGGGCATCGCATTGCGGTATCATCTGATACCGCAGGAATTTATCATTCTGGGGCGCAGGGACAGGGCTCCGATAGGAGCCTGTCCCTGCGAAACCCGGAAGCCGGGGAGTCAGCGCATGCGTGGTTATGCGCTGACCCCCGCCGACCTCTCTGACCGCACTGCCCTGCTCGGGCAGTGCGATGTGTAGCCGTAGGCTACAATGGGCTATTGCCATATCAGAATGGCGATAGCCCAGGGGTGCGAAGCCGGGCTGCCCGATGTATCAACATCAACCTATCAACATAGAAACCTATGGGGGATGCGGCCGGCGGCGCTGCAGGGGGGGATCGCAGCAGGGATCGGAGATTCCTGCTGCGGTCCCCTTTAATACATTTCAGGGATACATAATATTTGCGATTTAGCTGCAAATCTTACTTGATAAATGGGCCCCTTATTCTGGCACTGAGCAAAGGCAGGTCTGTAATTGAATGGAATCACTGCAGGTGAGGAACAACTAGTTATAAAGATTATATCCTGCTAAATTGCATCAAATCAGTAACAAAGTGTTCCTAGAAATTATGTTTAAATGCTATTAAGCGTACCTCCCAACACTCACGATTTCAGTGGGACAGTCCCGATTACCGGGTCCTGTCCCGCTGTCCCACCCGCAGCCGTAGGTGTCCCGCTGCGGGGGGGGGGGGTAGTTGGGAGCCCCCCCCATTTAACAGAATAGACTCTGTGCGCTTAGGCGCACAGCATCTATTCCCGGCCGAAAACGGGGACGTGGCTCATTTGCCTAAACCGCGCCCCTCATTTACATAAGCAGCGCCCCCTTTTTGGACGCTTTGCCGCGCGAGTGTCCCTATTTCTGCAGCTACAAAGTTAGGAGGTATGTATTAAGTACAATCTGTGTACATCATAATTAACGTTAAGACGCACTGCGTAGTAATGGACAGTCTACCAATTTAACTTACCTTTGACTATAAGGCAGTGCCAGTAGCATATATGGAGCAATCACATACAGTAGCATGCTCACACAAGCTGCACTGGCTGTTTGGATCAATTTTTCTAATCTGCTTGTTGTGGTCACATGACACTGTTATGTCAGTTATAGCTCTGGTCAACAGTCAGCCATGTTTCCTGTCAGGATGTGGGAGGTGAACATTGTCTAAGAAACATTGCTTATTAGCTATAAAGCATTAGTGAACATTACTGCTGTGCCGGTGGGTTTTACTATTTGCTTATTGTCATTGTATAGCTGTATAAACCATTCAGTTGAGTGATATGTCCTATTTCAACATGTTCAAAATGCATTTTAATTGATATATAACAAGAAAACATTTTAGAGCACCAAATTTTAGTACTCCATAAATTATTATTATCTCACTAAATTATGTAATACTCCTCACTATCACTGCCATACTGGCACTTTACCTCATTTTTTGTAGTTTAATGACATGAACATATCTTCCAACATGACCCTTTGCATTCGGTACACAATGCTCTGCTGCTGGACTTCCCTCTTAATGTATGAGTGCCGTCACCTGAGTTGAAACACCCTTCTTGTCAATTTCCTAGTTCTACACAGGTGACGGCACTCATACATTAAAGCTGTTTACACATGGGGGCGATAGGGGCTGAAATCGCTGGAAATATGGTCGCTGGCGACCATATTGCCAGTGATTGGAGTGTGCCCCGGCGATAAATCGCCGGGTGCGCGCTCCCGTTTTCAGCCCTGTTCTAAGCTCCTGCGACCAGCTGAGTACCTCTGCGGCTCCCCCGGCAGAGGTTCCTTCTCATCAGCGACCATCTCTGGTCGCTGATGAAAAGGAGAAACTGAGCAATATATTGCTAGCAATATATGGCTGAGCAATATATCTCCCCCCGTGTACACAGCTTTAGAGGGAAGTCCAGGAGCAGAGCATTGTGTACCGAATGCAATGGGTCATGTTGGAGGGTATGCATCAATGCATCCGCATTACTTTTTATTATGATATTTGTACCCCTTTCACACAGAAATTGAAATTCCCAGGTAAAGCAGTTCCACCCGGAAATTTCAATAAATACACAGGTCCTTTTCCTGTGTGAAAGCAGAGGTCAATCTGGAAATTAAACTCCGAGTTTAGGATCCGGGTTGACACTTTTGCACAGGAGAGAACCCAGTGTAATTGAGCAGATTACCAGGTCTAAATTTTAGACCTGGAGATTTGCTCTTCTGTGTGAAGGGGGTCTGACAGCATGTGGCCAAATAACACAGCGCTTCAAATGGCGGTTATTCGGCCACGGCTGTCTCAAAGAGGTACTATTATTAAATTGTAATTTTGTATGGATAATGATTCTGTAAAATCAAAGGTTGTGTGCAATTATTTGGATAAGAATAGTGCAGAAAAAGTAAACTCATAGCTGATAGTAACAGCCCATTGGATATGGATCATTAGGTCACCAGCAAGTAAGTCGACAAGCATTAGGTCGACACGGCTTAAGGTTGACATGGCTTACGGTCGACATGACTTAAGGTCGACATACAGAAAGGTCAACATGACTAAAGGTGGACATGGGATAGGTCGACAGGGTCATTAGGTCAACATGGGTAAGGTCAACAGGGTCATTAGGTTGACAGTGAAAAAGTCAACATGTTTTTTTTAATCACCCTAATGTCGACACAGCCAACATAAACACTAAAACATATCACCACGTCACCTCACATGGCTCGCTGCACTCGCCATGCATCGGGCACGGTGCCTCGCTACGCTTGGCACACTATTTTGTTCTCCAACCATGCCCTAGTGGATGGTAGGGCATGAAATACCACCTGTCGGCACATGTTGTGTCGACATGGACACTGAAACGTACCACCGCGTCCCCTCGCATGGCTCGCTGTGCATGTCATGCTTCGGGCATGGTGCCTTGCTACGCTCGGCACACTATTTTATTCTCCCACCTCACCCTAGTGGATGATAGGGCATGAAATACCACCTGTTCGCACATGTAGGCTCGAAAAACAGTAAAAAAAAACCACGTTGACCTTTTAACTGACGACCTTCCCCATGTCGACCTAATGACCCTGTCGACCTAATGACTCTGTCAGCCTAACCCATGGCGACCTAAAGTCATGTCAACCTTCCTGCCTGTTGACCTAGTTGTGTCGACCTAATGCTTCTTGACCTACTTGGTGATGACCCAATGACCATATCCCCAGCCCGTTACTTTCGGTCCTGCACACAGGGCCGGCAACCAAAATATTTGGGAGGGTGTGTTTTGGTCTTCTCCCTTTTACAGCTTTTCCCCTGCGCACACACAACACACTAATGGATAACTGGCCCAGGCTTACCACATGGCACACACTGCTGCAGGCTGTCAGTACTGTATGTTGCTGCAGCTATGTTTTCAGCCAGGCTATCAAGCAAATTTACTTACTGTACTATAGCTACATGGACAGAATGACACTGTGTCATGAGTAATAATCCTACTGCACATCATTAATTACTGTATGCAGCATGGCGGGGTAAATAAAGGGGTCAGCTTCACTTGGAGAACCCAAGGGGGCACAGGGACAGCATCACTTGGAGAACACAAGTGAGCACAGGGACAGCATCACTTGGAGAACACAAGCGAGCACAGGGACAGCATCGCTTGGAGAACACAAGCGAGCACAGGGACAGCATCACTTGGAGAACACAAGCGAGCACAGGGACAGCATCACTTGGAGAACACAAGCAAGCACAGGGATAGCATCACTTGGAGAACACAAGTGAGCACAGGGATAGCATCACTTGGAGAACACAAGGGAGCAAAGGGAGAGCATCACTTGCAGAACACAAGGGAGCACAGGGACAAACTCACTTGCAGAACACAAGGAGCACAGACAGTGGCATAGCTAGAAATTTTTCTCCCCCCCTGCCCAAAAAAATTCCGCCACCCACAAGAAGGGGGCAAGGCGATGGACTATGGGTGCCACTGGCTGAGCTGACAGGCGACCCAGGCAGCAGTGAGCTCTCAGATGGTCCAGCTCTTTGCATATCTAATGAGTGGGGACCCAGCGCAGTGCATAGTTAATGAGCGGGTCCCCACCCCATGCATGTGTAATGAGCAGGACCCGCTCATTACATATGTACAGGGCGGGACCAGCTCAGTGCTCACTGCTGCCTGGGTCGCCTGTCAGCTCAGCCAGCAACGCCTAACATAGAACCCGCTGGTGCCGCTCCCCCAAGCCGGCGCAGAATCTGCCACATATGTAGCTACGCCACTGAGCACAGGGACAGCATCACTTGCAGAACACAATGGAGCACCGGGACAGCATCACTTGCAGAACACAATGAGCACAGGGATCGCATCACTTTCAGGACACAAGGGGGCACAGTGAATTCATCACTTGCAGGACACAAAGTACACAGCAACTGAATCACTTTAAGAACACAAGCATAGGCAAATCTAGGGGGTGGTCCGGAGGTGCACAGGACCACCCATTAGCCCATTTTGTAGCTGAGGGCTGGGGCTTTCCAACGAGCCCAGCTCCGTGTCTCTAGCCCCCTGGGAACCGCAGATACTGCCAGGCAAAGCTGGAACGTTTTCCCTATAGGATAACATGGGACCCGCTAATTCCGACCCCCACCCAGTTTAACGGCTGCCAGTTCCCCCTTCGGCATCACTGAAGCTCGAGGTTGATCTCAGTCGAACCCAAATCGCTGGGCCTTCAATCTGATACCAGGCTGGATCCATATGGGTTCATTGGTTCCAGGGATACTGAGATTAAACCGGTTTGTTTTTTTCATTTCTTAAATGTAATTTCATGACTATTTATGTTCTTTGAGGGCAGATTTCTCTGGAACCAAACAGCCCAGTTTCACGGGACCAAAATCATTCGCAGCCAACTCAAAAGTTCTTCAATATGATACTCGTGTAAATGGGTCAGTTGGTTCCGAAATGCAGGGACTAGGCTGGTGTATAAGGTGTCAGCCTGGGAATGTCCCTGCATGATCCTGGGACCATATTCCCGGGTAAATCCCTGCATTTTTTGTTGTGAAAGGGGTATTATTTCAAACAGCCATGACCTGCAGTGCTCTGAATACAGCCGGGCAGCCCCCTGCTCTCTGCCCAGCTGTCAATGACTGTCACCCAATTCTTCTCCCCGCTTTCACCTCAGCCCGCCCCCCCCCCCCCCTTTAATCATGTGGTGCCGGCGTCCGGCGTGCTCCCTTGACGTCACGCACAACAACAGCGCGCACAATATTTCCAATGTCCAATCGGCTAGAGGGGACACCAGGAGGGGAGTGGGAGCGTGCTCTGCACTGCACTCTGCTCCTCTACCCATAGAGGCATTACGGCGTGTGGCTTTATGTATAATGGGTATTACGGAGTTTGCTAAAATGTATAATGGGCATTACTGTGTATGGTCTAAAGTGTAATACCACACCCCTTTTTGTGATGCCATGCCCCCTTTTTCTGTGCGGCTACACCACGCAAAGGTCCCCCTGTTGTTGTGTCTAGTTCTGGGACCACCCATTACCATACTTCTAGATTCGCCTATGAACACAAGTAGGTGAAACAACAGCATAAATTGCAGAACACAAAGGGACACTGGCATAGGCAAACACAGGGGGGGGGGGGGGGTTCTGGTTGCCTGGAAACCCCCCTCCTCTTGGCAAGTGCCTTAAATTATTACAATAGCACTGGTATATAATATGACCATTAGAGCTGCCACCACATCATGCAGTGTAAGGGACAGAGCAGAGCTGTTGCACATGCCTAGTGTACCAGCTTCGGTACTTGTGGAGTATCACGGCTCCCACGATGGCCATCGCACGGGAAAAAATCGCATCGCATGCGATTTTTAACAGAAAAGCATCCAAATGCATTGGAATTAGTAGCAAACATGTTTAATGGCCCCCAAATGTCATTTTTGAGCCTGTACCACCCCCACTATCAACGCGTCCTACGACCTTTTCTTACCCCCACTATCCACGTCGGCGTGGAGTTGAGAATAGAAAGTGTGGCGAGCGCCCACGTCCCCTCGCGGGCTTCACAGGTATCCGCATCCCCTCACGGGGCTCGCTGCGCTCGCCACGCTTGCGATTTTGTATAAAAAAAAACGGTACAAACGGCAAAAATCGCATCCAATCGCATGCCATCGCATGCCACTATATATGGCATGCGATGGAAGCCGTGATAATCCACAAGTACCCCAGCTTCTTATACCACATTTACTGCCCTCAAACATCGCAATGGACCAGAAAGTAGCTGGCAGGAGGAAGAGACAGGAACCTTACCATGAAGTGGGAGATTGTGAGCTTAGAAAGTGCAGTACTGCTTATATTATGTTTGTGTTTTTCCTGACCATTATCTTATTTAAATGTTTGAAGCAGCATACGATATACCATCTGTAATGTTAAATATTAATACTGTATTCCATACAGTATCCAGTGTATAAAAGTACCAATTTTCAGGGCTGTTACCACTCCACCAGACTCCTGTACTTACTCCAATGCGCTGCATAGTGGGAGATTTTGGATTACGTTTGGAAACCCCACTCTAATAATCCTGCGTTT
Organism: Crinia signifera; assembly: GCF_055691185.1. Classification (NCBI taxonomy): domain Eukaryota; kingdom Metazoa; phylum Chordata; class Amphibia; order Anura; family Myobatrachidae; genus Crinia; species Crinia signifera. The sequence continues at coordinate 77,050,182 of NC_139224.1, forward strand.
GCCACTGACCAGAACAGTATCAATCACTACACAGCAACTATCTTCCCATCGTGGGTACAGAAGCTCAAATGTGGAATAATTGGGGACTAAGTAAAAATTGGACCAGGAGAAGACCTCGGAATGCTGGACCCGATCAAACTCTGCATTCCGAGCTTGTAGTGTCCGGTCCAGGGGGGTGTCTTGTCTGGGGGGATGCCTGTGAGGGGAAGGGGAGATTACAGCCTCCGCCTTTTGGTCCGGACCGTTCCATATTTTTGCTATATGCCCGGACCATACAGGGAGGCTTTATTGTCCCCTCCTCCTCTCCCTGGTGACAGATATCACAGACCCTTCTTTTTACCTGGGTTGGGGACCCAGGATTTAAGACCCGGGTTGACCCTTTCAGACATAATAAAAACCCGGGTTTTTCAGCAAATTACTGGGTAGCACTGCTGCACCTGGTAATTTGCTGCTGTAAGTGTGAAAGGGTGCAGGCTGCACCCGGGAAAATGACCCAGCAGTCAAAATGCAGGGTAATTCCCGGGTAGTATGTCTAAAAGGGGTATCAGATGGGATGGCTCAACCCCATCTACAGAGCCAAAGAGATACATTGGTGGTGAAGACTGAAGGAGGGAACACCACACACAAACAGATGCAGGGAGTTGGGTTTGTGTTCCACAGTGGACCACAAATCCCCGAAGCACCACAGTCTGGCAGGCAATGATGTCACGGGCTGGCAGAGGGTTCCCCCAGCACTCATTGATTTGTCACGTTCTCCAAGAGAACGCTGACACACAGGAAACATTAGGTCTGCTCTGGGACTAAGTAAAAACCGGACCCGGAACAGGAAAGCAAACTCTGCATTCCGGAGCTTGTAATGTCTGGTCCGGGAGGTGTCCCATCCAGGGGGTGTCTTGTCCCTTCTGATGAAACCACTGCATTACATGATAGCGGAGAAACGCATCAAGGACTGAGGCTGTTTTTACACTCCCTTTTGCTACACAAAACTTTGGATACATTGTGGCCATCCTCTGTGCTTGGATAATTTTGTATTGACGGCAGTGGCGTAACTATAAATTTTGCTCCCCCAAGCCAAAAAAGTTGTGCCCCCCCCCCCCCACTAACTATATATATATATATATATATATATATATATATATAAATACATACATATACACACACACACACAGGGATCCAGAAGAAATTACAGTGGGGGCACTACAATAAATAAATGGGGGGGGGGGGCAGTTTCGTGCAGGTTCCTAGAAAAGTGTGTATGGTCTAATAAAACGGGTTGTGGACACCAAGGAAATACTGTTCCCAGGAGCCACAAATTCATTTTCATCATTCCGGGTGCATGGGATACAGTTCTAGCTGGGGACAGATGGGTATATGCTGGGCAGAGAGGGGGAGACAGATGTGGGGAGAGGGCAGATAGATGCTGAGGAGTGCGCATGGGGCAGATGCTGGGTAGAGAGAGGGTGGTACAGATGTCGGGCAGGAAGAGGGGGACAGGTGATGGGCAGGGAGGTGGTACAGATGCTGGACAGAGAGAGGGGGAGAGATGCAGAGGATGGAGGGGGACAGACATTGGACAGAGAGAGGAAGACAGGTGCTGGGAAGAGGGAGGGGGGATGAATGGTGGGCAGAGAGAGGGGGTGGTTTGCAGGGAGTGGGGGGAGGGATGGTTGACAGGGAGAGGGGGAACGGATGGTGGGCAGACAGAGGCCGGATGGTGGACAGGGAGAAGGGGTACGGATGGTTGGCAGGGAGAGGAGGGGGGCAGATGCTGGGCAGGCATAGGGGGAGAGAGAGGATATCCAGTGAGTCGGTGGGCAGATACTGGGCAGGTAGAGTGGGGACAGATATTGGGCAGGGAGTGGGGTAGGCACTGGGATGGAACGCAGGACTGGGGGGCGGGCATAGACGGACTACCTCATACATACATACATACATACATACATACATACATACATAGATACACTGCCTCCCTGATATATACAGTACATACATACACTGCATCCCTCATACATACATACATACATACATACATACATACAACCATCCATACACTACCTACCTCATGCATGCATACATACATACATACACTGACTTCCTTATGCATACATACACTGCCTCCCTCATACATACATACATACATACATACATACATACATACATACATACATAGACTTCCTTATGCATACATAAATAAATACATACACTGCCTCCCTTATACATACATACAACCATCCATACACTACCTACCTCATGCATGCATACATACATACATACATACATAAACTGACTTCCTTATGCATACATACATACATACATACATACATACATACATACATACATACATACACTGCCTCCCTCATACATACATACATACATACATACATACATACATACATAAATACATACACTGCCTCCCTCATACATACATACATACATACATACATACATACAACCATCCATACACTACCTACCTCATGCATGCATGCATACATACATACATACATACATACATACATACATACATACACTGACTTCCTTATGCATACATACATACATACATACATACATACATACATACATACATACACTGCCTCCCTCATACATACATACATACATACATACATACATACATACACTGACTTCCTAATGCATACATACATACACTGCCTCCCTCATACATACATACACACATACATACAACCATACATACACTACCTACCTCATGCATGCATGCATACATATATACATACATACATACATACATACACTGACTTCCTTATGCATACATACATACATACATACACAATGCCTCCCTCATACATACATACATACATACATACATACATACATACATACATACTGTACATACACTGCACCCTCATGCATACATACATCCATATGTCCCCAAAATGACATCCATACATATATCCCAGGATATTAATAATATTGTACATACCACTGGCGCTGGGTGGAGGGCCTGCCAGCAGCAGCACTAGGGAGTCCAGCAGCAGCCAGCAGGTGTTTGCAGGGGCCAGCTTAATTGTCCCCTGGCAGAGAAGAGGCAGCAGCTCCGGCTCCAGGAATACATGCTTGTTCTCAGCACTGACTGGAGGGAGGAGGCGGGGCTCAGAACTGCAGCGTGGAAAGTGAAAGTAAAGTGACTTCCTCTGCTGCTGCTGCCCTTCTATGTAAGCCCCGGCTCCTGAGTCCCGTCCAGCAGCAGCTGCTGCTTTCATCCTAGTCGGCACTGCTGCCTGTCACACGCTGTGACACACTAGTTAGTATGCCGGGCGCCCACCGCCAGACCGGAAATCAAAATCTGCAGTCCGGAGCTTGTAGCATCCGGTCCGGGGGGTGTCCTGTCCGGGGGTGTCCTGTCTGGGGGGCTGCCTGTGACACCTGTCACCAGGGGGAGGAGGAGGGAGAGAATAAAGCCTCCCTGTAGGGACCGGGCATGTAGCAAAAACCGGACGGTCCGGACCACACAGGGAGGCTGTAATCTCCCCTTCCCCATGTCCCTGATGATAGCTATCATAGGGACACCCCCCCCCCAGACAAGACACCCCCCGGACCGGACACTACAAGCCCCGGAATGCAGATTTTGATGTCTGGCAGTCCCGGTTTAGTCCTGGTCTGGTTTTTACATAGTCCCTGACTGCACACTGCCAATAACTTCAGGCACCTCTGGCGTGATGGCGCATACCACTTGGCACAAACCATTGGCGCCAACATCTGCGGCAGAGGGCCCACTCCCTGCTAATTCCACCACCAGTAGTTCGCCAACAGGCGGCGACCACTGAGCTGGTGTAGCTGGAGCTGTCTGCGGGCTTCTGTTCCCTGCTGTGGCTGGACCTATTCTTTCATCTATTACAGGCTGTATATGGATACTAAGAAAGATTCTCCACATTACTGAGATTTATTTCAAGGAGAGCAGGCAAATTAAATAAACCACTAAATTGGAATAAAATCCATCTGCATCATTATAAAAGTTGGGACTTCAGTGGCATATAACATCTCAGTGTGAGAGAATTTAACCTACTTAAATCCAACATATGACATTTAATATTCTTTTGAATAGCTATAGGGAGTGTATGAAATGATATACTATGGGCGATATTTATTGTGTTGACCGTTTTCCCGAAAATGCGATTTAAACTCAAATCGCCATATATCGCCATTTTTTGAAATCGCATTTTTTTCCAGAAATTGCGTATTGAATGGCTGGCGCAAAGCCGCCTGAAAAGTGCGATAGATGGCGATAGACGGCGATGAGGTGCAAATTGAGTCGATGTAATACGCCATAAAAGTGCGATTTCCGGGTTAGGTCATGTGCGTATTTGCGATTTACACCAATACACCTGAACAGCCCATACAACATGCTAACCTATTGGCCCACCTTAGTCTCTTGCAATACGCATCACACCCCCTATATAAAGGGGCGCAGACGCCATTTTACCCTTTGAAAGGGAGTAAGGCGTTTGAGATGGAGAGGAGAGGAGGATTGGTTAGGTGCAGAGGAGGCAGAGGGACAGCCAGCTTGGGCCCAAATACCCCAACCACTGGGAGAGGTAGGGGAGTGAGAGGCAGCACTGCCAGAGGAAGGACAGGGAGAGCCAGCATGCTCCCAGCAAGAGCTGCGCCAGGGAGAGGCCACATGGTGGAAGCTGAGCAGGTGGCTATGGAGGATGAGGAGGAAGCAGGCACAAGCCAGGTGTCCTCACAGGAGGAACAGAGTGCCAGGCACACAGGGCCGGTGCAAGGCACCGGAGCGCCCCAGGCGAGTCGGGGTGGGGGCGCCACGGTACCAGGGGTAGGGTGACCAACTCATCCCTTTAATCCAGGACACATTAATTACACAGGTTCTGTGGCTGGCTTTCACCTGGTTTTAAACTGCCACACCTAGAGACTCCATTTCACCTGGTTTTAAACTGCCACAGAACCTGTGTAATTAATAAGTGTCCCGGATTAAAGGGATGAGTTGGTCACCTTAGCCGGGGGGTACCTGTTGCGCCGTCTGGGGAGCGGGCAGGGGGGTCCATGCTGGCGTCTGACAGGAGCCTGCAGTGGTGTCCTTGCCACGCGGGTACCTGCGGCGCTGTGTATAAAGCTGTCGGCGGGTCCCTGCAGTGAATAAGAAATAACTAGTGCTATGCGGCGGCGCAGGAAGCGCTTCTGTTTTGAAACCACTGGCCGCACACTTATTGGCTGAATCTCAGCCAATCAGCCAGTGTTTTCAAACCCGGCAGCGCTTCCCGCGCCACTGCATAGCCCAGCGGATAGTGCTAGTTATCTCTTATTCACTGCAGGGACCCCCGCCAGCTTTATACACAGCGCCGCAGGTACCCGCGCGGCAAGGACACCACTGCAGGCTCCTGTCAGAAGCCGGAATGGACCCCCTGCCCGTTCCCCAGACGGCGCAGCAGGTACCCCCTTTGCACGGGGGGCGAGGGATGAACTGCCGCCCTCCAGTGGCCGGCGCCCTAGGCAAATGCCTAAACCTGCCTAGTGGTGGCGCCGGCCCTGCAGGCACACAGAGGAGGAGCTGCAAGAGGGGCATTTCTCTGAGGTGGACTGGCCTGTGCAGGAGGCAGATGAAGCTGACTTGGAGGTGCTGGAGGAAGAACCAGGACAGGAGGAGGAGGAGGAGGAAGAGGGTGAGGCTGAAAATGTGGAGGAGGATGATGCAGCTCGTACAGCTAGTGGGAGGAAAGTCAGGTTCTCTTATGAGGAGAATATGGCCCTGGTGCGTGCACTCTTGCCTCTGTATGACCGCCTACTTGGTCCTCACCATCAACGCACAAGTGTGGCAAGGAAGAAGGGGATGTGGGACAGTATCACCTCCGCGGTAAATGCAGTTAGCACACACAAGAGGAGTGTGCGCAACGTCAAAAAGCAATACAATGACATCAAGCGCCTCCTCAAAGCCAAGCTTGCCCTGGAGAAGAAAGAGGCCTGTCGCACAGGAGGTGGCCCTAGGCAGGAGGTCCGCTTTAAGGCCTATGAGAGGCTGCTACGCCGAATCATCCCACCGGAGGTGCTTCCCGGCATCCACATTGCCGACACAGACAGGCCCCCCACTCCACCGCCAACTGGTAAGTGTCCACACATGTCAACTACACATTTTGCTATGTCATGTGCGCATGCTATTATGTTGCTATGCTTTATGTGTCCAAAAGGTTGCTGTGTGTGGAACTACATATCCCAGCAAAATCACATTTTGCTACCTTGCATTGCTAAATAATGGAGTGTGCATTTTGCTGGGTTATGTAGTTCCACAGATCCAATTAATGTGTGCTGTCCTAATCACTGTAGACCTGCAGTGTACTTAATTGTTAATCCATATCATTCCTCTGGGTAGTTGGAAAAGCACTTTACAGTCACTTTTACATGTGTAATCTGCTGGTCTTTCCTGTTATTAGCAAGTGGATTCAAAATCTTGTTCACAGTCATAATACTGAAATAACCACTTCAGTTAAAAGTCTTCACATTCCTTATGTAATCATATCAGAGTAAAAAAGTTTGATTTAGGTAAAGTTTTTATCAGCATATTTGAAAAAATGACAGTTAGGTGCAAATAATCATAATAGAAAATGTCTTCCTCTTTCAAACAGCTCCAGCTCTGGAGTCCCAGCCTGCTGTTGACCAACATCAGCCACATCCGATTGTTCACACTGTCCAGTCTGCAGGTGAGATATCATACTGTGACACAAACACATTGCACATTTCACACATGGCTGTCCCCACCACAGTAGCCTGTGCCAATGCATAATGCATGAGCAACACCTAACCATTCCAACTAAGGTAACATGACCCGCCATACACCAATCTGCATAGCATACTTACCACTCTTTTCTCATGTGTAGGTCCTTCACAACCGATGCCTGAACCTACGGATCCCATGCAAAATATGGACGACATGAGTGAAATCATCCTGGAGACGGTGCCATCGTTGGAACCTGCACAAAACCAAGCACACCCAGTCAATGAGGCCCCCTATACGCAGTCACATAGGCAGCAGCCCCCAATCATTGCAGCCACCAACACCCCCACTAGTGTGGAGGAGTTGGCGCAATCCATCCATCCTTTTAAGTGGAAACAACTAGCTTTTATGGAGGTGCAGACCACCCAACTAGAAACCGTGAAGGGGTATGTGCGTAACATAGCTCTGCAAATGAGACGAATTTCTCAAAGTGTGCAGGCTAATGTAGGGACACAAATTCGTCTTGTCTCCACATTAGACACACGCTTAGCAGAAATTGGCCAAGCCATTCAGGGTCAAACTACTAATTTTAGAGCACTAAATGCCAATATGGTTGAACAGACCCAAGCTATTAATGGCCAAACAACCGCGTTGATGTCCCTACAAACGCAAATCAGCCTCAGTGCAACTACTTTGTTAGGTCAGCACCAAACCACATCTACCCAAAGCAGTAGTGTGTCCTCCACACCCATGAGTGGGTCCCCCACGGCGTAGTGTCCGTACTAGGGGTGGTGGTGCCACTAGTGGTAAGGGTGCTAATACCCGGGCTGTATTCAAACATGAATAATGTTCTTTGCATTTACATGTGTATCATGTTCTTTCTTTTTTTCCTTCACTCATGCAGTGATTGTTCCTGCAAATTTTTTATATGCTATGGCCTATGGCTAAATTTTTATGCAAGTAAAAATTATTTGCATCCAGCAAACTTGTTGTCATTCTTTACAAATGATTACCCACACTGTTCTATTATGTATTGTCAACTAGTCCCATTTTAGCAGACACGGGACTTTGGGTTGTGTGTGCTTATTTGTCATGGAATTTTAAGGAAATAGTCACATTTGAAGGGGATAAGCATTGGGAATTGCATACTGTATGTAGGCGCCACTTGTTTTGCAACATTTCAACCACCTCAGATCAATGATCCATGTCACCTCCATCCATTAAGCCTATGTTAATTTGTATTTGCCACCATTTGTACACACAGAAAACTACAGTACTTACTTGACATTGTTATAGGTGTTATCATGTTGCCAGGCATAAAGTATGCTGTGGTGGGGTAGCTTTCAGGTGTTGCCCATTATTGTTGGTCTGCTTCTGGGCAATTAACATGGACAGGGAAAAATGTAATGTTACCAATGTATGTGTGTTACAGGTTCCCCATTACTATTCATTGTACACACACAAATTACCTGTGAAATGCTGCAGGATCATCCGTGTACGAACCACATCCCCCCTCCGTGTACTTCGCACTACAACATCAGTAGTTTGAGCTTCCTGCACGACTGCTGCAGGGGCCACATCTACATAATTTGGTTGACCCAAAGCTATGTTATGCACCATGCAGCAAGCCTGGACAACCAAAACCACTTTGGCAGGGTGGTATAGCAGTGTACCTGCTGACCTGTCCAAACACCGAAATCGGCTTTTCAGCACCCCAAAGGTGCGTTCCACTACATTGCGGGTAGCAATATGTGCAGCATTGTTGCGGTGCTGTGCAGGGCTTTGTGGGTTCCGCAGAGGTGTCATGAGCCACGAATGACACCCATATCCTGAGTCACCTAACGTGTAAAGGGATTTGTGTGGTCACATATCATGTGGGTAATTGGTACATAATAGTAGCAGCCTATACTATATTGTTTGGGCTGGTATAAAGAATTACAACAGAAATGACTCTTGATTAGAAGGTTACACACATGGATGTTAAAGGTAAAGACATAGGTAAGCAAACAGCATGTAAACAGTGGTAAGTGACTTACCAAGTAGCCAGCCCTCTGGCATGGTGTTGTTGTGGAAACGGTCCCAGGGAGCTGAGTGCCGCAGGATATAGGCATCATGGCAGTTCCCAGGGTAGCCTGCACCCACACTGAGAAATCTGAGGTTGGCATCGCAGACCACCTGCACATTGAGGGAATGTCTGCCCCTGCGATTAACATAGACATGCTCCCTCATGTGCGGGGCCCGAATCCCAATGTGGGTGCAGTCTATGGCTCCCAGCACATTTGGAAATGCTGAGAGCCGATAGAATGCCACCTTCAGTTCCTGCCACTCGGACTCACAACGTGGGAATGTGATATATGTGCGCCACAGCTTCTTTAATGCATTTAACACTTGAGAAAAATGTTTAGAGAAAGTGGCTTGTGACACCCCCAAGGCCCATGAGCTCACAGACTGAGTGGAGCCTGTGGCAAACAAGTGGAGGGCGCACATTAATTTCTGCAGCCCAGACACTGCATAGTTGGCCCCCCCACAAGGGTCCAAATCATCTCTCACCTGCTCATATAAGTTCAACAGGTTCTGTCGGTTCAACCTAAACATGTCCACCACCTGTTGATCAGAGAGGGAGTTCAGGTACACCCTAGCACGGTACCGACGAGAAGCACGGAAAAAAAAAAAACGTCAGTTTTTGCAATAAAAATCGCCAAAAACCCAACATCGATCTCTAATAAATGTCACCCAATATATCTATATTTTTAATATTTTTATTGTATGTGTATTATTTATCTATGAAATTGATATATTGCTTATCTAAATGAATAATACATTTTATTAATTACTCATCCGATTGTGTGGCGCTCTCTAAAAGTATATGCGCGGGTGTAAAATCCTTGTGTATATATGGTTTGTGTTTTTTGAAGTGTTATATTGAGAATTTCCAGTTTGCTATTGGGAGCAGCCACAATTAGTTTCCTCCAATCAAATCTAGATTGTTAATTATAATTAATTTTATTTTATTAGGTTATTATTATTTGCGCCCAATTAGTTTTTGTGTTTAGATTTTCCTTAGTTTTGCTCATGCATGACGACATCTTGTCAGTTTGTTAGAGCACCACCAGTGGTGCCAAGAGGGGGGGGTCGGGAACTTTTTACCTGGGCCCTGGCATGTCAGGGGGCCCCGCCCTGGCCGGAGCTCACACAGCAGCAATTGTTGCCTCCATGAATCAGACATTGGAGGCATATGATCCTTACAGCTGATTCTGTTTTTTTCCTACAACTTATTGGATCTCTAAGTTTTTTCTACAATTTATCCGACATTCATGATTTTCCTTGATCCCACTTGAACTATTTGTACATCTATCCGAAAACGATTATAAGTAAAAGTGAAAACACTATGAGAGTATTCCTAAACCCTAAAATTTGATGGTTTAGAATAAGTCCCCCCGATCATTTATGATGAAACGCATTGGGCTTTATTCAATCTGAAATTAAATGATCAATGGAACTATGTCTAAACTGTATGGGGGAAATTTACTAAAGGAAATTTGTAAAAAATAGGTGTATTTGTATCCAGAAATACACTTATTTTTTACATTTACTATCCCGAAAATATGGCAATTCGTATTCGTGTTGATAGAACATCAATATGAATACGAATTGCCGTATTTTCGGGATAGTAAATGTCAAAAATAAGTGTATTTCTGGATACAAATACACCTATTTTTTTTACAAATTTCCTTTAGTAAATTTCCCCCTATATGTCTGATGTAATGTTTTAATAAATTTTAAAAAATCACTGTTAAATTGGTGGTAAGGTGGTGGAGACTACATAGCGCACTTTATATTTATTCTTATCCATTCCACTTATTCCTCCGCTAACAGGGAGGTCTTATAGAGTGCTGCTGATACACTTAAGCACAAACGAAAGTCTATGTTTATTTTTTTCACACACGCACATATATATATATATATATATATAAGCAAGGGTAGGTGCAGCACTCAGCTATCAAAATGAAGAACGACAGTACAGTGTCTTTAGGTGAATCAACATTTCATTGCTCTCTTTATTGGCACTATCGTCAGGATATAAGTGAGGCAATACATTTACAGGTCTTAAATAGCATGAAGCTGCGTGAAGTGGGGGAGGAGGCCGGCCACGTTCCGGCCCGGCTGGCGTGGATGACGTCACCAGACCACCCCCTCCACAGGTGTATCCATACAAAGAAAAGTGCATATAATAATAATGACATATCAAGTGACAGCAAACATAATATAAACATAAAAGGGATATACAATATATACAACACCATCAGGTTACTGATAGTACATAATGGCACAACCAATATATATATTATTAATTCATAGTAACCAAAAGGCAAAAAGCATAATGTACATATCAAACCAGGCATGTACATTCAAAAGGATGCAAATGATTGATATTCATTAAGCCCTCTAGGCGAGATTACATCCAACCGATGTATCCATTCAGACTCGCGTCTGAGTAAAGGCCCATACACACTAGAAGATTTTCGTTTCCAAAGACTTTGCCAAAATCTCTGATGGATTTATCTATCACCAAAGTAGTGCATACACACTGAGCTATTTTCCCCCAAAGAGCAAGAGATTTTCAGGAGGCGAAAGACTTTGCTGAAAATCTTTCATATAAAAGGATATTTACATAAAGGGAGGGGTTAAAATTCCAAGGGTGAGAGCAGGGGCCATTTTATTCAGTGTATTTCTTTTCTTGGGGCCTGATTCAGAACTGATTGCTGGGCTGCGTATATTCGTAGCCCAGCGATCAGGTAAATGCGGTCCTGCACAAGGAAATCCCGCCCATGTGCATAGCTACGATTTTACTTGCAGCCGTATTGCCCCTTACACGTTATGCCACACATCATAATGCCCATTACATGTTATACACACCAGTACACCTTATGTCACACACCGCAATGCCCATTACACATTATGCCACACACCATGATGCCCATTAAGCCACATACCATAATGCCAGGGGCTTCATGCTCGATCCCAGGGCCCTTCATGATCGATGCCATGGGTGGGGGTGAAGTGCTCGTTGCCACGTGGGAGTTTAAGAGCTGTGTATATATTACTGCATTATATATATATATATATATATATACATATACTGCATTATAAGTATCATTGGTGGCCAGTGGTGCTATTAATATATACATTGCTGGCATGTGCCAGCAATGTATATATTACTGGCTTATGTGTCATTGGTGCCCAGTGGTACAGTAATATATACATTGCTGGCATGTGCCAGCAATGTATATATCACTGCCTTAAAACAAAATCATTGGTGTCCAGTGGTGCAGTAACATATACATTGCTGGCATGTGCCAGCAATGTATATATCACTGCCTTAAAACAAAATCATTGGTGCCCAGTGGTGCAGTAATATATACATTGCTGGCATGTGCCAGCAATGTTTATATCACTGCCTTAAAAAACCTTCATTGGTGGTCAGTGGGGTTATGCTCCACACAGCAGGAGCAGGGAGCAAGCCTGTGAGCCTGGGGGTGGGGGGCTTTCTGCTGGGGGCGGGGCGTCCTGCCGAGCTGTACTGTATGTCCGGCCAGGGGAGTGGAGGAGAACCTGTCACTGTGCAGCAGCAGCAGCAGCGTTGGAGCCAGGACCAGGAGAAGAGACAGGCAGCGTGGGGAGCGGGGAGGGGTGAGTATGAACAGGGGGAGGGAGCGGGCTGTCAGCTGGACTGAAAGACTTTCAGCTTTCAGTCCGGCTGCTGTACACACTTGGCGATGATGGCTGAAAAACCAGCCATCATCGCTAGGTGTGCTGTTAAAACCAGCAGATTGCCCACCTCGTTAGCGAGGATGCGGGAGCGCGCATCCTCGCTAGTCGCAATCTGGGGGGCATACACACCAGGCGATTTTCAGCGGAAACGGCTGTTTTGAGCGATTTTCAGCTGAAAATCGTCAAGTGTGTATGGGCCTTAACATTTTATTGCGATCACCTCCTCTGTGTGGTCGGGTGACCTGATCTATCATACGATAGCGCAGGCTGGTGAGTGAATGATTCTTCTCAAGAAAATGCCACGCTACCGGTTGGTCACTGACCTGGTTCGTGAGTGCAGCCTTAATGGTAGAGCGATGGCCCGCCATCCTCTCCTTAAACTTACATCTGGTTTTTCCTATGTAACTAAGGCCGCAAGGGCACAAGATTTGATATATAACGTAGGAGCTATTGCAAGTCAGGTGATGTTTTATGGGTATTTTTTTCCCAGAATGGGGGTGATTGAAACTGTCACCGGTCAATAAATATTGGCAGGTGACACATGTACATCTGAAACAGCCATTTCATTTAGTTAGAAAGTGGCCTTCAGTTTGGTATCTAGTTACCAGAAAAATTTAGTGACCCTAGGGCCACTCCGTAGCGCTAGTCGTGCTAGATCTCTAGTTCCCAAAAGGTGATTTATAGCTTCCCCAATGGGTATATATTTAACACCATAAAAAAAGTATACATAGATCTGTCACTTTGACAGGGGCAGTATTTCAATCAATTATTATTTATTTAACTGGGCAGGATAATCGCTGCTTCTTTATATAGGGAGTGTCAATCCCTTAGATAGTACAAGGTGTAGAAAATAAGTGGCAGACACAAAAGAGTGTCTGTCGCTTTAAGAAGCGCGGACCTGCTCAGTAATTAAATGACCAAGTTTTTAGTAAAGAATATAAAGCATTTTATTAAAATAACATAGCAAAATAAATTCATGTGCACAATAACAACAGACAAACAGGACAGACAACAATAAACCAGCTAGGTAATTATTTGTAATCCACGTGTAGTGCGCTCTGCAGGATCAGTGCAGGACCAGCGGTGAATAGGCCCTATTCACCGCTGGTCCTGCACTGATCCTGCAGAGCGCACTACACGTGGATTACAAATAATTACCTAGCTGGCTGGTCCAGCAGGAGAAGGTCCCCATTGCAGCTATTTCCGGAGTATATCTCTGGTAATTCGTGGAGAGACTGACCTTAGTTCTATTTACCATCTAAAACAGCGCAAATCAAGTGTACAGGACCGGTAACTATATGAAACACCTTATAAGCCTCTAGCTAATTTGCACAAAGCCTCATTTATTGCCTCATTCATTGCCACAATCTAAGTGACTGTACCAAACGGCATTCTCAGCTAATCAAGCTTTTATTATATGTTTATTGTTGTCTGTCCTGTTTGTCTGTTGTTATTGTGCACATGAATTGTAAAGAAGGGGGGAATTATTAATTATTTTGCTATGTTATTTTAATAAAATGCTTTATATTCTTTACTAAAAACTTGGTCATTTAATTACTGAGCAGGTCCGCGCTTCTTAAAGCGACAGACACTCTTTTGTGTCTGCCACTTATTTTCTACACCTGGGGCCAAATGTAATAGGGTGAGAGTTTCAGAAAGTGAGAGATTTTGGGAGAGTTTTCCCATGTTTTTTAAAGCAGCAATCAATTACACTGCAAAACCAGGTTGATTTTGTCATGTAATTGATTGCTGCTTTAAAAAACATGGGAAAACTCTCCCAAAATCTCTCACTTTCTGAAACTCTCACCCTATTACATTTGGCCCCCTGTATCTAGTTATATCAGATTTTACCAGGAGATCCCGCAGATTGGATCCTCTGGCATAACAAGTCATCAAATTGGTATTGCTAAAAGGAAGTTGTTCGTCACTCTGGACAGTGGGCCATTGGTTCCTAATAATTTTCTGGACCTGTTTGGATTTAATGTTAAATTTGCTCACCCAAGGCAATCGTTTGGTGGGGGTGGATGAAACATTCTTATCTCTTTGTAATAAATCGGCACGTACCAGATTCATTACTTTGAGTTTGGTAGCATTCAGAAATGTACGGTCGTACCCACGGACAACAAACTCTCTCATTGAAAAATTTGTTGACCGTGGGTACGACCGTACATTTCTGAATGCTACCAAACTCAAAGTAATGAATCTGGTACGTGTATGATAGATCAGGTCGCCCGACCACACAGAGGAGGTGATCACAATAAAATGTTACTCAGACGCGAGTCTGAATGGATACATCGGTTGGATGTAATCTCGCCTAGAGGGCTTAATGAATATCAATCATTTGCATCCTTTTGAATGTTATCTTACATGCCTGGTTTGATATGTACATTATGCTTTTTGCCTTTTGGTTACTATGAATTAATAATATATATATTGGTTGTGCCATTATGTACTATCAGTAACCTGATGGTGTTGTATATCTTGTATATCCCTTTTATATTTATATTATGTTTGCTGTCACTTGATATGTCATTATTATTATATGTACTTTTCTTTGTATGGATACACCTGTGGAGGCGGTGGTCTGGTGACGTCATCCACGCCAGCCGGGCCGGAATGTGGCCGGCCTCCTTCCCCACTTCACGCAGCTTCATGCTATTTAAGACCTGTAAATGTATTGCCTCACTTATATCCTGATGATAGTGCCAATAAAGAGAGCACTGAAACTTTGATTCACCTAAAGACACTGTACTGTCGTTCTTCATATTGATAGCTGAGTGCCGCACCTACCCTGTGCTGTGCTTGTACCTTGCTGGAGATCAGCTGTGAAGGCACCAGCGCCAGCTCATTCGGATCAGCTTGGAGTGCTGGTCCCACAGAGACCTATATATATATATATATATATATAGATATATATATATATATATATATATAGATATATATATATATATAGATAGATAGATAGATAGATAGATAGATAGATAGATAGATAGATAGATAGATAGATAGTTGGGAGTCCAACCGCGCACAGCCACTTAAAGGATAAAAGTGCTTTTTTCCGGATGGTATGTTTGCAGCCTTTTCTCTCGCAGAGCCTGACCAAGGCTCAAAGTTGTCCCAATGATGTATATGGAAATAAGAGAGAATAGCGCAAGCGAGTCAAACAATGGTAAAAAGTAATTTACTCATGAATAAAAGCTTGCATACATATAAGAATGCAGCAATCAGCTTGCCCGATCATCAGAGTCCTTGGACGCAGCCTTCAGGCGGAGGAAGCCGGGACTTAGTTCCCCGCCGTCGGTGCTTCACATGTTTGGACCAGGAAAACACGAGTTGTATGGAGACAGCCCAGCCTCAACGCGTTTCGTCACGTGATGGACTTCGTCAGGAGGTGTGGTAAGTCTGGATCTCAGTGTGCTTTATATCTACATCAGCTCAGCTGGTACCTATTTCAATTCTAATCAGCCTTTCTTTCCTAGTCTTTTAGCTAGCGTCCAAATGGGGAGATATCTATTTGTACAGGCATTCTAACATCTATGTGTATATAATACAATGATTTTAGTTCACAATACATTTTAATATAAAAAAATACATAAACATATAGGAAAGTAGAGAGAGAATTTTATAAAATACATATATAAATACGTATACATATTTATCTTAAAAGACAACTTTTTACACAAATGACTAGATACTATCACCGGCCCGTGGACCCGGGCTACAGCGGCAGCATCCGACTTTAAAATAGAAACATACATAAAAGTACAGTTTAATTACATTACAGTATAAAGCTAATCGCTATATCTAAAAGAGGGGATTTATTTCACCCTAACATACAAGATCTATAATAAAACATCTCTATCTAGGCAAACATAGCAAATATACACCTCACTGTTTGTTTTACTCCAGCTAGCAAAACGGACAAAGGAAGAGAAGAACAGAAAAATATATATATATCAATATAAAATACATGCAATTACAAACACATATTTAAATATAGAATATAGAATAAAACATACTATTAGGCAGATATCATAGGATAAAGAACATTGGGCGCGACAGCGCTCCACATCCGTGTGCTCAACCGCAGTACCCTATTGGAACAAACACTGAGGTCCGCAGACCCAACAACAGTGTCTGACCAGTGCACTTTGGGACAAGCGCCACCTTAGTGGAGAAAAGCAACAATGTCGCAGCCTTCGTTCATACCCTTTGGTGAGAGGGTACCAATGGTGTATATCCAATACGTTTCACGCCTATTAGTTTATTTAAAATATCACCTCCTCGTTAAGTAAGTGCTACTTGTTCTAAAGCTTTAAAGGAGAAGTGTTTGAGGTCACCACCATTGCAAGATAAAAAATGTCTGGACACACTGTGTGTACTAACTTTATTACGTATATTACGTGTATGCTCTAAAATACGTAATTTTAGTTGACGCTTGGTTTTCCCAATGTAACGTTTCCCGCAGCTGCAGGATAACATATAGATCACGAATGTACTTAAGCATGTCATCTTGCTTTTAATGTTCCAGAATTTGGTTCCTTCATTATTGGAATACTTAAATCTATCTCAATCTACAAATGGGCACATCTTACATTTAGAACAAGGGAAGAACCCCTTTGTTGTGTTTAGCCAGTTGGTATTTGTGATCGATTTTAGATGACTGGGTGCTAAATTATTTTTAAGGGTGGATGCTCTTTTGAACACTACTTGCGGTCTATCAGGAATGATGGTTCTCAAAAGGGGATCTAGTAACAAAATGTCCCAATGTTTATTAAGTATCTTTTTTATTTTGTCACTATCTACATTATATTTTGTAATAAAAGGGGTAAACCTACTCTCCGTTCCTTCATCTTTAGTTTGATATACTAATAGTTCCTGTCTATCTTTAGCACCAGCCCTTTTTTTACACTTCTGTATAAGATGTTGTGGATAGTTTTTTTCCTTAAATCGGGTACTATCCTCCTATCCTGCCTCCGTTCCCCTCCGTTCCTACTTATCCTATTGTATTTCGTTCGTCCACCCACCTATTTTTAGTATGTTAACTCTTATGAGCAGGGCCCTCCTTCCTCACGTACTCACCCTACCTCATTACCTCACCTGTGCTCCTGTCCTGTTCTTCCCTTCCTCTACTTCATCTTCGGTCTCCTTGACTATTTTGACACCTACTTCTGAACTGATGCTGATTTTAGTTCTACCAGCTATACCCCTATTTATACTGTATCTTTCTACACACCCTGTACGTTACCTTGTAATTATTTTTTTTTTTGTTTGCTATGTACGGCGCTGCGGACACTTTGTGGCGCCTTATAAATAAACGTACTACTACTACTACTACTACTATAAATGTCAGTTTGTTCTTCAAATTTTTCTAGTGTGGAGCAATTTCTTTTAAGTCTAATGAATTGTGAGTAGGGGATATTGGATACCCATTTGCTTAAGTGACAGCTGGAAAAATTGATGTAGCTGTTACTGTCGACACATTTTATGTATGTAAATGTGTTGATACATTTCTTAGTTTCCCAGTTTGTAGTGTCTAGGATTAGGTCCAGGAATTCAATATTAACAGAGTTAAACTTGGATGTAAATTTTAGATTGAGGTTATTTATATTTATTTTAGACATAAACTCCTCAAATGTACTAATATCTCCCTGCCACACTATAATGATATCGTCAATGAAGCGTTTATAACATCTAATATGATGACAATATTCTACATTAATTTCAGCGTTATTCTCTTCCCATCTGCCTAAGTACATATTTGCTAGGCAAGGGGCATACGGAGTCCCCATAGCAACTCCACAGAGTTGCAAAAAGAATTAATTTTGAAAAAGAAAATAGTTATTTTCTAGAACCAGGCGAATACTATCCAGAATGAAATGACGGAAGTGTTCATTTATAGTATCATCTTTAGTTAAAAAGTAGTTAACCGCCTCTAGTCCACCCTTGTGGGGAATAGAGGTATATAGTGCCTCTACATCGACTGTACACCAATTGTAATCATCTTGCCATTCAAAGTTCTGTGACCATTGTAGGACTTCTGTCGAGTCTTTAAGATGAGATTTTAAAGATGTTACATATATTTGCAGATATACAGTATGTCGACAAATTCTGATAAGTGGGAAGTAGCTGAGCCTATCCCCGATATTATCGGGCGGCCCGGGGGTTTCTCTAATCTTTTATGTAATTTAGGCAGATAATAAAAAATTGCCACAGTAGGATTTTCAATCACAATGTATTTAGATTCCTTGCTATTAATGCTTTGATTCTCTAGTCCAATTTGCACCAAACTTTTAATTTTATCAATGATACTGGTTGTGGGATCATTATTAAATTTTAAATAGGTCAATTCATCTCCTAACAATTGATGTGCCTCAGTTAGGTAGTCCTCTTTATTGAGGACCACTAGCCCTCCACCTTTATCTGCACATTTTAATATAATTTCATTATTTTCCTCTAGTTTTTTCAAGGCGTACCTCTCGTTTTTAGTGAGGTTGTCATGATTAATTTTATTATTAGTACACATTTTCTCAAAGTCTTACTGAATTAAATTTTGAAAGGTTTCCAAATTACTCCCACGAGATTTAATGGGGTAAAAACTGGACTTTGGTTTTAATGAGGTTCCTATACTTTGTCCGTTTTGTGTTTGTTTTATTGTTTTATTTTTTGCAAAATGACGTTTTAATGTAAGATTTCTTATAAATTTATTAGAATCAATGAATAATTCAAATGCATCAGGTTTCACATTAGGGCCCTTATTCAGATCTGATCGCAGTACAAATTTGTTCTCAAAATGGGCAAAACCATGTGCACTGCAGGTGGGGCAGATGTAACATGTATAGAGAGAGTTAAATTTCTGTAAGTTATTTTGTTTCTATGCAGGGTAAATACTGGCTGCATTATTTTTACACTACCATATAGATTTCTGTTTCAACAAACCCCACCTAAATTTAACTCTCTCTGCACACGTTAGATCTGCCCCACCCTCAGTGCACCTGGTTTTGCCCATTTTGAGAACAAACTTGTACTGCGATCAGATCTGAATAAGGGCCTAGGTGCAAAAGACAGTCCCTTAGATAACAGCTTAATTTCATTTTGTTTTAATTCATACTTGGATAAGTTAAAGATCCCATATTCCCTCAATGGTTTGGTCTTCTGACCTTGTACCCTTTCCTCCTCGGGCCCCTCGTCTAGTAGGTCTTGTTTTCTTTTCACACCTGGGCTCTCTTTTGTATATCTGTCTGTGGGTAATTTGTTTCTCCACTGGGGACGATCTAAAAAAGTTTTTTTCTGTCTGGGAGTGGATGGGTTTAGTGCGTCAAACCTGTTTCTAAGTGGAATGTCATTGCTATTATTCTGTTGATTTCTATAAGAAAATCTACGGTTTAGTGGTACCGTTTGCCAGTCATTACCTTGATGCTGTTGGTTGGGATAGTTATTTTTTAGGACGAGGCCAAGATCTAATGTTCCCATTTTTTATAATCCATTAGATCTCGTTTGAATTTTCTCACTTTTGTTTCTATCACATTATCTTCCATCTTTTTTATTCTTATATCGCTCTGTTTCTTTAAATCCTTAATATATATAGCAATCTTTGATGCCCGGCACTCAGACCCCCCCCCCCCCCCCCCCCCGTGGGGTAACTCGCTCAGTTGCCTTTTTGTGCTGGCTGTGTGGCCAGTAGTATGCAGTCCTTAGGAAAACAGCTGCACTCTGAAACTTCAGGTAGTGAAACAAGTAAAAAACTTTACTGATCTACAGTTTCGGGGACATCACCCCTGATGAAGGGGTGATGTCCCCGAAACTGTAGATCAGTAAAGTTTTTACTTGTTTCACTACCTGAAGTCTCAGAGTGCCGCTGTTAATCTAAGGAATATATATATATATATATATATATATATATATATATAGTAGATGGCGGCCTGGCACTCTCCCTGTAGTTTCACTGGACCCCGGTGCCCTTGACCACGTATTTGTAGAGGAACAATGCTCCTTTTTCCTCCTACTTCACCTTGAAAAAGGAGCGTTGTTGCTCCGAAAAGTTGGTGTGTTACACTTTTGAATATATCTCTTTGAAAAAATTCCTCGGAGTGCCGTGAGTTTCCGTACCTTATATATATATATATATATATATATATATAAACAACAGCTTGGAGGTGCGGCACTCCCCGCAAATTAACAGGACATGAAGCGGTTTAAAGGCAACGTTTCAATGTCTTTATTGCGACATTTTCATCAGGCTAACAGGAAAATGTCGCAATAAAGACATTGAAACGTTGCCTTTAAACCGCTTCATGTCCTGTTAATTTGCGGGGAGTGCCGCACCTCCAAGCTGTTGTTTATTCCATGATTCCAGTGGGGGCACCCAGCAAAGCAGAATCCTAGCGTCTGAGCCAGTGAGTGTGCCGGTCTGCTGCTCTTTCTATATATATATATATATATGTATAAACCTGTGGCTCAGCACTGTCTGGACCATAGCCAAATGTATGCTGGGGGACCATATACCCAAATATATTCGAGGTGGTGATAGCACCAAGGCTTTAAAACAGCGTGAAGTGCAATGGATTTATACCCTGGACACCGCAGCCCCTCGTGGCCTAAATGAAAATAATCTATTGAATTGCTTCCTGTGAACAGTAACCAGGCGCAAAGAGCAGAGCATGTGCTATATGTGGTAGAGCCCACATATAGCATATGTCACACAAACCTAGAGAAATAATAGTATTTTCAATTAACCTAATTACCAAATCCCCAATCCGAACAAATCCGAATCCGAATAAATCAAACTTAAATCGAATTTATCCGAATAAATCGAACACATATATCTTAACTTTTTTTTCTATTTAAAAACTATAACATTAACATTATGGGATGCATTTCGGCAGAGGTGGAACTACCATTGGTACAGCAGGTGCATTGCACCGGGGCCCATGAGGAAAAGGAGACCATTGCTGCCCGGACCAATAATGACTTCATGGGTTGGAGTAGAAGTTTCACCACTGCATTTTGGCACCATATTATTTCCAGAGAACAACATACTGTACTCTGTCAAACCAGCTCTATCAAACCAGCTCCAATGTTGTCATTATACCACAGGAGTCTAGCTAAGATTGTTAATTTTCACATGAAGCGATACAGTACAAACTGACAAAGTTACAATTGTAACAATTACACGCAGCCCCACAAAGGGGGACAAAAGTATCCATTAGAAGCTAAAACATTACAATTCTTTCTCATAGCAATAGCAGATTAGAATTGTTTTCCCAACTGAAAGAACAAAGAACATAATTCAAGGACATCATACAAAATATTAACCTTTTAGAGGCAACAGTAACCCAAAAGGAATATAACTGACAACATGGCCATACAGTGTTAATATTCTTTTAAATCACTTATTTCTATTATTTAATACGCTTATTCTATCCTTCTATATTTTATAATTAGGTATTATTACACTAATGGGAGATAATCCCTTAATAAGTATTGTTATGAGTAAATATAAGATATCTGCGCAAAAATTGTTTTAATGCAGCTCTAAATTTATGTATAGAACATATAACGTTTAAAACTGTAATAAAAGCGCTATTGCAAAAACACAGATAATTAAAATGTATCATGTAAACAGTCCTTTTGGGGTATATGTTGTTGATGGAGGGGTAACTACTGTAGGATAATTTTCAAAGGTTTTTAGGACCCTTCACAGCACTAGACTTCTTGGATTTAGAGCGAACTAGATGTTCAAATATAGTTCACCACAATGTCCAGATTTAAAGCAACAAGGTCCACTTTTCATAAAAAATATCCAAATTTTATTGCATTCAAAATATCGTGAAAAACGTAAAAACTCCAATAAAAAATAATAAAAATGACAAAAAATTCCACAAACAAATGTCACTATTCAGGTACACAGTCAAAGGGGGGGTTTGATGTAATAAACTAGACTTTTTGGGGTACTCCCTTTCTATGTAAAAAAACAGCTTTGGGGATAAGATGTTATTCCAGGGTACCCTATAAACGTTCAATGCATAGATTGGAAAAAAACTTTTAACAGGTCTGGATTATGAGGAATAATAAAAAGGCACTCTCACCCATCTGCTGGAATTACTGGTAGGGTCTTTATATCCTTTGCTCTGGGGGAATGCTCTTAAAACATGGGTTGTTGTACTGCCACTGCAGCTCTCCGTGTACCCCACTGCTCCGGTTTTTAACCCTTTCAGGAAAACAATTGTATGCCCAGTGGCCGCACTGCCACTACAGCCACTGGTGTCTCCTATGATCTTATTCCAGTAAAGCACCCAGCTTCAGAGTGTCTCTATGAAGATCTTATTAGGGAAGCGGTGAAGCAGGAACCAGAGACCGCTAATGCGTGTCTCCGGCGGGGGTGGGTAACTAGGATACTCTGATGTTTTTGCACTGTGTGCGGGGACCAACGGCGACTGGCGGAGACCGACAGGGAGCTCCGTTGGAAGGGGACGCTCGAGCGTCTCATGCACACATGTCCCCTTCTGACAGCTGGCGGGGGCTGGTGGTTGGCGATCTGACCACCAGGCGAGGTGGGCTCCATCTGTATGGAAATTCACTCAAACAGAAGAATTCAATTACACACAAGCTGTACATGTGCTATTACAATGGATTGATCTTGGTTCACACCTCCATAGGCTGCAAGTAGAAATCAATCTCTGACATCCTATGAAGCTTCCTTAAGCCTTTCCAACAGCAGTTGTATTGTAATAATTTGCCCCTACACGAGAATAGAAAAGAAAATTCAGGCAAAATACACACTGTCCCTAACATTTTTTTAAATATAGCAATTATCCATGTATAAGTTCTTATATGAGTGGTATTTTATGTATATATATTAATGAGGTGTATTTAAAAAAAACCTGATTTTCAACTATGCTTTTGTCAAAATAGATGAAATTAATATTTCTTTTTTTTTTATTACAGTAGCTATGGCAACTGTTGCAGATCTGAAATATTTTGGTGATCAACAGGAAAACTTCAAAATACTGAAGCCCTGGTGGGATGTTTTTACAGAATATCTTACTATTCTTATGATTATGGTATCAGTCTTGGGTATATCCTTACAGGTAAATACGTTTCTTTCAGTGATAAATGTAGACTGACAATTTTACTTCATAAAATATTGTGATCATAATGTATTTTTTTAACATCAATAACATCATCAGGGGTACCTGGGACAGCCCAAGTCTTCAGCCTGGGTAGGTAAGTTCTGGAGGGGGGACCCCTTCATTGGGGGGGGTCCCCACTTCCCCAGGACCCCTGCCCAGGCTGACCGGTCAGGGGGTAATGCTTTGGCCGTGGGACCTTATATAATAAGTGTCCCCTGGCTGTGGCATTACCCTGCTGGCTGGTTGAACCTGGTGCTGGATTAAAAAAATACAGGGAACCCCTACTTGTCTGGTTCCCTGATTGTGTAAAAATAGAAACAACTATTGGGTTCTGCTATGGAACTATAAGTCCCTGCAAGCCTAGTCCGCATACTGGAACTTGGAGAACCAGCATGCAGCCCATTAGTGGGCTTTCGGGGACTCTTAGCTCCACAGCAGAACCAATAGTTAAATAAATAGACACAAACACACCAGAAAAAATTATAAAAATATCAATCAGATCCGTGCTGGCGGCAGTGTAAAAAAAAAAAGAGAAAAATAAATAAATAATTTTAAAAACTGGCGTCTCCCCAATGGCTATAACCAGCCCCAGGCTCAAAGAGCCGCTCCTGGTTTTAAAAATTGAGTTATCATAGGGAAGGGAGAGGGGAGTGAACAGGTCACTCAGTAGCGCTGGTTCTTATCAGGGTAATCAGACCCTTTAATTAATTGGGTAGAGCTGCCGCCACACAGACAGGGGGAATGTGTGCCTCAATAATAAGTACTAGTGATTCAATAGTAAGGAAGATAAAGGGCAGTATTCAATGAGAAAAATTTGCCGTGTTTTATGGCGAGTTTGTGCTATTTTCGCATTGGAAGGAGCATTTTGCTCTCCAAAAGTGAACCACCCTATTCAATGTGATATTTTCACCGTATTTTTAAGTGATTTTCACTGTGTCTCTCCGTGTAGCAATTCTCCATCTTTTCATGGAGAACTGGAATGTGAACTTTTAAACTAATTTTGGTGTAAAAAAAATCAGGATTTTTTTTCTGTGAAGGGGCATGTTATTTTTATTCATGTGCTTATAGCACATGAATATATATTTCATTTAAAAAAAATATTTTAAAAAAAAAATTTTTTTTTTTTTTTACACAGAGCAGCCAGCAGGGGGCCGGAGCTCTCGAGCCGCTCATTAGATATTCATATATTCACTGCACCCGATCATTACATATGCACGTTCGGGTGCAGTGAATACTGGGTCCCCCGCTGGCTATAGGGGGGGGGGCAGCTTGTGCTGCCTGGGTCCCGGGGAGCCCTCCTCCCCTCCACATATGTTCTGGGGCAGCCAGGGAGACTTTAATCTCCCTGGCTTCCACCGTCCCCTGGCTCGTCCGCTGCAGGGGTTAAGACTCGCCGCAAGTGGTGGCGAGTCTTATGCTGGGTAAACACCAGGACGACTAGGGCCCGATCCCCTCAATCTAGATCCAATTCCGACCAATTGGATGTAGATTGTGTGGTGATTGGGCCCTTTTCTGTCCTGGTGTGAACCAATACCGATCCGATGCACGGTCCCGCGGGTCGGTCGGTCGTTATTGAGATCCTACCTGCTGCAGGTAGGATCTCAATGACGACCATACTGCCGTGTGCGGGTCGCCATCGGATCGGACCCGCTCACGGTGCACATCGTGAGTGGGTCGTGCCCCCCCGCGTCACCGTGAGCGGGTCGGACGAGACACTGACGACCCGCTCACGATGTGCATCGTGAGCGGGTCGCCCTGGTGTGTACCCTACATTAACCACATTGAATAGTGGGAGCAGGAGTGGCAGCGAGCCCTCCAGAACAGGGCGAGTGCATGGTGAGAGAAAAAATCTCTCGCCATGCACGGAGAATTTTTCTCATTGAATACTGCCCAAAGATAAATCTTTCTTTTAATAAAAAAACATATATCACAATAAAAATATGCATTTATGTATCAATTTACACTCAAAATTAGGCACACAAGACATACAACATATAACATAAAAGGCATGGGCTGGCTATGAGGCTTTTATGGCTGCATTATTGCTACTATGAGACAATATCAGGCTTTAAATGAGCAATATTTACCAGTCCCGTATAGATCTGTATATTTCTCTGTAGTGGAATATGGGTAACCCTGTCCATTATCTGAGCTCTGTGATGTTTGCTTTAGTGCTGTTCACCCCCTATGATAGGGAACAGGCTCCAGGTTTATTACTACTGTATGTTACTACGATATGTTACTATGATTTAAAAAATTGTACCCTATTACATTTGCTGTTTTTAATGAGAAAACATCTAGATTTTTTGGTCATCTCAAAACATGCGATTGTACCACAATATGCACACTATTACATGTGCGATTTGAGGTAAACATTTATTCAATATTTATTATGTTTATGCACTGCTGTGACTCGCAACACTTATGCCCCTTTCCCACTGCAGCTAAAAAAACGGTAAATTGCAGATTTTCAGCGCAATTTACCGTTTTAAGGCTGCAGTGGGAAAGCTAAATGGTATTTCAACCCGTCCTACACGTTAAAATAACGTTTAAGAGGCAGTGGGAATGCCTCTTAAACGTTATTTAGCCTCCAGGCAGTCCCAGTGCCTGATGAGAACTAGTAGTTCTCACTTTGTGCATGTGTAATGAGTGCACGTGCATAATAAAGAGCCGTTCATTACATATGCGCATATGTAATGAGCGGCTCATTATTATGCATGTGCACTCATTACATATGCGCAAAGTGAGAACTACTAGTTCTCATCAGGCACTGGGACTGCCTGTACCCTGCATGGACCCTGCATGGACCCCCGCTGCCTCCCCACTGCCCTGCATCCCCGTGCAGGTAAGTAAAAGGGGAGGGGAGGTGGGGGCACAGGGCAGGTACGGGGGGGGGTTAGGCACTCTTTACACTTGGGGGCGGAGGGATTAGGCACTCTTTACACTGGGGGGGTTTAGGCACTCTACATTTTACACGGTTCACTGCAATGGGAATGGTACTTAAATGGTATTTAAAACGGTAATCTGCTGCAGTGGGAATGCTAATACCGTTTTAAATACCATTTAAGATTACCAGTACTTTAAACTGGTCTGCAGTGGGAAAGCAGCATTAAAGTAACACATTGGCTACTAATGCACATTATTATTATTTTACAACACAATGCCTGAATAATGCTGCTTTCACACTGCAAAACCTGCTCTGACCCGGTTTTTTAAACGTTTCTTTAACCGGGTCAGAGCAAGTTTAACCCCTTTCACATTGCATGTTGTAAACGGTATATTACTGGTTAATTACCGTTTTTGTACCTTTCACATTGCACCCGTTGTGAAAGGTACAAAACGGTAATTAATCAGTAATATACCCCCCCTCCCCTGGTACCTGGCCTGTGCTCTCCCCCCTGCCCCTCCCCTGGTACTGGCGTGCGCCCCCCCCCCCCTCCCCTGGTACTTGCCAGTGCACACTGCCGGCATTAGAGCTACAACACCGGCAGTAGCAAGAGTGGGTTCAGGGGGTGACCCGGGGGGTGGCAGCCCCCCCCCCACCCCGTACTGCAGCACACAGCCAGCACCTACCTACCTCCCCTTCCCCGGGCAGCAGCCTTGATCACCCGCCTGCAGCAGCATCCCCATCACCGGCAGCAGCACACGGTGGAATCACAGCAGGAGCGCCGGGTCACCCAGAGCACCCGCTCTCGTGTGTCTGCCTCTGCAGCAGCAGGGTCTGCACACAGCCCACACAGCCCATTCAAGGGACCCGCTGCCTCCCCAGCATTACATGCCACGCTGCCTCCCCAGCAATGGACCGCGCTTGCCAGGGTGTGGGAGACGGAGACCCTGCGTTTCAGGGGGAAGGGGGGGGGGTGAAGACCCCGCTTGCCTGGTTCCAAGGGATGGGGGACCCTGCTTGCAAGGTTCGAGGAGGGGGCGGAGGGGGAGGGGAGGCGAGATCCCGCTGGCCAGGTACCAGGGGTGTCCAGTGTAGGGTCCAAAATACCGGTTCACTGCAGGAATAACGGGTCTTATGATTATAGTGGCACAATGGCACTTAATTAACATTATTTTTGACAGTTTAACTTAAATGTTATTAAAACAATGCCTGCACTGAACAGCATAGTGCCTCAGAGTAGTGCCACAGAGATGCATGCACCCACCCCCACAGTCTTTCACTGACACAGTTCTGTGTGCTACAGCCCAGTGCACTTCGCAGTATAACACATACGCCATGTCACGACCACCATCTCAGCTACCCTGGCTCCCTGTGCTGTCCCGGTCCTACAGACCTCTGATATGCTACCCTCTGTCTTGGTGCTCACCTCCGCTGCTGATACCCATGCTGTCTGTCTGCGTTCCGACACTTTGTCACCACCAGGTGACAGCTGTGGTGTGCAGTCTCCTGCTGTGCAGGCTCTGAGTGGCGTGAGGCATGGGCCGCCATGATGGTGTCCATGTTATGTTAGGTCAAATGGGAGGAGGACTATATGCTAATTACAGCAGATGTAAAATCGCTATATACTATAATTGAACATCACAAAGGCATAGACGCCCTTAAAAAAGTTTTAAGTACAAGTGATCTGGGTAATGACCTACAAGAATTCTTAATACATGGAGTACGCTTTATCTTAGAAAACAACTATTTCTCTTTTAACAGCGGTTTTTACTTGCAGAATGTGGGCACCGCGATGGGCACCAGGTTCGCCCCCAGTTATGCTAACATCTTCATGGGGCAATGGGAAGAGGAGAATATCTGGAACCATTGTCCCCTGGGGGCGAACCTGGTGCTATGGAAACGCTACATCGACGATGTCTTTTTTATTTGGAAGGGGGGAGAGGAGCTTTTAAATTCATTTTTTACATATCTCAATACTAATATGTGGAATATAGAATTCTCATATGAGAAAAGCCACGAGGAAGTCAATTTCCTCGATATCTCCATATACATCGAAAATAACGTAATACACACACGAAATTATAGTAAACCTACTGATTCGAATGCCTATATCCAGGCTACCAGTTGCCATCATCCAAATTGGCTTAGTTCAATACCAGAGGGCCAATTTAGACGCTTAAGAAGGAATTGCACTGAAAAAAGCGTCTATATTGATCAAGCAGTAGGGATGGGCAATAAGTTCAAATCTTCTGGATATATAGGAGACAAAATCGATGGTGTCAGCAGTAAAGTGGCTGAATTAGATAGGTTAACACTCCTTAAACCATCTGAAAGAGCAAAAGAGGATAATTCATCTGCATTCCAATGGGCTTTTATCACTACTTTTAATAGTCAATATAAGTCCCTGGAACGGACACTACAGAAACATTGGACCATATTACAGAAAGACCCAGTAATAGGAAAACTTATACCAGAACGGCCCAAATGTATTTACAAAAGAGCCCCCACTATCAGAACACAACTGGTAAAGAGTGCAGTTCCCCCCAGCAAATCCATGACAACCATAAAGTCTAAAGGGTTTTTTAGATGTGGACTGTGTCTGGGGTGTAGGGGGATACCAGGGAAAGGATCCAAAATTACAGAAATATCCATCAATGAAAAAACTGTAAAAATAGATAATTTTGTCACGTGTAACAGCAGCAGTGTGATTTATGCAATACAGTGCAAATGTAACTTATGGTATATAGGCAGAACATCAAGGCCCCTGAAGGTACGAATTGGGGAACACCTCAGGAACATAAGAAATGGTTTTAAAACCCATGCACTATCAGAGCACTTTAGGGTGCACCATAACTGCAACACAAGAGATATTTTAACCTTTTGTGGACTTAAACAAATTAAAGAAAATTGGCGACAAAAGGGGTTAGCCAAACAGCTAGCACGTGCTGAAATGCAGACGATTTATGACCTTAACACATTATTACCTGGAGGTTTAAACTCCGATTTTGAAATAAAATGGTTTCTTTAATTTTTTTAATAGGGGTATCAAAAAACTACTAAAAAACTTTCAATATACGTATTAAAAAATTGTTTTACTTATGGGGGATCACATTTATGTACCTCATGTTGATTTTATATGTCTTTTATATAGAGTAGTTTTATATATTGAGTCCAGATCTTTGTATTAATTCTGTGTTCACCCATGTATAGATCTATTCCGCAAGACTATCATATATGACACAGAACGCATTTGTGCCTAGCAACCGTGCACAACAAAGATGGAGGACGGCAGCGTACACAAAGGCTGCTGGTATATGAAGTCCAATCTTTCCATTCTATGAACTGCGCTCAACACGGAAGTAACAAAGCGGAAGTGACGTATCGGCACCAGACCTCGGCTGCGTCTGAGTCTGTGGTTGCCGCGGTTACCCTGGATGCCGTCATCAGGCGGCAGCAGGAAGCCCGCGCTCCCGCAAAGGACTATGGGACTTGTAGTCATCTGCTAATTAGAGTCCGGCGGGGCGCGGGAAGGATTAGGTATTTAAACAGACTGTATGCCCACTATAAGCACACCTTGAAAAAGTCCTCCGTTTAGAGGAAGAAACGCGTTGGTGTTACATGCATATGGACTGAAGGAAGTGACTGACACCCGGGGATTTGTGACAGGACCTGGAGCCCAGCAGATTTACTCCATAAGGACTGCACTATCAAAGCTGATTTGGGACTGTTCTGTGTATCAGTTCCCACTCCACCCGGTAATTCTCAGTACTTTCTCAATTCTGGATTTCACTTATGCACTTTAAATAGTGCCTATTGTTTTATGTATTGAGATTTTATATGTGTGTTTTAGTAACCATGTTTTTATGAGAGATGTATTAAATTGAAAGTGCCTTAAAACGTACTTCACTATTGCACACTTTTTTTCTCATTTATATGTAAATTGTCACCGGAGAGATCCTGGTGTATTCAAGATTCCAAGCGCTGGATAAGTCTGATTCCAAATTTTTTTGTGGTATGTTAGGCCTCTGTCTGGGAAGCGCCGACTGCAGCACCTCCGCGTATATTCTCCGCCAGCTGGTTTCTGTCGCCGCATCTGGCGGCGGCCATCTTCTTGGTTGTTACAGCCTATGCTATGCGACTCCAAAGTGTGAGGTCACACGCGCAGCCAATCACCGCTCAGCTCTACCCTTAAAGTCTGACTAGCCGGGCCAGACCGGCAGTCAGTACAATTATGTCTACCAGCTAACATCATTGGTCACTCCTGGCTATCCCTGTAGTATCCACTACAGCTCTCCTTCGCATCCCGGTGAAAGTCTTCGCTGATCTCCTTGCTGATCGTCCAATGCTCCACCATATCATCACGGAACCCTCTGCCGCCTATTAGGATAGGACAAGGTTTACCCCCCAAAGGGTGTCATCTTCTTCCTTCATTCCTGATGGTTATTATCCGTGGTCGCATCCCTGGTCCTGCAGCTACGATCTCACTCAACACAGATTCAACTGGACTTCATCTTCTTCTCTTTCATCCAATCATCCAATCCTTCATCCAATCCTTCATCCAATCTTTCTTCAATCATCCAATCCTGCAATTATCCAATCATTCAACTTCCCAATCATCTTCAAGCTCTCCAATAAGTACTGTTTATTATTGCCTTCTTTCAGTTTATCAATATCTACAGTTATTCTTTATGCCATCATTCATATGTTGTACCGCAGTATCTTTATTCAAAAAAGGTTTAATTTTATCCAATTGCTTCACTCAATCTGTCGTTCATGCAACAGCCCTCTGTTACACTCCAGCTGGTGCTTCTCGAAACGTGACACACCGTAGTAGTGCCCCAGTAGTACTTGCACCCCCCCCCCAACCCTTTAATAACACAGTCTTAATACTAAAGCCTACAGTCCTTCAGTCTGACATAGCCACAGTAGTAGTGCCACAGTGGCTGGCACCTGTGGTCTCCACTTCCTTTCACTGACATGGTCTTACAGTAGTTCTGCAGACCACAGCCCTTCACAGTCTGACATAACTACAGTAGTGCATGCATTCCACAGCCCACATCCCTATACTGATACATTATTAATTCTTCTTGGCTTGGAACTACTCTGATATGTCAAATTCTGGTAGGCTTGGTTTACAGACCCTGCACATCTAATTTTATCTAGCATGTATCATGTGAGTTACATGTTAGTGGTGTTGAATCTGTTACGATCCGCCTCCAGCGGATCGGTGTAAATGTGCAGTTTTTCATATTCTGTGGGTAGTTTGTCTGTTTTCCCTGGATTCTGCTCCCTGGGTTTATTCCAGCATGTGTGTGTGTTTACTCGCTGGTGGCCTCCAGTGGTCAGCCTGGGCCATTGCAGCTTACTTTCAGTGGTGTGTTATCAGGACTCAGGTGTGTCTTAATTAGGCTTCTAGCCTGCAATGCTCACCTGTAGGCAATGTGTAATCAGCACCACATTGTGCTCTCTATATAAACCCTCTGGTTATTCAGTCCCATGCCGGTTATAGCTTTCTGTTAGCTTACTGATAGCTTTGTGTATCCTGCCGTGCATTCCCTCTATGTTTGAGCTCCAGAGTCTTCCCGGTCCCAGCACCTTGTGTACAGCGTCCTGTGTGCCAGCTTCGTTTGTGCCTCAGTCTGCATGTATCTGGTCCTTGGTCACCTCAGTCCGCAGTACCTGCTTCATCCAGCCTGCAGTGTCCTAGCCTGAACCTGCTGTCAGCATTCGTTGCAAAATTCTGGCATGTATTAAGAGGGGAATGGAAACTAGGGACTCAAGGGTAATTATGCCACTATATAAAGCATTGGTGAGACCTCACCTAGAGTACGGAGTACAGTTCTGGGCCCCACACTATAAAAAGGACATCATAGAATTAGAAAAAGTCCAAAGGCGAGCAACAAAGCTTATTAGGGGAATGGAGAATTTAAGCTACGGGGAGAGATTAAGCAATTTGGGACTATTTACATTAGAAAAGAGACGTTTAAGGGGGGACATGCTCAACATGTACAAGTATATCAAGGGCCAATATAAGGAACTGTCACACACCCTATTTTCTACTAGAAAGGAATCTAGGACGCAAGGGCATGAGTATAGATTAGAAGAAAAAAGATTTCATTCAGCTAGTAGAAAGAATTTCTTTACGGTCAGAACAGTCAAACTCTGGAACTCTCTTCCCAGAGAGGTGGTAACGGCTGGCTCATTAAATGCGTTCAAGGCAAAGTTGGACAAACATTTACTGGAGAAAAACATCCATGGGTACAAATAAGAAATATAATTTGTCTGTAAAATACCAGAACCTACCAAATCAGCAATGGATATCTATACCAGGTTGAACTAGATGGACGCAAGTCTTTTTTCAGCCTTACCTACTATGTAACTATGTAACTATAAGTCAGGGGTGCACCCCGCCAGTTACCCTTGTGCTTTACAGTATTGTATTTTGTTATATTCCATCGTTGAGCATTGTTGCCATTTGTATTTATTATATTACACCATTTGGGCATTGTTGCCATTCCTGTAGGGGTCTCAGTCCTGCACGTCAGGTTTAGTTAGAGGTCCTTTTGCTGCTGGTCTGCCTCCACAGATACGTTGTCCTGAACATAAAACCTGCCTGTAGCAGAGTGGGGCGGACATAATTTGCCCTTCAGCCGAGACGGGTACAGGAGAAGACTAGCTCCGCAAGTATCTCGTCAGGGACGTCAGGCTGGGGCAACAGAGTCAGGGAGCAGGTCTTCTGACCACCTACAGAACCGTAACAGAATCTCCTGTCCTCTTATTTTTATTATACGTTTGGTTGGCTGTTATTCAGGTATTGTTGGTATTTGAGATCAGTTTTTACTAAGCAGCCATCTTTTCTAATAAATCAGAAATTAATAGATGGGATAGCTAATCCAATTGGCTGATTGCCCATGGGAAAATGTATTAAGACGTTTCACTTTGGACCATGACAAATGCAGTAAGTATGGCCAATAGATAAATTATATGGCCAGCCCATCTGTGCATATATTATTGTAATTTACTAATTTTCAACATTGTTTCTACATTGCTTAACAATTAATTTTAGGTTATAAAATAAATGCAGATAAATTCTCTTATTTCCCAGTATTTACAAATTATCTTATTTTCATTTTTGGGATATGAATCAGAATCAGAATCAACTTTATTGGCCATGTGTGCTTGCCGGACCGACCAGGATGGTGATATAAATGTTCATGTCCTTTACCATATAGAAACTTTTCAGCTTAAATCATCACCAAAAGTATTCCGGTGATACACTATTCTAATCTTTTGGTGGACTTTATGTTTAAGGATTTACTGTGCTAATTGTAATATTTTATATGTATTATATTAATTTATATTATTAAAATTGTTATACTTTTGAGAAACGTCTGGTACAATCATTGGTACAGCCAGCGCTGGCACTCTGTCTTTTATCTTTTAGGTTTGACCACCCTGTGCCAGCTGCTGTTGAGTTGCGCACCACACATTCATATTTTCTTTTTCAATGCCATGAGTTTATGTATGCTTTATTAAATATAATAAGACATTCCATTTAAAAAATGAGCAGTATACTTACAAATTAATTTAGATGACTGCTGTTTTATGTTATTCCTATTTTATATTCCAGATGCCCTCTGGAGCCAAAATACTTTGTATCCCAGTTCCAAATGGATTTGATATGAAGACATTAAAGTGGAATGCAACGATTACTGAAGCATTTGATGAACAAAAATTAAACATAAGATTTTACTTGGATAGACAGCAATATGTCATGATTGACCAATGGTGTTATGACACAGCTACTTTGTGGTACTCAAAATATTTTCCATACTTGGTACTTATGCATTCAATGATCTTCATGGTGTGTGCACATTTTTGGTTTAAGTTTCCAGGAACCAGTTCAAAAATCGAACATTTTGTATCTGTGCTTTTTAAATGCTTAGATTCCCCGTGGACAACAAAGGCACTTTCCGAGACTATGTATGAGTTTTCTGATAAAAAAGATCTTGGCAGTATGACGTCAACAAGACTGGAGTCTTCACTTACTGATATGGCAAATGCTTCAGAGAGCTTTCTAACAGACAGTAGTGTGCCTATAAAGCCGATTTCCATTGACAACTATGGCCCTAAGGCACAGACACAAAAGTCCAGCAGCATTTCAGGAAAGCAGCCACTTACTATCTTAGATAAAAAAGATGCTGAGCAAGCGAAGGCTTTGTTTGAAAAGGTAAAGAAATTTCGGATTCATACGGAGGATGGAGATATACTTTATACCATGTACATTCGCCAAACAGTTATACGGTGCTTTCAAACACTTTGTATCCTGTCTTACGTTTCAGTGTTAACTCCAAAAATGCGCTACATCATATACTGCAGGGATGGTTCTCACTCAACAGGATGTTCTGATTTCTTCTGTATTCACGGTTTGCTCCGATTGTATGAAATGTTATCATTTGCATATATTGCGGTCATTATATTATACAGCTCAACTTGTGTATACTCACTCAGTTGGATCTTTTTTTGCAAGTTAAAAGAATATAGCTTTGCTAAGGTTCGCAAAGAAACAAACATTAATGACATACCTGATGTTAAGAATGATTTTGCTTTCTTGCTGCATTTGATAGATCAGTATGACAGTTTATATGCCAAAAACTTTGCCATCTTTCTTTCAGATGTTAGTGAAAATAAGTTGCTTCAAATCAATTTAAACTACGAGTGGACAAAAGAAAAGCTTTTGCAACGTATGATTGTGAATGCACAAAATAAGTGTGAGCTACACCTCTTCATGTTATCTGGATTACCTTCTTCTGTTTATGAGTTACAGAATTTAGATGTTCTCAAACTGGAATTTATAAGTGATGCATATATCGAACAACCAATTTCTAAATTAGCATTATTAAAAGAAATGTGGATTCTGGACAGCACTGTTAAAGTGGAAAAAGAGGCACTGCAATTTTTGCAGAAAAACTTGCAGATTGTTCGTGTCCGATTTGAAAGACCAACTGAGATATCAGATTGGATCTACAGTTTGGAAAATGTCAAAGAGCTTTTCTTTGAAGGTAATTTTCAGCTGGACAACAAAACATTTATCACACTGCAGTCTTTCCGTGAACTGGAAAATCTCAAATCTCTGCATTTTGTATCAAACTTTTCTAAAGTTCCAATAGCTGTAAATGATGTTGCAAATCATCTGTACTATCTTAGTATCCATAATCAAAAAAACAAGCTGACGTCCTTAAATAACATCAGAAAGCTTTCGATGTTAAACACTCTTAAACTTGTGGAGTGTGGACTAGATAGGATTCCAAGTGTGGTATTCAGTTTAAGCAACCTACAGGAATTAGATCTTAGAGAAAATAACTTGACAGGTATGAGTGAAGTAGCAAGCTTCCAGAATCTCAAGAAATTTACATCTCTTAAGCTACACTATAATGCAATTGCAGTCATATCTCCTTATATAGCAAAGGTAACATCCCTGGAATACCTAAACTTCAACAAAAATCTGATCAGTGAGATGCCATCAAGTTTGTTTTATCTTCATAGACTGAAGCATCTCACTCTTGCATACAATTTCATTTCAATTGTTCCTGAAGAAATTTCTAAACTCCAGGAACTAGTTGTTTTCAACATCGAACACAACAAAGTATCAGTATTACCAGAAGGGCTGTTTTGCTGCATAAAGTTACGTGTACTTATTTTATCATGCAACCTTATACAAAAGATCCCATCAGCAATTGGGAATTTAAAACAATTAAGACAGCTTGAGATTTCACATAATAAGCTTGATAATCTTCCTGCCGATATAGGCAATTGCCCATTTCTCAAAAGAAGTCAAATTGTTGTTGAAGAGGATCTCTATAACACATTACCACAGAGTCTCAGGGAAATATTGCAGAAGCAATCAGAGGAGGTATGCATCATGGTTTGTTAGATCTATTTTAGTTAATTTGTTTGTATTGTAAAATACATAATATATCGTTTTTTATACAGTACCTTGTCTGCTGTTGTCACATAACCAGGCCAAACTGAACTTTCCTTCACATGGTTGCATCTGAATGTGCTCTTCTGTGAGCCGCCATGCTCAGAAGTCAGTTCTGGACCCTTAGCTATCACCAATCCCTTGCATTTGACTCCTCCCTTTGCAGACACAGTTGCAGCTACAGTATTTCAAGATCCCAACCAATACATTTATCTCAGCTGCCTGCACCAATCTCCTATGAGACTGCTAGTGATAATCCTAACAGCACTGCCTGTAGTCTGAGGTTCTGAACTCCATGCAACTTCACCTCTCCCAGGCACCCCTCCTCTCCCAGACAGAGCCACAGATCCTCAGGGTTGCCCACCCCTTGCTGCTCACTGCTCTACTTGTAGGACTGTGAACATAATTATAAACCTTTATATAAAATTACTATTACTACATTTTATAGGGTGCAACAAGTGGTCCACAGTGACATAGATTAGGTAAACAATAAGGCAGCACAGGGTAAACAAAGTAGTACAGTAACCAAAAGATAACAGCAGACAAGTAGCTTTTAAGACCACAGTTCACATTACACACAAAACAGCTGGGGAAAAAAGGTGCAAGGTATTTGACATAGGTTGGAACCTGTATACAAAAGTAATGGCAAGACTATCAGGTTTGGAGCAGCTGCCAGATATAAATGGTTGTGATTCAGTTGAGCCCAATGGTAAAGGGCTGCTGGGTGGGAGTACACTATGGTCAGAGATGGCCAAACCAGTCCTCGAGATCTACCAACGGTCAATGTTTTCCAAATTACCTAGCTGGTGCACAGCTGTAGTCATTACTAATATAGATCCACAGGTTGCCTGAAAAACATAAACTGTTGGTAGATCTTGAGGACTGATTTAGCCATAAGTTAAGAAGTGGACTGTGAGAACAACAGGGAGGAGAACCCTACTTATGAGAGATTTCACTCCTAAGGGGAAGGGGGAAACAGACAGATTACATGAGGCCTTAGAGCAGGAAGTAAGAAAGATATGGCCAAGGCAAGAGGGTGCGGTATGTAATGTAGTAAAGTGAATGATTGGGGAGGATCTGAAAGCGTGAGGGAGCTCATTCCAGTGTAAGAGGGTCAGCATGGACAATATTTTGGTCTGAAGTGTGAAATGCAGTAACCAGCATATATGAGAGGTCATTGACCAATTAGAGAGGGAAGGAAAGGAAGTATGTAGAGAGATAAGGTTGAAGATGTAGGGAGCAGTTGATTTAGAGAGGGTCTTGTATGTCGAGGTGAAGAGTTTGAAGATAATATTGTAGGATAAGGGGAGGGAATACAAGTTTAGGCAGAGCAGATTGGCAAATGTGGAACAATGAGATTAGTTTAGCTGCAGCATTGAAAACAAATTGGAGAGGAGTGAGGAACAGGGGAAGCGAGTAAGGAGAAAGTGGCAGTAGTTGAGCTGAGAAATACAGTGCCAGAAGTTTAGCCGAGAAATAAAGTATAATGGATAATAAGTTTAAAAGCATAATAGGAGAAGAATGGTCCAATGCAAACAATGTTTTTGTGGTGGTGAGCAAGACATTGAATGTGACAGACAACAAAGAGAGAGGACTCAAGAGTGACACCCAATAAGTAGAGTTAGGGGAAATAATGGTATTTTTAACAGTGGTTGAGAAATCAGGTACTGGGGAGACTCTACATGAGGGAGAAGATAAAAAAGTTCAGTTTAGCCATGTTTAGCTTTAGAAAATGCTTGGACATCCAGGAGGAGATGGTACAGAAGCATCTGGATACCCAAGAGAGAAGGAAGGGGCAAGGCCAGGAGAGGAGAGTTATAGGTGATAAGGGTGACAATTCTGTGTATGGTAAATAATCACCTTGGTGCCCTCCAGTAGAGCAGTGGGTACTGCTAATATACAAAAACATGGGGGGGGGGGGGGGGCGGCACTCGAAATAAATGAACCACACTGTGGCAACTTGATTTACCAACGTTTCTGAGCCCTTAGGCCCCTTTATCAAGGTGCAGGAAGTACCTTCCTGCACCTTGTGGTTCATTTATTTTGAGAGGCGCCGCGCCGCCCCCCCCCCCCCCCCCACGTGTTTGTATATATATATATATATCTATATATACATACATATACAATTGTAGTTGTTCTGCTCTCAAATGGATAAGGTATGTCTTCCCAATAAATTGTATAATCCACATATCCTGAGACCTATGGCAGGGTCCACAAGGAGCAGGCGGCACTCAGTCGGCTTAGGTATTAAACCATATTTATATTGCACATAG
The DNA here is from genome assembly GCF_055691185.1 of Crinia signifera. Classification (NCBI taxonomy): domain Eukaryota; kingdom Metazoa; phylum Chordata; class Amphibia; order Anura; family Myobatrachidae; genus Crinia; species Crinia signifera. The sequence continues at coordinate 77,088,928 of NC_139224.1, forward strand.
AATATACATACAGCATAGTGGTCGACGTTTCAAGACCTGTGTGGTCTTTTCATCAGGACGTGTGCTGTAAAAGTGCACAAGTGCTGTGCAAAGAAAATAAAAAAAAAAAGGCAATTTGTCCTCTGCCCACAATGTCCCCCCAATACTTGGTTTCCACCATACCAATGGCACATTTCTCAGGGTTATTGGTAAATCTGTGTGCCCATAGAGACTTTAAAATGACCTCTACTTAGGTAAGTGTGATTCCCAGTCATAACTGAAGATAACAATTTTGTCTAAATATGCAGCTGCATATTCCCTATGGGGCCACAGCAACATTTTCATAGCTCCATGTAAACCAAATGGCAGCACTTTGTACTCAAATAAGCCCTCTGGGGTAGAGAAGGCTGTTTTTGCCTCAGAAGCTTTTGTTAAATCAAGAGGGGTAAAGTACTGACTCTTGGCTACATTTTTTAACTCATTAGCCCAGGACATAGGGTATACATCAAAGCGAGACACTTGATTTAATTTACAGAAATCATTGAATAATCTTAAAGCACCTGAGGGTTTAGGTACTAAAACAATTGGATTATTCCACTTACTGGTTGACTCCTCTATGACCCCTAGGTGTAGCATCTCTTCCATCTCTTGCTTTACCTTGCCTCGTGTATTCAATATGGTCTTTTTTTAATGACAACCCCTGGTGGAGTCACAACATCATGTTGGACGATCTGTGACTTTCCCTGAAAACACGCAATCAAACGCCTTCTGCATCCGATCACTCTCCTCATCTCCACTATTCTTGCCTTTCCCCCACTGTAACTGTCCGCTGCTGTCATCTCCTGTGATAGCACTCCACGGCAGCAGTTCAGTACAAGCATCTGTGACAGGGATTTCCCGATGACACGCCTCGCACACATCTTGGCTGTCAGATTCGCCACATGCACCACTAAACAAGGTGCTGAGTGACAGCTCTGGTCTGGATTGATCTGGGTGGGATTGTTGGCACCTTTTTGTAGGGAACTTAAACCATTGCTGTACTGCATTGTGGAACCCCTTGATGAAAACTGGAAGGACTCCAGTTGAAACAACTATCGGGTCAGCCATGTTGTACTTGATTGACACCATGCTGTAACTTCAATAAAATTCACCTTTTTTGTTCAAGCCTGCAGTATATGAAATGATCTCTATCATTTTGAAACTGTGTAGTAAAATATGTAGTAGATCAAGTAGTGTACATTTCAAGAGATTTGTATACATATACAAAAAGTTTACTATAATGAGTTCTCCTTTCTAATATGTTTTTCAGTAAGAAGACAACAGTACAGCACAGAACAAATGAGATGCTTAAATATATACTTCCTCATCTACAATTTAATGATCTAGAAATTTTTGGAACATCCATAAACATGTTATTGTCTTTTTTTATTATAAGTATACACAAATAGTTAAGAGCTATGTATAAGCCATTCATTTTGCAATACAATCTGTTGATTAATGTAGAGTTAAAAATATTGCTGTTTTGTTATAATGAGATGAAAATAATGTAATCTCAGTTTCAGAGTAAAATACTGTTGAAGATAAATATGACTGAAGTACAGGACAGTAAATGATATTATATATACACAGGTAGTAGGGATGCAGGTGGTCAAAAGACTGACACCGGCATCCCAATATGGAGGATCCCAACTGGGTCTCCGTAAATGTCTTAACCCTCTCCCCAACCTCTCTAACCCTCACTAGTGCCTAACCCCCTTACTGTACCAAATAAACCTATCCACCCTGCCCTTTAGCCTAACCCCCTTCTAAATGCCTAAACCTAACCCCCTCCCCACAGCCTAATCTAACCTCATACCCCCCACTGCAGCCTAACCCTAAGCCCTCCCCCAGTGCCTAAACCTAACACCCCCATTCCCTAAGCCCAAACCCCCCCTGCCCAGTGCCTAACCCTCGGTAGCCGGTGTTAAATTAAGTAATTTGTCTAATAATCCTCTATCTGATAAAACATAGTTTTAGGATAGTTAGGTATGTGTACCTGGATCAACATGTTTAAACTAACCAATAAAAAAAATAAAAATAAAAAACTTGTGTATTGCAGTTTGTTTAATCAATACACATGGGACCTAATTCCAAAAGTAGAATATTGATTTTTGTCAAACAGGTCTTGTGTATGGACAAAGTACCGGCAATCTTAAAAAGGGTCAAAAGGTGAAACTGACTAAAGGGACCTACTGTAACTGGCTAACAGCACTCTGCCAACTTCGGAGGAGAAAGCCAACAAAAAGTATGAGCAACCTTGTCGCATACCATGGGTGACCTAGTCGCAAACATAAGCAAATGACACCACAAAAGATCACCAATATACACCACACAAAAGCACAGCAAACCACATGCAGATACAGAAAAATACCGTAACAGAAAATTACCTCATTGGTCTAGGAGTAACCAAATGGTGCAGACCTGCAGCAAACTCTGGAAACCCCAGAGCGAAAATAAACAAGAGTGAACAATATTAGCATAACCGGTAGGGAAAATAAACCTGGGCTCCAGAGTGGAGCACTTACGGTTACTGGAACTGGACCCAGGATGGGCAACAAAGAATCCAGAGGAAGATCACTGGCACAAATGGAAGCTATCACTGGCAGGGCTGTGCTGGCCTCAATCCCTTAAAATGGATTAGGTTTACAATCAGCTGAGGAGGATCCAGCCCAGCCACCTGGAACTAATGCCGCCAGCTGAGGCAGACGCACCCGGCTGGCTTCCCCAAGTAACCTAGCAACCACTGGGCGGAAGTCATCAGCCGCCCTTTGTGATACTGACTGATGCTGGGGCGGAAGTGACTCTCCACGTCCCTGGTAGCCTAGCGACCAGGCTCAGGAAACACGGAGACTAGATCAATGGGGCAATCCCAGGGACGATGAGGAGGAAGCATGTCAGTGCCAAATACATAAAACATCAGGGAATGATTCATAAGAATAATAAGCCATATCAACTGTCTTTGGAGTAGAACTTCGTGTCAGCAATATTCGCTTGAGACAGGACCCAAAGCAGGACTGACCCCCAGGTGGTCACTTGAGAAGTGGTCCAATCAATACTGGGATTATGAAGTCTTAGCCAGGCCCGGTGCTAGGGGGTTCGGCGCCCTCCTGCAAACTAAAAAATTGCCCCCACCCAAACTTTACAAAGGGAGGGGTTTGGCCACACAATAATGCTCCCACTCCAAATTACACCACACAGTAGCACAATGTTATTCACCTAACACAGCACCAGTGCCGTAACTAGCAATTTTGGTGCCACGTGTAAAAAGATAGGGACAGTGCGCGGCGAAGGCGCGCGCAAAATTGTAGAAGCGTGGCTTCATGGGGAATTGGCGTGGTCACATAAAAGTACCAATAACACCATAATCCCCATAACACATTATGCTTCAAACCTCAAAGCCCATAACACATTATAGTAACCACACACAGTAATGCACATTATTTGTAATGCCACACATCATGATGCCCCTTGCACAATATGCAGAACACCATAATGCCCATTACACATTATGCCACACACTGTAATTCCCCTTACATAATATGCCATGCATTATAATGCCCATATGACATCGACACACATTATGCTACACATAATGCCCAGAGTACTCCTGCATATGCCCACATTTGTAGCGTTGCTTATTCTTAACACCCACACCAGTTGCGAAAAGTAGTTGCTCTGCTTACAAGTAGTGCCCACAGCAGTTGCCGACAGTAGTAGTGCTGCATAACCATATACCCACTCCAGATGCTGACAGTAGTACCTCTGCTTAAACATAACACCCACACCAGTTGCCAAAAATAGTTGCTCTGCTTATACACATGCCCACACCAGTTACCTGAAAGTAGTACCTCTGCTTATACGTAGTGCCCACATCAGTTGCCGACAGTAGTAGCACTGTGTAACCATATGCCCACACCAGTTGCTGACATTAGTAGTGCTGCCTGTACACATGCCTACACCAGTTGCCGACATTAGTACCGCTGCCTATACACGTGCCTACACCAGTTGCCGACATTAGTAGTGCTGCCTCTACACGTGCCTACACCAGTTGCCGACATTAGTACCGCTGCCTCTACACGTGCCCACACCAGTTGCCGACAGTAGTAGCACTGTGTAACCATATGCCCACACCAGTTGCTGACATTAGTAGTGCTGCCTGTACACATGCCTACACCAGTTGCCGACATTTGTACCGCTGCCTCTACACGTGCCTACACCAGTTGCTGACATTAGTAGTGCTGCCTCTACACGTGCCTACACCAGTTGCTGACTTTAGTAGCACTGCCTGTACACATGCCTACACCAGTTGCCGACATTAGTAGCACTGCCTCTACACGTGCCCACACCAGTTGCTGACATTAGTAGTGCTGCCTCTACACGTGCCCACACCTGTTGCCGACAGTAGTACCGCTGCCTACACACTTGCCCATACCAGTTGCCGACATTAGTAGCGCTGCATATAGACGTGCCCACACCAGTTGCCGACATTGGTAGTGCTGCCTACACACGTGCCCACACCAGTTGCCGACGTTAGTAGCGCTGCCTATACACATGCCCACATCAGCTGCCGACATTAGTAGCTTGCCTATATGCGTGCCCACACCAGTTGCCGACATTAGCAGTGCTGCCTATATACGTGCCCACACCAGTTGCCGACATTAGTAGCGCTGCCTACATATGTGCCCACAACAGTTGCCGACATTAGTAGTGCTGCCTACAAACGTGCCCACATCAGTTGCCGACATTAGTACACTTACACTTTACAATGGTGGCAGCTCATCCTCTCCTGTTTCCTGGTGTCTTCAGTCAGCCAGCCTTGCTCCCTTGTAGCTCCGCCCCTTCTGGTCCATGTAGCCACGCCCCCTCCTTCCGTGCAGCTCCGCCCCCGTTCGGACCCTGCCAATGACTATCTGATAATGAGCCAGGAGGGATCTCTCTGTGCCTCCGGCGCTGCTGCCTGTGATGAAGTGTGACAGGCGCAGCAGCCGGCAGGCACGGAGGACAGCAGAGGATGCAGAGCAGGGACTGTGGCGCCTCTCCTGCACGGCGCCTACCTGCTTTGCATCCTCTGCTGAGTGGGTAGCGCCGGCCCTGGTCTTAGCCATGGAAGACCAAAGACCAGAGTGTGAAGCTTTAGTCACTCTCACTTTGACTTGAATAGAGTTCTGAGGACAATCGTGCCTCTGAAAATCCTACTGCCATCCACAACAGTGAGGAACACTGGATGCGAGAATCTCTCAGTGGGTAGGGACCACTTTTGAACAAGATCCATTGTTATGAAATTTCCTGCAGCACCAGAATCCAATAAGGTGGATACTTCTCTGGAGAAATGATTAATGAGTAGAGATGCTCGTAAGATACAGTCTCTAGTTTGGGCAGAGGAAAGAACTACTCCTAACCGCCCCTCTCCCTGACTGGTTAGGATTTGGAGTTTCCTGGACTCTCGAGACAAGAATTCACAATGTGAGATGAAGCTGCACAATAGAGACTTCAGGTGATAAGCATAAGCAATTGATTTGCATAGGTTCAACCATTTCGGCAGATACTACACAATGGAGGATAACAAAGGGAATTTTAGAATATGCAGTCTTTTCTCTCTTAGCCACTCGTTCTCTGAAGCGGAGATCAACTTTGCTGCAGAGAGACACTAAGTCTTCAAACTTGGAGGAAGGTCCCGGATAAATAATTTGAATTGTCTGGTCTGGGAGGTGGAGGAGACCCAGGGCCATGTAGAGTATTTTGAAGATGACAGTTCCTGTAGACACTGGTTCACTTGATTCTGTGCAATCTCCTGGTGTTCCATCCGGACTGCTAGCTGCTGAACTGAGCCGGTTGTTGGACTCTGTTGTTTGGCTGAATACATTTGGCCAGTACAAACTGTCATGCTTGAGTTATGACCATTGGGTACCCAAACACAATTATGGTCCCATTCACACAAGTTCTGTAACTTGACCCATGCACAGGGTTCAGAACCATGGCTTTATATATTGCCTTGATAGGGTCCTCTTTCTTTGGAAGCTGAATACAAATGTCACAAGCAATGGTTACTTTGGTTTATGGAATGAAAATCACTTGGGAGAAGACCTGAGGCTGAATGAGTCTTTGGACTTTCAATTAGATGGGAATACAAAGGTTGTGATACTGATCCTATCACCAGATGGTGTGGCTGCTCCATAATTTACTGAATGAGCCCACTTGGTGTCCTAACGTCTCTGGCACAAGGTAGCTGGGTAAAACAATAATGGCGTATCGTCACTAATAAGTTAAAAGTCTTTCCCTATGTACAGTCTCTGTCAAATACATGAGAAAGCAGTTCAGTGTCACTCTCAGGTCAATACTGGCCATATTATAAACACACAAAAGAAATGATTTGCTCTATGGATGCACACCAGTGGTTGTTTTTTTATATTTTAAAACTTAAACTTTTAATTTGCTCTCTCTAAAAAGAGAGGGGAAGATCCTTGTGGTCTTTTAATATATATAGGATCGCAATGGGAGCCCCTCCTTACTTGAGCAAAATATTTAGGGTTAAAATGACAACACACATGACATATATACATGTTGTCACATTTTGTGAAGCACCAGCTGGAGTGTAACACAGGCTGGGTGCTTTCATATAAGGTTGTTGCATTAATGACAGAAGGGAGTGAAGCAATGAGATGAAGTAAAACCTTTTTTAATGAAGATACTGCTGTACAGGTTGTAATAATGGCACAATAATAATACTGTAGTTTCTGGTATGATAAAAGTCAATAATATGCAATACTTTATTGAAGAAGTTGAAGAACATTAACATCATGTGCTCCTTGGCCAAAGTAATAGTGGCCAGACAATGGATGGACAGCAAGGCCCCAGATATCAATAGCTGGTTGGCCTTAGTCAACTACACAGTAACGCAGGAAAAACACCTGCATACAAGGCGTAATAATATGAACAAATATATACAGATATGGACCCCCTGGCTGACATCCCCCTATTTCAGAGCTAGTGAACTATGATTGATATCAACACTAAATATTAGTTTCCTTTTTTGCACTAAAAATAAATGGCAAGAATAGCCTTAATAGTAAAGGTCACAGATAGGTTTAAAGATAGCTGACTATCAATAATCCGAATAGGAAGGTCGGCAAAAAAAAAAGAGGAAAAAAAATTAAAAACATCACTAGGAACACAGTAGAATCACAGTGAAAAACACTAAAGGTGACATTCTATGGGATGAGATGTGTGTTTTTTGGCGAAATTTGCGCAAAAAACGGCCGAAATCCTGTTTTTGCATATTTAATGAGATGCGGAAAACAGCAAAAATCACAGATTTTGCCGCGAAATCGCACTTTTACAAAGTGCGATTTTAAATCGCGCCGGAACTTGCATCCAGATGTTTTCCCATTTAAACGTATACAAGTCGCATATTTAATGAGATGCAAATTTGGGAAATGTGTCTTAAATTCGCCAAAAAATCAGACCAGGTTCTGATATGCGAGTTGGCCAGAACCCTGCACAGATCATTGTGGTTAGTTAGTTTTTTTTTTAATTGCGTGGGGTCCCCCCTCCTGAGCATAACCAGCCCCGGGCTCATTGAGCCGGACCTGGTTCCAAAAATACGGGGGACAAAAAATCTGGTGGTCTCCCGTATTTTGAAACCAGCACCGGGCTCCAACAGCCCGCAGTGTCATGCAACAGCCGGGGGACACTTTTTACATAAGGTCCCCCGGCCGTACCATGAGCACCGTGGCTGGGCAGCCTTGGACGGGGTACCTGGAGGAGTGGGGACCCCCCAATAAAGGGGTCCCCCCCCTGGCGTCACCCGTCCGGGGCCTGATGGGGTTAAATCTTTCAATCCTAACATTGCTTTATACAGGAGAACTACAAGTACCAGCAGACCTCCCCGCAGGCTGGAACTTGGAGAACCACAAGTCCCAGTATGCAGGGCATTAATGGGCCCGCTGGGACTTGTAGTCCACCTGTAAAAAGAATGTTAAAAGAAAACACACACACACAGAGAAGTAAAACTTTATTACATACACATCCACACACCTCGCTTTTACACCCACATACTCACCGATCCAGGATCCAGCGCTGTCCTCCCTTCTACAGCGGGGACAACCGGCTTTCTCCGATGGAGCTAACAGCTTCAGGTCGCGCTGTCCCAGCGCAACACAGGCTGAGAGCGTGATTGGGCGATGCGTCTCCATGGAGATGCATAAGCCGAAGACGCCACACTAAATAAAATCAACTCCATGCCGACATGGATAGTGGGGGTATGAAAAGGTCGGAGGACGCTTACCACCGCCGCTCGCCACGCTTCGGGTTGGCGTCAATAGTGGGGTGGCGTTAACAATGGGGGGGCCATTTCACCCATGGGGGGAGTTAGCAATTAAAATTGGGGTTTTGGTGGATTTTTACATTGATTCCAATGTAAAAATCTCGTTGATCGCGTCGATTGCATCATCTCATGCATCTTATGCCGCACAAACACATAAGATGCATGAGATGCTAATCTCGTCGATCGTGTTGATCGTGTCGATTGCATCATCTCATGCATCTTATGCCGCACAAACACATAAGATGCATGAGATGCTTGACATAAAATTCACCCATTATCGCACTACATCGCACTTTGCTTGCTGGAACACGCACCTCATTAAATATGCGAATCCACTGCAAAAATGCGATTTAAAAAAAGTGAGATAAAAGGGCGAAAAACTCTCATCCCATAGAATGTCACCCTAACTTTCATTCACTATTTCAGGTGAGAAGTGTTTTTGTCAGCCTGTCCCCCCTTCCTGTTGTTATTAGGTTACTATGACTTGCTCTTTTTTGAAGATCGAATTATCACGTTTATGACACAATACAAGAAATAAAGGTTAGGGACATCTAAGGTCAGGGTGGAAGGTAATATGTAGTACGTCCTAGTTGCTAAAACTGTGGTATGAAGGAGGGAAAGAGAACTGCCGGGAAGGGTAGGGTCAGTAGAGGGGTAACACCAAGGACGGAGAACAGGAAATGGTGGAAGTTAATGCATAGTACAATGAATGAGTAATGCATGAAAGGTGTAGTTGGTAAAGTGTCCATTCTATGGTAAACTGTAAAAAAAAAAAAATACAGAACGACACAGAATGTAACTAACGCACTGGATGTTGTAATGTTTTATGTCTTATGTTATGTATGTCAATTTACAAAATTTTATAAAAATCAATTATAAAAAAAAAAAAAGAAGAAGTTGAAAATGCTTGGTAATTGAAAGAAGTATTGAAGGATGGTTGAAGAATTGGATGATTGGATGAAGACTTGAACGATTGGATGAAGATTGGATGATTGTAATAATAATTGGATGGTTGAATTAAGATTGGATGATTGGAAGAATAATTGGATGGTTGGATGAAGATTGGATGATTGGAAGAATACTTGGATGATTGGATGAAGATTGGATGATTGGAAGAATAATTGGATGGTTGGGTAAAGAATTGGAGAATTGAATAAGGATATGATGATGAAGTCCGAATGACCTTGCTGAATAGGATCGTGGCTGCAGAACCAGGAGTAACCATGGAGAATAACCGTCAGGAGTGAGGAGAAAGATATTACCCCTTTGGGGGGCTAACCTTATCCAGTCCGTTTAGGCGGCAGCAGGTTCCGTGGTACACCGGTATAGCAGTGAGACGATCAGCAGGAGCAGAGGATGACTTCACCAGAGGCGCAGGAACTGTAGGGAATGCTACAGACAGCCAGGAGTGAACAATGATGTATAGGGATGGACATCATTGTACTGACTGCCGGTCTTGCCTGGCAAGTCAGTACTTGAAGGGTGAGCTGTGCGGCGATTGGATGGCTGTTTGACAGCACTAGGTGGAGCCGCGCAGTATTGGCTGATGGTTCTTAAAACATGGCTGCCACCAGCAGAGGCGACAGAAACCAGCCGGCGGGGATTGTGCGCACATGCGCTGCTGTCGGCGATTCCAGCCAGAGATCAAACCAAACACAGACCGTCATGGCGGCCCACATCTCACGCCACCCAGACCCTGCATGGCACCGGAGTACACGCCACAACTGTCACCTGATGGTGACAGTGCAAGAGTATGCACACCACCAGTATAAGGAACAGGAGCGGAGATGAGCCCTGTGGCAGGAGACACGCTGATATAAGTCTTAGGGCTAGGCACAGCACAGGGGAACTGGGTAGCAGCCATGGTGGTTGTGACATGTAATATAGTGCTAATTTGAAGAAAATGAAAAAAGTGAGTGTACAGATTTAAAATGGATGAGTTAACTATTGGATGTCTTTATACTGCAGCTAAAGTCTATGCTAATATTTGGGCATTTAGTGGGTTCCTGGGATCTATGCCTCAAATATGAATATTATCTTGGTACCAGGGAATCGAATTATATTATGCTTTATTGCATTTATTTATTCCCTTTTGTACTCTGTTTGAAGTGTCATCTAGGTTTTAGGCTTTATACAGTACATTAGTTCCAGAGGTTGTTACTTAGGCCTGTATTCTATGTGGCCGGCTAGGGGGTTAAACAGCGAGGATCGCAGAAAACAAGCGATCCTCACTGCTTAACCCCTCACCCTATTCTACGTTTTGGGGGGAATCCTCGCTGTCACAGGATGGAGAGGATTCCCCCAAACAGCGAGGCTCGCAGCTAAAGTGGTGAGCCAATTGCATTTAGCCACAAGTCTTGTTGTTTCAGCGGCCGCATTTGCTGATTCCCCCTCGCTTCAAAAACTGAGCGAGGGGGAATAAGCGTATGCAGGGGGATCAGTTGAATACTGACCCTGCGAGCTGTGACAGCTCAGGATTGAATACACCCCTTTGTCTCAAAGCCTCTGCAAAGTGTAACAATTGTTTCTCTAGTGCAGCGGTGGCCAACCCGCGGCTCGGGAGCCGCATGCGGCTCTTCACTGCCTCATGTGCGGCTCGGCGGCTACCTCCCTGTCATATGCGGCTCGGCGGCTCCCTCCCTGTTATGTTATGTGCGGCTCTGCGGCGTCTGTGCTGCAGTGTGACAAGCCACGGCCGCCGTGAGCCTGCGCATGCGCAGTCGCGCTAGGAGGCAGTGTCCCCGGCGCCATGTCAGTCACTGCGCAGTGCTTAGTATGCCACTCGCTTTGATCCCTCCTGCTCCTGCTCTGGCTCCTGCACCGCCTCAGCCTGCTGCCATCCTGAGCCCTTCTGGGCTAATCCAATGTAATTTGCAAGAGGTTTGTGTGTGTGTGTTTGTGTGTTTGGGGGGGGGGGGGGGTTCGTGGTGGGAGCGAGTCTCAATTATTTCTACAGTATGAGTGTGCACCCTGGTTTTATATATCACGTTTACTGTGAGGGCACCAAATTAAGTCATCTGCAGTGGTCGGGGTTCCAGGGCCCTGCCCTGATATATATATATATATATATATATATATATATATATATATAGGTCAATGAGCCAGCACTCTCTGTTACTTCTGTCGGGGTCTATATACTCGGTGCACCAATATATATTGCTGTACAAAGCGTCACTCTGACTTATTTCAAACGTGATGTTTATTTGGTCCACGCTGTTTCGGGCCTCAGCCCGTGTGTCCTGATGTCATTCTAAGCCACTACCCATTTAAACATGGGGAGTGGCCTTATGGGAGCAAGGCCACACCCATTTTTGAATGGTTGCGGCTCTTTGTCTTAACAGAATTTTTTTTTTGGCTCTTCGTCTCATATGGCTTGGCCACCCCTGCTCTAGTGTAATCCTCTGTTGGTTTATTTAGCAGGGAATCAAATGGGACAGATAATGTGTAGTCCTCGGTTAGCTTATTTAGCAGGGGATCAGATGAAACAGATAATCCCAATTTTTATATAAGGGGATCTGACGTCATTGATCTGAATATTTATTTAGGCATTTTTTGTTCTTCACATACCAATAGGATATAGGATCTCCCTTAAGGTGCCTTGTTAGTGAGTTCAAATTTCCACAGTACAGTATATATTGCTTGCTGCGGATAAACCCTAATGATGCTTCTATTGGCGTATATATCAGCCTATTGTGTTAATATCTTCCCACTATATTGTGGCATTAATGTTCCTTTGCCACACAATATATATTGTTTACTGTTGGGTAAATCCCAATGGGACTTACTTAGTAGGAGATCAGGTGAGGTAAAGGCTCCCCATATGTGAGACAAAATTATATATGATGTATTTGGATGTCACTGATCCAAGTATATATTTCAGCATTTATTATTTACACAATAATTGTGTTGGGATTTCCCCTGGATCACCCTGATGAATTCAGGTTTTTGCACAGTGTATATTGCTTACTGCGGGATAAACCTTTATGGTACTATTGCTGACACATATGTCTGCCTGTTATATTTGTGTCCTCACAAAATATGAGATATGAGATGTTCCCACACACTGTATAGCGCTTGCTGCTGGGTCAATTCTGCTTGTACTATCACTAGTATCAGCCTGTTAAATCTAACCTACAGTATTAAATACACATTATCTATTACATTTCATCATCATAGACATCGCTAAAACATTGCGGCTGATTGGGGTCCCCAGCACAGAGGTCAGCGGGATTCCCTGTGATGACACAGGGACTCTGCTGACAGCCCGGAGCCGCTCCGTTGGGGGAACAAGGAAGTGTAAGTATGGGCCGGCGAGGGGGTTACTACGGGGATCACTGAAAACAAACGATCCTCACCATTTAACCCCAGCGCCAGTCGCTCACCCTACTCAACATTCCGGGGGAATTCCCCCAAATAGCAAGGCTCGCGGCTAATGCAGGGATATTATTTTGCGCCCTCCCATACTTTACAAGAGACAGCGCTTGCCGAAGGTGCACACTGAAAAAACTGGGCGTATAATGTCCAGAGTAGTAGTGCCTGTTATACACATAATGTGCCCAGTAGCAGCAGTGCTCTAACTAGACATTTTGCTGCCCTGTGCTCCCTTCACACTGAAAACAGGGACATTGCGCACCAGAGGCGCGCTCAAGAAATGGCTGTGGCTTTGTGGGGAAGGGGCGTGACCCCATAATAGTACCAATTCACATTACACCAAACAATAATGTCCGTTATTCACATTACACCACACCGTCGTGTCTATTGCGCCAGCTAGAGGTACTTAGACACACTGCACCAGTTTGAGCCCCTTGGACACACTGCGACAGGATTAGGCACACCATAATGCCCATTACACATTATGATACACACCGTAATGCCCATTAAACATTATGCCACATAGCAATGCAAATGATACATTATGCCACACACTGTTATGTCCATTACACTTGAGGCAACACATTGTAATGTCCATATCATAAACTGCCACACATTATGCTACACGTAATACCCCCCAGTATACCTGCTTATACACCTAATATCACCAGTAGTGCCTATTACACATAATGTGCCCAGTAGTGCTCGGTACACAGTGCCCCCAGTACTGCTCAACACCTCTGCTCCTATAGTTCTGAGCGGCTCAAACAGGGCTGACACATTTCAAATATGGTTCCAGCTCATAAGCCAATCAGAGCTCGCAGTCCTGGAGCCAACTGCTAATTGTGGTTGCCTGTCCTCGAGCTCTGATAGGCTTATTGGCAGTACAATATTTGAAATGTCTATGGCACCACATGCAGGGCCACACAGTGGGCAAGGCATTACTGACACACACCTACAGTAATTATGGCCCACAGAACCAGCACCACTCACATATATAATTCCCATAATACACAATATAAATACATGTTTACACAAAAGCAGACACACACACGTTTCATACATACAGACACTTATTCATACTCATACAGTCAGACATACATACATACAGTCAGATACACACAAACATACATAGTCACAGACATACATGAATACAGACTATATAGTGACCACTCCTCCCTTCCATCTTCACATCACACGCAGGATATATACTGTACACTCACTGCATATACAGTAAAAATTCCTTTGTCGTCTTCCTCTTCTCCCCTCTCTCCATGCTGCTGTGGCCAGGGCTGTCTGATAGCTCTTGTGAGTGCTGTGTAGCACCGTCCCCTTCTCAGACTCCAATTCCCCGGCGGCCTGACATCCAGGACCAGGTATGATAAGAGACTGGCGAGGTGTGCACAGGGGGAGGGGCCAATGTATGTACTGCCGCTGCGGGATGGAATGCCGGGTCCCTCCTGTAAAAAAAATGGCACTAGCTCCTCCCCCTTTTTGTCTTAAGAATTACTGTAGCCGTCAGCCACACAGTGCACGTAAGTCATAAGCAGGGATTGCAGAGAAGGGACTCGGGAGAGCGCCTCTCCTACCTGGCGCCTCCCTGCTTTGCATCCACTGCTGAGCGGGTAGCGCCGGCCCTGTGCCCGCATATGCCATTTCCCCCTTGCTCTAAAAACCTAGAGAGGGGGAAACGGCATGTGCAGGGGGTCAGTTGAATACTGACCCTGTGAGCTGTGACAGTGAGCAGGCAGCACAGCTTGCTGTCACAGCTTGCAGAAAGCATTGAATACACTGAACACACCCCTATGTGCGAATGCATGTGTAGTGTTTAACTTTTTAGGTGTGTGTTTATTTTAACATTCTTTTTACAGGTCAACTACAAGTCTATTGGGGCCTATTAATGCTTTGCATGCTGGGACTTGTGGTTTGTCAACTCCCAGCATTCTGAGACTAGCAGTTCTACTGTAAAAAGCAATGATATTTTAAAATCTATTTTTAACATTAATTTATCAGCCTGCTACCCACAGCCCACGAGTAGCGGTGAGAGCCCTGGAAAGGTAAAGCCTGGGAAGGGGGCCCTTTATTAGGGGGGTCCCCTGTACCCCAGGTACCCTGTCCAGGACTGACCAGCCAGGGTGATCTTGGTTCTGCTGGGGGACTTTGCATAAAAAAGTGAGCGCAAGCTGTGGCATGATACCGCTGGCTGTTGAGTCTGGGGCTGGTTCCAAAATACAGGAGACCCCAGTTTTTTACTCCCCCATGTTTTTGGAACCAGACTCAAAAACCACGCGTGTAAAAAAAAATTGGGGGGGATCGCACATTTGACATGTGTGATATAGTGAATTTTTTTTTAGGTGTAAAAAAAAAAAAAAATCACATACTATTACATCACGCCCCAAGAATTTGGTTGGGAAACCCCATTGATAAGGGATATTCAACTTATGGAGGGCAGATGTAATAAGTGGGAACAATCGCCTCTTGAGAAGTGAAGTTGGGGAAAAGTCTCCAAAGAGTTGAAGCTCTCCAAGTGCTGATGGTGGTGGTGATGATGATGGTCTGGCATCTTGTAAGAGATACTCTTCGACATTAAAATACTGTATCCTCATTAGTACATCCCCGGGAACATTATCAGGAGCTGTCCTGGCTTTAGGTAATCTATGGATTTGATCAATAAGCAAATTGGCAGATGAGGCAAGAGCTTTTTAAACATATACACTGCGTAATTATTTAGGCTGCTGTTTGATACAGATTCAGGGACCCATCACATTTGAGATTATTGGGGATGGGGCCAAATTTGGATCACAACGAGCGATTCTGAATTGCCTATTAAATATCATGGACCCAAAATTTCTATGGTAGATGCTCTCACATATTAATGACTGCAGTAACAAAGAGGTTTCCTCAGGGACCAAAACATTTTCAGAACAAAACTGTGTAATTGTTGCCTCCACCTTTACTTAATTATTGACTCCATCTTAAGCACTTCTCAGAACCCTGCAAATGGGTAAAGCCATTTAGTGGACTAAAATTCTCT
The DNA here is from genome assembly GCF_055691185.1 of Crinia signifera. Lineage (NCBI taxonomy): Eukaryota > Metazoa > Chordata > Amphibia > Anura > Myobatrachidae > Crinia > Crinia signifera. Next base: position 77,104,674 of record NC_139224.1, read on the forward strand.
AATACTTATTTGTGCTTACAACTCTCTGTGGGCATGCAGAAATCAGTAAAACATTGAGGGTGACATTCTATGGGATGAGATTTGTGTTTTTTGGCGAATATTAGTAAAAAAAATGGCGACATCGCATTTTTCCTTGAAATCGCATATTTTATATTATGCACTAAGGGACGGATATCGCATATTATGTGCGATAACTCATGCGGACCAAAAGTGTGTGAAAAATTCGCATTTTTATCGCATCCAGATGTTTTCGTACAGAAAAGAATACAAATCGCTTATTTAATGGAATGCGTTTTCGCAAATCGCACTTTTAAGGTGTCGAATAATCGCACTTTTTTCAGACCAGGTTCTGTTGGGCGATTTGGCCCAGAACTCACTTTGGTCAAGTGCACAAATGGTTAATTTCAGCACAGGTGCCCTCAATTTCACTCAGAAACACCCCTACATAAACCCCAACAACATTAAGGACACCTGTGAGGGTTTGAGACATGGGGATTTTGCAGAGTGGTTTGGAGTTGCTCATTTGTGATGTGGCCCATTTGGAGGAGCTGCGCAGGAGAGAGGAAGCTGCACACCAGATCCAGGTAGCCCCCCGACTACTGCGTACCCTACGTATGTATCGTGCTCGGCTGTACCTGGACTCTCTCTCGGATCAACAGGTTGTGGAGATGTTTAGGCTGAACCGCAATAACCTGTTGGACTTATATGAGCAGGTGAGAGATGATTTGGACCCTTTCGGGGGAGGCAACTATGCAGTGTCTGGGCTGCAGAAATTAATGTGTACCCTCTACTATTTGGCCACAGGCTCCACTCAGTCTGTGACCTCATGGTCCTTGGGGGTATCACAGCCCACTTTCTCTAAGCATTTTACTCAAGTGTTACTTGCTTTAAAGAAGTTGTGGCGGACATACATCAGATTCCCACGTTCTGAGTTGGAGTGGCAGGACCACAAGGTGGCTTTCTATAGACTCTCAGCATTCCCTCACGTGCTGGGAGCTATAGACTGCACACACATTGGGATTAGGGCACCGCACGTGCGGGGCCACGTCTATGTCAATAGGCGTGGGCGGCACTCCCTGAACGTGCAGGTTGTTTGTGATGCTCATCTCAAATTCCTAAGTGTTGTCGCAGGCTTTCCTGGGAACTGCCATGACGCCTATATTCTGAGACACTCCGGCCTCTGGAACCGATTTACCCAACAACAAATGCCAGAGGGCTGGCTACTTGGTAAGTACATTTTTACATATTACCCTGTCTGTCCTTATTTGTACCTGCTCAAATGTGTGTGTTTCCAGTTTCACAAGCATATTGCTGTTGTCCCAGTGTCTTCTGTTTGCACAATGCATATACCTTACCATATAAGGCAATAACTTCCTATCTGTGTTTTAGGTGACTCAGGATATGGGTGTGTTTCCTGGCTCATGACACCTTTGCGCTCCCCAGAGGGCCCTGCACAGCACCGGTATAATGAAGCCCATATTGCAACCCGCAATGTGGTGGAGCGCACATTTGGCGTATTGAAAAGTAGATTCCGGTGTTTGGACCGGTCATCGGGTACGCTGCTTTACCACCCTGCAAAAGTAGTGATGATCGTCCAGGCTTGCTGCATGTTACACAACATAGCCCTGTCCCAACCTGCCTATGTGGAGGAGGAACATGCAACAGTTGTGCAGGAATCCCAACCTACCACACCTCGGGTAGTGAGGGGTACGCAGAGGGGGAATCTGGTGCGTTCACAAATCATCAGGCATTACTTTTCTGGTAAGCACATGTGCCCTGTATTCCAATATGTACCTTTGCTGTAAGTGTACTCATAAACAAATTATTTAGCAATACCATCTGTTTCCACCCACATTTAGCCTAATACACAGAGCCCAACGGATGCAGCTGGTGGTGCTGACCTATCCCTTGCTGTAATCAACCTTGTAAGTACATTTGTAACCAGAGGCGTAACTAGAACAATGTGGGCCCCATAGCAAAATCTTGGATGGGGCCCCCCATTGTCACTATAATGCCCATGGGGGAGGGGGGGGGTGCCAGAAAAAAAGGGGGAGTGTATGAGACAAATGGTGTCGGGACAGAAACAGTGCTGAGAAGAGAGAGAGAGAGAGAGAGAGAGAGAGAGAGAGAGAGGTGCAGGAGGATAGAGAGCAGGGCAAAAAGAGGGGGAGAAAGCATAGGAGAGAGATGGTGCTGTGTACCTGCTACTTTACCCCCATTACTTACAGGTGCCTCGGTGTACTTTTCAATTACACCCTCCCATATCCAATAAAGTTGCCACTGTGTACCCTCCCAGGACAGATGACACTACCTCAAGCTGCGCAGCACGGTGGGTCTCTGCTCCGTCAGGACTCAACAGCACTTGCCAACACTTCACCCTGCCGGGTCTTCGCTACGCCGCGCCAGGTCTCCGCATCATGAGCCTGAAGTTGCACAAGTGCTGGGACTCCCGAGTCGGCATCACCGCGCCGGTCTCTCCAAACAGCACATCAGCGCCGGAAACTGTGCAGTGCACAGGCGCTTTTGAAGGACGCGCTGGGGCTGATCAGTGGTCACTAGATAGTGACGTTGAGCCCCAGAACAGAGGATGAGGAGAGACCAGAGTCTGGACGATCGCTTCCGACGCTTCGCTTATACAGTCAGTGATGCGCTGGCCGCTGTCCCTGGGACACAGGACAGCAGCGCTGTCAGCATGCCCGCACCATTATTTAAAAAATGTAAAGGGTGCAGGGGATTGTTAGCTTGGCCCGGGCCCCCCCAGCCGCCGGGCCCCATAGCAACTGCATCCCCTGCACCCTCTATTGTTACGCCACTGTTTGTAACATGTATGAATTAAGTTTGCTCTAAAACATGGGTCACCTGGTGTTGTGGAACTACACGTGCCAGCATGCCTTGACACACTATAACCATTACAGTCCAAACAATGGCCCTTATTCAGATTGAAGCGGTACGGCCCGCATGCGGCCGTACCGCCGATGTTTTCTCTCTGCACATGCGCAGAGGTCACTCTGCGCATGTGCAGGGGAAATCTCCGTTTAAAAAAATTAGACGCCGCAAAGGGGGCGTATAGGGGCGTGAGGGGCTTCAGTCCCTCATTTCCCTATGTATACGCCCCGCGTTTCATGGGCGTTCCCATGCAAACGCGGGGCGTACGCATGGTAATGAGGGCATGACGCCACTCATGGGGGCGGAAAGCTGACGTCGCCGGATGTCAGCTTTCAGCCCCCATACAAGCTACCACACGGACAATCGTCCGTGTGGTCTCAGCTTGCGGGAGCTGCCGCGGCGTGCGGCCCTGCCTTCGATGGTCGTCGACCATCGAATGCAGGGGGCAGCTCCCACCATGGTGGAGGCGTACGCCTCCACCATTTTCGTGCGGATCGCCAGCCGTCCGTGTACGGACGGCCGTGGCGATCCGTAGCGTGGGCGGGGATTCGTCTGGTGCGGTCGGAGCCGCATATGCGGCTCGACCGCACCAACCAGAATAAGGGCCAATGAGTGCCAGAGCTTGCTGGAATATGTAGTTCCACAACCTTTGACGGGCCAGGAGTTACCCAACACTACTTTTCATCAATCCCATTGTCATATAGCATACACTATGTCATATTTCACACATCAATTGGTTTAAAAATAATACGCAGACAAAATGGTATGCGTTTAGACATTTTTACTGCAATATAGTATGTCATAAACAACCTGCAGTTTTGTCACTCAAACATTCAAACTGTCGGGGGATGTAACAAGATGTATTGCATATAAGATGCAAATTAAAAATGTATAACAAATATGACCTATTTTCTCCCACCATCAGGCCACCCTAAACCACTTCTTGAAGCTGCACCCAGGCCACCCCGGGTCCTAATACTCCGACGGGGTGGGGAAGTGGGGGAGCCACTGACTGGGGTGCTAGATACACTACTCAGTGTAGATGCTGCTGCACCTATGACATTGCCTTCCATCTGCTGAAGTTGGGCCTGCATACCTATTAAGGCATTGGTCTGCGCTGTGCATGATTGGCTAAGTGCAGCTATACTTTGCGCAAGGCTGCCAATATGGCTATTCTGTTCCCTTACAGCAGAAGTAAGATCTGCAAAACGGGTGTCAATGCTATTAGCAATGGGCACATGAGTACCTACACCAACCCGTACACTCCTTGAAATTTTTCTTAATTGAAGAAAAGTGTCACGCATGTACCCCTGGATGTTCCCTATTTGCAGGCTTTGGGAGGCCATAAATTCAATTTGTTTCTCCTTGAAATTTACCAAGGAGTTAGCTACATGTGCAGCAGAAGCTGCAGTATGGGGTGTGTTTGTGGGTGGGGGTGGGTTGGGAGTCACCCCACTTGGGGGAAGATCACTCTGTGATGACGTCTGTATTTCCTCCTCAGCTGCAAAGGTCTCCACAGGTTCGAGAATGATGTCCATTTCGTCCAACATCATCATAGAGGAATCTGTTGGTTGTGTTCCTAGTTGTACAGTACCTGTGGATACAGATGAAGAGGTAAGTACTGATGCATATATAGGCCAGTCTCTCTTCAGTACTGTTTTTGAAAGGGCTTGAGATGCTGAACGCACATACCTAGGGGTATTATGTACTTACACATGTACCCCGATACTGCATGTAACATTGACATTAATAATAAGTGAGATGGCTAGGTCAGATTACATTCATTTCCGTTGCAATGTAGCAGCAGGAGATGAATGTAGTGTGAGATATTGTTGATGTGACATAGGTGTGTGTACTGTATGTGTAATGGCCTGTTTTTTGTTCATTTACCTGCTTCCACAGATTCTGCACCAACGGGCCTTCTTTTCTTTGATGCGTGAGCACTTCGGGACAGACAATCTGTGAAAGGAAAGATGGGCAGCCATTATATACCTTGCAATGGATAAGCATTTATTCCAAAAATGCATTGAAATGACATTACTGGACAATACTTCCTTTGGTTAAGGACTACATTATTTAGTCCCTACATTATTTGACATATGTTTTTCACCTGAATTTTTTGTTAGATTATTATTAAACTATTGGACACATTACAACTGGTGGATAATATGTGGTATGTAGGCATGGCAGCTAAACCACCAGTACACCAATGTTTTTTTGCCCACATACATGTTAAGCTGCTAGAAAGAATGTTAAAGTGTTGATCAATATCAGCAGTTGTGGAACTACAAGGCCCAGCATTATGACCAATTTGAAAGTAGGAGCAGGCAATTTTTTGTGCTTGACCTTGCTGGGCTATGTAGTTCCACAGCAGCACTTTACTTAGCATAACAATACAAGTGAACATTACAGTTTGAAAACATTGGCATGTATGTTTAAGATTGCATGTGGTCACACTTACCAGCTCTGGATGGCGTTGGCGGCCTATCGGTATCCGCAACGTGCATGCCAGGCAGGACCTGATTCTTTTGAGCTTGACCTCATAGGACGTGTAGCAAACAGTGGTGGGGCTTCCTCTGCCAGTCTTGGTGGCCTCCTCCAACTCCATGGCCATTTTACTTTTGAGCTGTCTCTTGATGTTGTTGAACTTCTTCTTGACATTTCTGACCAGGCGCTTGTGCTGGCTTACAGCGTTCATCGCCTGGGTGATGTCCTTCCACACAGCCCTTTTCCGCTGTGCAGTGCTCTTGTGGTGAGTTTTCCCCAGTAACTGGTCAAACACAGGTATGATAGCCCGGACAAGCGCAGCATTTTCCTCGTAGGAGAATCTGACCTTTCGGCCACTTTTTGTGCGGCCAGCTTCTACTACCTCCTCCTCCTCATCATTTTCTACTCCAGCCATGTACCCCTCCTCCTCCATGCCAGTGTCTTCCTCCTCCTCACCATCTTCCTCCACCTCTGACATGTGGCCCTCCTGCAGCTGCTCTGGGGTATGGAATAGGTCCTGGGTACAGCGGTGTAGCTAGGTGCCATGGAGCCTGGAGCAAGGGCATATTTCGCACCAACCCCCCCCCCCCCCCTCGCAATGATTTGGGGGCGGGGCTAACATGTGTTGGCATTTTACATTTGAAAAGAAAAAAATTGAAAAATAAGACACTAAGACACTGTAACGGAATCTGCTGCGCTATATAAGACACTGTAACGGAATCTGCTGTGCTATATAAGACACTAACGGAATCTGCTGCGCTATATAAGACACTGTAACGGAATCTGCTGCGCTATATAAGACATTGTAACGGAATCTGCTGCACTATATAAGACACTGTAACGGAATCTGCTGCGCTATATAAGACACTGTAACGGAATCTGCTGTGCTATATAAGACACTAACGGAATCTGTTGCGCTATATAAGACGCTGTAACGGAATCTGCTGCGCTATATAAGACACTGTAACGGAATCTGCTGCGCTATATAAGACACTGTAACGGAATCTGCTGCGCTATATAAGACACTGTAACGGAATCTGCTGCGCTATATAAGACACTGTAACGGAATCTGCTGCGCTATATAAGACACTGTAACGGAATCTGCTGCGCTATATAAGACACTGTAACGGAATCTGCTGCGCTATATAAGACATTGTAACGGAATCTGCTGCACTATATAAGACACTAACGGAATCTGCTGCGCTATATAAGACACTGTAACGGAATCTGCTGTGCTATATAAGACACTGTAACGGAATCTGCTGTGCTATATAAGACACTAACGGAATCTGCTGCGCTATATAAGACACTGTAACGGAATCTGCTGCGCTATATAAGACATTGTAACGGAATCTGCTGCACTATATAAGACACTGTAACGGAATCTGCTGCGCTATATAAGACACTGTAACGGAATCTGCTGTGCTATATAAGACACTAACGGAATCTGCTGCGCTATATAAGACACTGTAACGGAATCTGCTGCGCTATATAAGACACTGTAACGGAATCTGCTGCGCTATATAAGACACTGTAACGGAATCTGCTGTGCTATATAAGACACTAACGGAATCTGCTGCGCTATATAAGACACTGTAACGGAATCTGCTGCGCTATATAAGACATTGTAACGGAATCTGCTGCACTATATAAGACACTGTAACGGAATCTGCTGCGCTATATAAGACACTGTAACGGAATCTGCTGTGCTATATAAGACACTAACGGAATCTGCTGCCCTATATAAGACACTGTAACGGAATCTGCTGCGCTATATAAGACATTGTAACGGAATCTGCTGCACTATATAAGACACTGTAACGGAATCTGCTGCGCTATATAAGACACTGTAACGGAATCTGCTGTGCTATATAAGACACTAACGGAATCTGCTGCGCTATATAAGACACTGTAACGGAATCTGCTGCGCTATATAAGACATTGTAACGGAATCTGCTGCGCTATATAAGACGCTGTAACGGAATCTGCTGCGCTATATAAGACACTGTAACGGAATCTGCTGCGCTATATAAGACACTGTAACGGAATCTGCTGCGCTATATAAGACACTGTAACGGAATCTGCTGCGCTATATAAGACATTGTAACAGAATCTGCTGCACTATATAAGACACTGTAACGGAATCTGCTGCGCTATATAAGACACTGTAACGGAATCTGCTATGCTATATAAGACACTAACGGAATCTGCTGCGCTATATAAGACACTGTAACGGAATCTGCTGCGCTATATAAGACATTGTAACGGAATCTGCTGCACTATATAAGACACTGTAACGGAATCTGCTGCGCTATATAAGACACTGTAACGGAATCTGCTGCGCTATATAAGACACTAACGGAATCTGCTGCGCTATATAAGACACTGTAACGGAATCTGCTGCGCTATATAAGACATTGTAACGGAATCTGCTGCGCTATATAAGACGCTGTAACGGAATCTGCTGCGCTATATAAGACACTGTAACGGAATCTGCTGCGCTATATAAGACACTGTAACGGAATCTGCTGCGCTATATAAGACACTGTAACGGAATCTGCTGCGCTATATAAGACACTGTAACGGAATCTGCTGCGCTATATAAGACACTAACGGAATCTGCTGCGCTATATAAGACATTGTAACGGAATCTGCTGCGCTATATAAGACACTGTAACGGAATCCGCTGCGCTATATAAGACACTGTAATGGAATCTTCTGCGTATATAAGATGCTGTAACTGAATCTGCTGCTCTATATAAGACACTGTAACGGAATCTGCTGCGCTATATAAGACACTGTAACGGAATCTGCTGCGCTATATAAGACACTGTAACGGAATCTGCTGCACTATATAAGACGCTGTAACGGAATCTGCTGCGCTGTATAAGATGCTGTAACGGAATCTGCTGCGCTATATAAGACACTGTAACGGAATCTGCTGCGCTATATAAGACACTGTAACGGAATCTGCTGCGCTATATAAGACGCTGTAACGGAATCTGCTGCACTATATAAGACACTGTAACGGAATCTGCTGCGCTATATAAGACGCTGTAACGGAATCTGCTGCGCTATATAAGACACTGTAACGGAATCTGCTGCGCTATATAAGATGCTAAGAGCTGTAAATAAATATATATACAGATAAAGATATATACTGTACAGCACAGCAGGGCGGCAGCAGAAGCCAGAGAGATTCACTCCCCCCCCCCCCCCCTTCCCTGTGTCCCACGAATCTCCCAAACCCCAAGATTGTTACTAAGTTTATTAACATCATTAATTAGAGGAAAAAAAAGAAAATAAATCCACCTTAAATAACGAGATAACAAGCCGGCAGCAGAAAACCTTCTCCTCCTCCAGGCTACAGCCAGCGCTTGGGAAGGCTGATGACGCTGCTGTAGCCAAGGAGGAGGAAGTGAGTCACTCTGCGAGTGACAGGTGACTCTCTGGGAGGAGTTTGGAGTGCTGCTGCGCTGTCCGGGAGCCGGACCGAGCAGCAGCAGCAGCATCAATTTAGACCGGACGGAGGAGAGGAGACGGAGTGAGTCAGCCGCCTGGATGGTACGCTTGGCGGCAGGGACCGCCGAGCGAGCAGGGCAGCGGCAGGAGGCAAGTGCCGGGCAGGGCAGCCGCCGTGCACGACGCTGCTCGCTGTTAGTACTGTTTAGTATCATCCTTATGCAGGGATCATTTGCGGAGGGGGGGCGGGCCGCGGCGCCATTCGACCAATTGGCGCCTGGAGCATGAGCTCTGGTGGCTCCGCCCTCCCTACGCCTCTGCCTGGGTATAGGATGGGGATGCCAGCGGATCCTCCACCTCCTCCTGCTGGGGCTGGTCCGCCAGGGCCTGGTCTGGGGCTGGCCTTGCTGTGGCCATGCTGCCTGCCACACTGCTGCCACTCCCTGTAATGGAGGACGACCTCAGCAGTCCTCTGCTGCCTCTCCCACTTGGCTGGCTGCTGCCACTGCTCCCTCTGCCACTTCTCCCTCTGCCACTGCTCCCTCTGCCACTGCTCCCTCTGCCACTGCTCACTCTGCCACTCCTCACTCTGCCACCAACACCTCTTCCTCTGCTCACACTGCCACTGCTCCTCTCCATGCTCCTTACTTCCTATCAAAGAGTGAAATGGCGCCAATGCCCCTTTATATAGGGGGTGTGATGCATAATGGAGGGGACAGAGGTGGGCCAATAGGTTAGGGGGTTCTTAGTCATGCGGAGACAGTTTTGTAAATCGCACTCCGGTTGGTCCAAAACTCACACAGGACCGGCGGAAGAAATCGCACTTTTTTGTGTCATAAATTCGCACCACTTCGCCGCAAATCGCACTACATCGCACTTTTCAGCCTCCAAATCGCATCCCATTAAATATGCGATTTATTACCAAAAAATGTGAATTAAAAAAGTGCTAATAGCGGCGATGTGGTGCGAGATAAAAACATGCGCATTTATCTCATCCCATAGAATGTCACCCTGTATCTCCTTTCTAGAAGAAATTTGTTACTTGATCTAGTTGAGCTAACACACAGCGGCTCATCAGAAACGTTATGGTCTACTAAAGCATGTTTACATTTTGAAGAAACTGTGGACACACCACTTCTCTTAAGGCCTTACCGGCAGATTTCAACTTAGCCTCCATACGTATTTGAATAGTTTTCAAATGTAAAAGTCATAATTTGAGGAGGTAATTCAGAATGTGTATTTCTACCAATTAGTAGAATTGACAAGTTGTAGTTTCTTTCCTTAGTTGAATTTCCCCACAATAATCTCTACCATGAAACATGTGGAATGAACCTTTCTTTATTGTGTCATCCATGCTTTATTTCAGTGCCATTTGTTTCCGAGAAGATTTACACTGCTGTCTGCAATGGAGGCTTCAGCTGCAGGCATAAAATAATGTATATGTACTAATGCTGCATATGCTAATGGTACATTCAGCAATGACAGAGCCGTTGAGCAGGGACTAAAGAAGCAAAAAAATCTTGGAACCTACCCCTTCCGTGGATAAGCTACTGGTCTGTGGTAGGGATGGCCATCAACTATCAATGGTTCTAACCCAACTACTAAGTCTGAATGCTCTGTAGTTCTTTGTGTTACCAGAGATGGTGCCAGCAAAACAGTGGTAGAAGTTTTGACAAATAACATAAGGGGCTCATTTACTAAGATAGGAGTTCTATTTCACATGGGACTTTACTATGGGCAATCAGAATGTACTTATTTATTCAGCACCTTCTAGAAGATAATAGATAGTATCTGATTGGTTGCCCATAGCAACATCCCATCAACATCCCCTAGGAGTCTATAGGTGATGCTTGCACGTAAGCATCTAACTAGTGATAGTATCGTCCATGGTACAGGATCACGTGAGAGGCTGGATGAGGCAGCAGCACTCTGGGAACTGATGACTTGGACCATCGATCTGGGAACAAATGGCTTGAGATATAGGAATGAGAACTGATGACCAGGAAAATCTGACTGGAAACCGATGGTTTAGAATATCAGGCTGGGTGTGGACATAATGACATAGAGCAGGATCAGTGAATTGTGTGCTCGCTAGGTTGCGTGTTTTTGCAGCCTAGCGAGCAGGTTAACACTGCCCCATTGAACGATCCAGGAGTCACATGGCGGCTACACGTGGGCTGAGATGGTCTGAAACCAGGAAAAATTCAGTGCAGATGGAATGGACGCTGGACCAGGTGTAGGGGGTTATTCAGACCTCATTGCTGCTGTGCGAATTTGCAGAACCCAGCGATCAGATAGCTGCCCTGTGCAAGTCCATGAATGGCTTGCAAAAATATAATTGTACAGCTTCAAATCCATTCCTAACTCAAAGTCTAATTATTTTTCCAGTCACCCTCTCCCTTCCACAAGTCTGCAATAGAAACAGGCTGATCAAGGTCGGAGCTGACGTTGCACGCCTTTCCTAAAAACACTCAGGCACATCTGCATTTTCCCTGAGGCTCCCAAAAAATGGCAGATTACCACCCACAAACAGCGACTTCATGTATATCAAACAGCGGACGGATTGTGTATAGAAAAATTGCTATATTTTGTCGGTTTGGTATCACACATGCATACTGCGATCTGCACTGTCATTCGCATGCAGAGTCATTTGATAATCGATCGCAGTGTGAATTCTCACATAAGCGATCAGGTCGACACAAGCATTAGGTCGACCATGGGAAAGTCGACAGTCAAAATGTCGACATGAGGTTTTCACTTTTTTGAGCCGACATGTGCCGACAGGCATAATTTAATCCCCTACTATACACTATGGCATTGTGGGAGAACAAAATAGTGTGCCGAGTGCAGTGAGGCACCATGCTGAAGCATGCGTGCCATGTGAGGGAATGCAGTACACTTAAACGGTGTCCATGTCGACATCTTGGGGAAAAAAGGGGATTTTTGTAAGAACTTACCATTCTAACCTTGGGATGTAGGAGGGTCCGCGGGAGCCAAGGCACCTATGCTGAAAGCTTTCCTCTGGACGCAGGCTCCTCCCTTCTGCATCCCATCATGCTTCAGTTCAACTTGAAAAAGCACACTAGGATACACAACTCAGTACAATGCCCGACATCTTATATGCACAATCATATAACCATAACATGACAAACATGAACGGTATGACTTACTGAGTGTAAGGGAGGGATCGCTGTGTCACCGGGATGGACTCTGAGAAAGGGGTTCGAACGGTAAGTTCTTACAAAAATCCTCTTTTCTCTTTCGTCCATCCTGGTGACACAGCTAACCTTGGGACGTTCACGAGCTGATCCTTTAGGAGGGTACGCTCATCACTGCCCATCCAAATGAAGTGTCCTCCGACGCAAACTCATGAAACCTGTAACATTTGGTAAAGGTGTGAACAGAGGACCAAGTGGCAGCCCTGCACAACTGCTCCGCTGTAGCCCCATGACACACAGCCCAAGAGGAAGCAACTGACCTGGTGGTATGTGCATTCATTCAAGATTGAACAGGTCTACCTACCTTGGTGTAAGCAAAGACAATTACTGACCTTAACATCTGGCAATAGTCTGCTTGGAAGCAGGCCATCCTCTCTTATGCACATCATACAAAACAAACAACAGATCTGTTTTGCGGATGTCCTTTACCCCTTCCACGTAAATTCGCAAGGCACGAACTACGTCCAACTTCCTTAATTTGTCCCTATTTTTTGCCCCTTCTGGAGGGGAAAATACCGGGAGAACAATCTCCTGGTTTAAATGAAAGGAAGAAACCACTTTTGGTAAAAACGTAGTCACTGTTCGAAGCAGAGCCCTATCTTTGTGAAAAATTAAATGTGGAGATTTACAGGATAAAGCTCCCAACTCTGAAACACGTCTGGCCGAAGCAATGGCCAACAAAAAGGTAAATTTCCAAGTAACATATTTAAGGTCAGCTGACCTTAATGGTTCAAAAGGAGGGCTCTGCAATACTGACAGAACCAATGATAAATCCGAAGGCGCCACCGGCTGCCTATATGGAGCTTTAAACATGGTAACACCCTGCAAAAAGGTTTGAACCTCAGGTAGAAATGCTATCCTTTTCTGTAAGAAAATAGACAGAGCAGAAAGCTGTACCTTTAGAGACTGTAATCCCAAACCTGTTGAGAAACCATCCTGAAGGAAATCCAACAATTTGGACACCTTCAACCTAAAGTTGTGCACTTTCTGACGCTCACACCACCTGATGTAATTCTTCCAGACTTGATGATAATTTGCAGCAGACAATGGCTTACGAGCCCTAAGCATCGTTTGAATAACTGCATCTTCAGTAAGGAGGTCTCATAAGCCAGGCCGTCAAACTGAGCCGAGCTAGGTCCAGGTGCAGAAATGGCCCTTGCCTTAGAAGGTCCTGATGAAGAGGAAGAGGCCAAGATTCCATTGACAATCTCAAAATGTCCGAATACCATGACCTCTTGGGCCAGTCTGGTGCAATCAGAATAGCCTGCACATGCTGAGACTTCACCCTTCTCAGTACCCGTGGTATCATTGGGAAGGAGGAAAAATGTAGACCATGTGAAAGTGCCACGGAACCGTCATGGCATCCACCGCCTAAGCGGTTGGGTCCCTGGTCCTGGAACAACATTTCGGAATTTGACAATTGTTCCTGGATGCCATTAGATCCACTTCTGGGAGCCCCCAGCGACTCACAATCTCCTTGAATACCTCCGGATGTAATGACCATTCCCCCTCCAGCACTGCACTCTGATCGGGAGGCCCTCCAGACAATCCTCCGCCTGTTGGAGAGTCTTCCAAACTGCTCGAAGTTCCAATATTTTTATTGGAAGTCTGGGTTCCTGTTTGGACCACAGGCCCTGCAACCGAAGGTGAAGGGCAACTGCCCCCCAACCCCTGAGACTGGCGTCGGTCATTACTACCACCCAGTCACAAGAGCGGAGTGACCACCCCAGCTGCAATGTCTCTATGCCAGTCCACCAGACTAAGGACTCCCTTGTGTAATAGCCTGAGGGAAGACCGCCAGCCTGCCACCTAACTCTGTTGCCTCAAAATTGTGGTCCATGAACACGTGCAAATACTAGGCTTCGCCTATAACAGCCGTGTTTGAAGGAGCTGGTTAAGCCAGCTCTAACCCCGATGCCGCCAGGCATTTATGGGATACAACGTGTCCACAGAAGCGATCTGATCGCAAGAGGACTAACTAACCCCAGAATGGGCAGGCCGGAATCCCCCTGTGGAGGCCAAATGTGGATGCATGCAGCGGTGGTATTCAAGGAAATATAGATGCAACAATGCACATAGGTGATATAAGCACAATAACGGATGCAACAATGTACAGGGATGTAATTTAGAAAAATACAAAACTAATGGAAGGTACTGCAGGGCGATCCCTGACTTATCTGAGAAATACGGGAGCACAGCTGAGATCTCTCTACAACAGCAGGACCAGGCAACACTGACAGACAGGACTTCAGGGAACCAGGAAAACTCTGCAGAGCTGACAGGCAGGATCTGGAAGCTATAACTGGCGTCTGTTCCCAGAAGACACCGGCTATTTATTCATAATACGCGCCCCCCCCAGCTGATGATGTCAGCCGCTAAGCCGGGAGCCGCCGGGCAGAAGTTCAGGGACGTTGCCGAGCAACGCCCAGACGACCGGCCAGTGAATATGAGCTGTCAGCAACGTCCCAGACGCTCTCCTGCAGCGTCACATCCACCGCCCGTCCGTGGTTTGTCAGCACCCAGATGGCGGTGGCTAACACCTTGTCTCCTGAGAGATAAGTAATTGTTCTTGTTTCATGGTTTTCGCATTCCCTGACCAACAGGAAAGGATGTTCCATTGAAAGGTTCTGGAATGAAACCTGGCAAACTGAGGCGTCTCGAAAGTCGCCACCATTTTGCCAAGGAGCTTCACCCCTTGCCAAACTGTAGGCCTTGATGCCTGCAGTAACAGTAAAACCAGCTGACGGATGTCCCTTGCTTTGGACTCTGGGAGGAATGCCCGGAGTAAATGGGTGTGCAGGATTACTCCCAGGAACAGCAATCTCTATGAGGGAATCAAATCGGACTTGGGCAGATTGAGCACCCATCCCATGTCCTGCAAGAACTGTGACGCCACTGTTAGATGCTCCTGTAATTTTTGCTCTGACTCTGCTTTGAATAGCAGATCGCCTAAGTAGGGAATAATCACTATCCCTCACTATCCCTCTCAACCTCTCAACCAAAAGCACAGGCTGAAGAGAAAATGTCCCAGTCAGTGGGTAAAGGGAGGAAAACTTTTTTTAGGTATATAAGTGAAAGGAGAAAAACAAAAAGTGGAATAATTAGACTGAAGACAGAGAGTGGAAGTTTTCTTGAGGGGGACAATGTAATAGCAGATAATATTAATAATTATTTCTGCTCAGTATTCACTGCTGAAAGAGAGGGGAAGGGGCCACAGTTAAGTTGCAAGTTTAGTCAGAAAACTGAGGGAGAGACAAGTACATTTACAGAGGAGAAAGTCCTCACAGAACTCTCAAAACTGAAAGTGGATAAATCAATTGGGCCAGATGGGATACATCCAAGGATACTAAAAGAGTTTAAAGGGGAGCTGGTAAAACCAATAACAGAATTATTCAACCAGTCACTAGCTACTGGAGTAATCCCAGAGGACTGGAAAACAGCAAATGTAGTCCCACTGCACAAAAGTGGAAGCAAGGAAGAGGTAAGCAACTATCGACCAGTGAGCCTTACATAAGTAGTAGGGAAATTGATGGAAACACTCTTAAAACAAAGAGTTGTAGAATATCTTAAAACCAGCAATTTACAGGATCCAAAACAGCATGGGTTTACTGGGGGAAGATCATGTCAAACAAATCTTATTGACTTTTTTGACTGGGTGACTAAAGTAATAGATCAAGGTGGGGCTGTAGATGTAGCTTATCTAGACTTTAGTAAAGCTTTTGACACTGTCCCACATCGCAGACTGTTAAATAAACTTGAAAGCTTGGGATTGGATTCTAAGATAGTTGAATGGATAAGAGCGTGGTTGCAGGACAGAAAACAGAGAGTTGTAGTAAACTGAGTATAGTCAAAGGAGGGAAAGGTTACAAGTGGAGTACCCCAGGGATCTGTACTTGGACCAGTGCTTTTTAATATCTTTATTGGTGATATTGCAAATGGAATTGAGGGTAAAATGTGCCTTTTTGCAGATGACACAAAGGTATGCAACAGGGTAGACACACCAGGAGGGGTAAAACAAATGATTGAGGATCTAGGTAGATTAGAGAAATGGTCAAGAGAATGGCAACTACAGTTTAATGCCAAAAAATGCAAAATCATGCACTTCGGTCTCAGAAATCCAAAGACTCAATATAGTATAAATGGCACTATAATGGAAACTACTGAGGAAGAGAGGGATCTAGGTGTCACTATTTCAGGGGACTTAAAAGCAGGTAGGCAATGTCACAAAGCAATGAAGAAGGTCAAGTCAGATGCTTGGTTGCATAGGGAGAGGTATCAGCAGTAGAAAGAAAGAAGTAATAATGCCACTGTATAGGTCATTGGTACGACCTCATCTAGAGTATTGTGTTCAGTTCTGGAGGCCATATCTCCAGAAGAATATAAATACATTAGAGACTGTACACAGAAGAGCAACTAAAATGGTGCATGGCCTACATCACAAAACGTACCAGGAAAGACTAAAAGATCTTAATATGTATACTTTAGAGCAGAGAAGGGAAAGGGGGGACATGATAGAAACTTTCAAATATATCAAGGGTTTTAACAAGGTACAGGTGGGAGACATTCTTCACAGGAAGAGGAGCAACAGAACACGAGGACATGCACTGAAACTAGAGGGAGGAAGATTTAGGGGAAATGTGAGAAAGAATTACTTCACAGAAAGAGTAGTAGATAAGTGGAATAGCCTACCATCAGAGGTGGTAGATGGAAATACAGTAGTACAATTTAAACATGCTTGGGATAAGCATATTGATATCCTTACAAAAAAATAAGGATCAAATATGGTTTGAGGTAACATGTTTAAAAAAAGGGGCAGACTAGATGGGCCAAGTGGTTCTTATCTGCCGTCAAATTCTATGTTTCTATGTTTCTATGTTTCTAACCTGAGTGATGCTGCCATGACCTTTGTGAACACCCTTGGTGCTGTTGCCAGACCAAAGGGAAGAGCCTGGAACTGTAAATGAGTCTCCACTATCGCAAAGCGAAGTAAAGACTGATGTTCTTTGCATATGGGTATATGCAGATATGCATCCTGAATATCCACGGATGCCAAAAATTCCCCTGGCTCTATGCTGCCAAGCACTGAGCGCAGGGACTCAATGCGGAAGTGATCCACCCAAAGGTGTTGATTTAAAGATTTTAAATTTAGTATAGGTCTTACGACCTGTCTAGTTTGGGCACCAAGAAAAGGATTGAATAAATACCTTACTTGCGTTCCTCCTGAGGAACCCGGACCACAACCCCTTTCTCCCTGAGAGCCAATGCCGCCCCCAAAAGGGCCGTGCGCGAACTGACTTCCCTTGGCAAAGGGGTTGGGAGAAATCTCCGTGGAGGGTCCCCTCTGAGATTTATCCGATTACCTCTTGAAAAAATCCAAGGGTCTGAGGTTGGAATATTCCACTTGTCCCGAAACTGCAGGAGACGACCCCCCACTCTGAGAGCAGAACGGGGAGCCTCCACCCTGTCTTGCAGAGGATTTGTCCTCTACTTTTGTCACCTGCTTCTTACCAAAGGCCCCAAACTTGGATTTGGAGGCTTTTCCATTACCTGCTGGGAATCTACCTCTCCCTGGCTGTCCTTTGCTGGATGCTCCCCCTCGAAAGGAAGAGCGAAAAACAAGTTTAAACACTCCAAACTTTGAGCCAGAAGCTTTTGCTGTGGTAGGAAAAAACGTACTCCCCCCCCCCCCCCCCCCATGGCTTGCTTTATGATAGACTCCAGTTCAGAACCAAAAAGCAGCTGCCCTTTAAATGGCAAAGGCTCAAGGGCTTTCTTTGATTCGCTGTCTGCAACCCAGGCCTTAAGCCAGAGGGCCCGCCTTGCAGACACAGACGTGGCTGATACCTTTGATGCCATCTTAGCACCTTCTTCCCCAGCCTCAGTGATGTACTCTGCTGCACATCTGAGTTTTTCTGCTAGGATAAAAGCCTCAGAATCAGGCCGCAGCTGATCTCCCAAAGCCTCAGCCCACTTAATCATAGCTTTTGCTACCCAAGCTGAGGCAATAATGGGGCGGAGTGTATAGCCCACTCCCTCAAAAACTGTTTTAAGACATCCTTCCACTTTTTTGTCTACTGGGTCCTTAAAGGCTGCACCACCCTGGACTGGCAATGCTGTAGCTTTTGACAAACTAGCCACAGGAGCGTCTACCAATGGGACTTTCTCCCACAATTTCACATGCTCCTTGGGCATGGGGTACATATTTGCAAACCTCTTGGACATAGTCACTTTTTTATCAGGAACTTTCCAAGCTTCCCCTAACAAGGAGATCATACCTTCATCCGAAGGAAATGTCACATAATCTCTATTCATTCTTTTGAATACACAATGAGCGTGTACCCTGTCCTCATCAGACAAGTTCAATGCCTATTTAACGGCCTCTTCTCTTTGGTCCCAATTTAAGTCAACTGCACACACACCATCATAATCAGAATCTAAGGATAACAGAGGAGGTGTAGCTGAAGGCCACCTGAAGGAAGGACTCTCAGGAGGTTTTGCAAACTTTTCCATAAGATAATTCATCTTATGGATCCCTTGTGCAGTGTCCTGTATGACCTGCAATAACATGGGATCCCCTTGTGAAGGAGCAATGGATCCAATAGAAGTCTGAGAGGAGGAACTAGGGCCAGGAGACTTTACTAAGTTATCCTTCTGCTTATTAAGAGGCTCAGCCAAGGCATTCATAGACCTCCCCAATGCAGCAGCCCACGCAGGTTCTTGTTGCTCAGACCTCTGAGGTTGCGCATCACAGGACACAGTATCACAAGCAGGACAATGTACCCCTTGATCCATCTGTTCACATGTTAATTTTACCCCGCAAAATCTGCAGTCCAGTAACATGCCCCGCGCCCCCCCCCAGCAGCAGCATCATCACATGTGTCAGTCATTTTTAACCCACGGTGCACAATGTCAGGCAAAGCACAAAGCAATGTATACAGTGTACTTATCTGTCTGCTTGCTGTCAGTGACTTCAGCGTCAGCTGGGATAGCGCTTTCCAGTAGAAACTGCACCCTGTGGCCTTTGAAGAAAACAGCCAGGTTTCAGTTCCGCAGTATGGAGAGAAATGGGGCCAGCACACAGAGTAGGAAGATACCAAGGCCCTTATTCTGATCGGTGCGGCCGGATCCGATTATGCGGCCAGGACCGTGCGTGCGAAACCCCGCCTTCCATACAGATCGCCAACTCCGTCCGTATGCGGTAAGAAGCTGGCCGAAAGGACCGCACGTGTGTTTTTCACGGAATACGCCTCCTCCATCTCAGGGAACCTCCCCCATCATTCGATGGTCGCAGACCATCGAATGCAGGACCGAGTGGTCCACCAGCTCCCGCAACCGCAGACCACACGGACATTTTTCCGTGCAAAAGCAGGGATCTGGGCGGGCAGCTGACATCCGGCGATGTCATATGTCCGCCCCCTACACGTGCGTCACGGCCGCATTACCATACGTACGCCCAGCGTTTGCATGGGAACGCCCATGAAACGCGGGGCGTATGCATATGGTAATGAGCCCAAATAGCCCTTCACGCCACTCTCCACCCCCTGTTCGGAGTGTTCACATTTCATGCGGGATTTGGCCGTACGCCCCGCTCGCACATGCGCAGAGACGCCTCTGCACATGCGCAGACACAAAACATCGGCGGCACGAACGCACGCGGATATTACAGCACCGACCAGAATAAGGGCCCAAGTCTCTGCTTCAGCGGGGTAGGAAACCAGAATTGGCATCTTTTCCCCTTTAGCCGCTCCCACAAGTGTTTCTCCTCACCTCCAGTGCATCCCCTTCACTCTGGGATCACTTAGAGTCGTCCAGCTGCACTGGACACCTGTAATAGACTTCACCTCCCTAGTGGGATTTCAGTCTATAAATCCTTTCAAGATGGCACCCGCCATCGTGGGAGGTCCTTCCCCCATGATCCCCTTCTAAGCAAGGAGGCGGTTCCAGGCGCTCCTATACCAGCAAAGCAGAGGTTAAGCACTGTGCAGTGGGTGCAGACAGCATACCCTGCACACAGAGCGGTGACAGGACGCGCTTCTGTGATAAGCAACACACTGGGGAAAAACCTGCACTAAAACACTAAGTTAATAAAACAATAAAAATCTAGCTATTCTAGTCAAAAACTCCAAGAATAAAAAGTGGCTGCAGCAGCAGCCGATCAGCATAGCACCCACTCCTGTGGGCACCTAAAACGAACTGAAGCATTATGGGATGCAGAAGGGAGGAGCCTGCGTCCAGAGGAAAGCTTTCAGCATAGGTGCATTGGCTCCTGCAGACCCTCCTACATCCATACAGATAGTGGTAGATGCTCAATTAGTTCAGTAACATTACCCAGGTGCATGAGGGAGGGGTTAATACTGGGTAAGTAAAACAAGACATTTTTTTCCCTCAGCACACTGAGTAATATTAGTAACCAATCTTGAACACTACATGATAATAGAATTCAGAGATATTGGTTACATATACCTGCGCAGGTGTATGCTATGTGTAGACACCCAAAGGAGGAGTTACCTTATGGATGCGGTGGGGGTTGTGCTTCCCCGATTTCACAGATCTCAGTCTGGAGTCTTCTCTTGATACAGGAATGGATACAGAACACTCGACTACTGGGTTAGGTTGACCTTTTATTTCAGAATCTGTCCCTGAGGACATCAACCTCTTTCATTGAATAATTTAACAGTATTAAAACAACAAGTGAACAAAGTGCAATAGTGTAGACAACATGAAGGAAATGTTTTACCATACTATTAGATAATGCATAGAAGGAAACGTTTTACCATAACACTAGACAATGCATAGAAGGAAACGTTTTACCATAATACTAGACCATGCATAGAAGGAAACGTTTTACCATAACACTAGACCATACTCATTACTCATGAAATCAATCAGTGCTTCTGACATCTATTCACCATAGACTCTTGGCATGCACATAACCTAAGGTTACCGGTAACCATGACCATTAACTAAAGTCCCGGACTGCAGGTCCTAGTAACCTGACCCGTGCACAGGGATTTCGGTGGGGCCGAAACGGTGATCCTATCTGAAGATGGGCCAGGGGAAAACAATAGAAGAAGGGCTCTTGGTTTGCTGTGAGTGGGGGCGCTTTACTAGGGCGTGGGTGACTCCCACTTGGAGTCCTGGAAGGATTAGCTCAGTCTCAGGTGTTGGTAAGGAGGCCTTTGGGCCCTTATAGTTACTCTGTTTCCTTACCGGCAAGGGGAATGGGAGAGGGGCCTTGGTGGCCAGGCTGTTACTGCCTTTTCTATTCCTAGCAGTGTTCAGGTCACAAAGGGCTTGGGGTTCTGTCCTTATGCTCTGTCACCAGGATGGGCCTCTGGGACAGGCGTCTCAATGGGGAGACAGTCTATGTGCCTTACTCAGTGGGCAAGTGACTGACAAACAGTGCCCTTGGGAGAAGCTATAGCAGGGATACTGTGACTGGGTGCCCCGAGGGCTGACTTACTGTTGGCGTCTTCAGAGACGGGCAAGATGGTGGCCAATGCGAATGGCGGGGTATAACCCGTCTTGCTCTCTGTGTCACGCTGGCTGTGGCAGCGGGGGTCGCGGGGGTCACCACCTTCTCCGCAGCCTTTCGGATGCTGGGCAGCACACTCTACTGTGCTGTTTCTGTCCCCTCGTGGATCACAGGCACCAGCGTGGGTTGGGCGCCTCCACGCTGCTCTCCATGTGCCTCTGTAGAGATAGTGTTAGTGAGGGAAAAGTGTTAATAGAATGTAAGGGCATGCCACACTAAAGCCACCCAGCCCATCCAGTCCAGGAGCACCGCACCCCACACCACCGTTACCCTAAATTGGGTCTACGATTAACCAGCAAGGAGCCACATGATAATGGCTCCTTACTTGATATATCCAAACTAAGAGCTACCTACCTTGGAGCAACCCCAGACTACTCCATCTGGCATATCAGGACCCACATCTCCTTATAATATGGGCTCCCTTCTGCCTCTAACATACATACAGATAGTGGTAGATGCTCAATTAGTTCAGTAACATTACCCAGGAGCATGAGGGAGGGGTTAATACTTGGGTAAGTAAAACAAGACATTTTTTCCCTCAGCACACTGAGTAATGTTAGTAACCAATCTTGAACACTACATGATAATAGAAATCAGAGATATTGGTTACATATACCTGCGCAGGTGTATGCTATGCCCCCAAGCCACGTCAAGGCTTCTCTGTATATTGGGGGTCCCAAGCGCTATATCTAGGTGCAGAGTGCGGCTCCCCAAAAACTATCATAATCTGGGAAGCCCAGTGCGGCACGCCAGTGAGATACTAATACCCTTTTCAGACAGAAAAATCCCCAAAACCCAGGTATTTCCCGGATACAAAAACCCGGGTACAACTAGGCAGCAAGGGGTTGACCCCCTTTCACACAGGAGCAAAAACCCGGGTATTTCTTGTGTCGACCCCTTTCACACAGAAGCCGGATTTTTCCTGCAAAACTCTGTGTGTCATAAGAATAGGACAGTTTTAAAGGCACACAGAGATGAGGTCATCAAAAGTGGGTGGTGACTGCTCACTGCATTGCATTAACCATGGCATGACACAAGGATATGTTGTAAACAAGTTTTATTGTTTTTATATACTGGAAGGTACATGTTACCTCACATGGCTGTCAGTATATTTGCAATGTTTGAGTACACTGTGGCATCTTTGACTGTCCCAGTCATCTGTTTGCCGATATCCTCCTCCCCTCTCACTGCCAGCAGCTGTCACCTCTTGCTTCTACCAGTGGGCCATGCTATCATTTTTTCAGCTGCCTAATGACCTCAGAGGCCAGCTCCATTGCCATGCCCTCCCAGCCAATCAGAGAAGCCTATCCTCACAACCAATCAGTCAGCACCCCACCAGGAGAGCCAATCAGTGCCTAACAATGTGTAATAATCCCAAAAACCCGGGTCGTTTCCGTTCAGACAGCCGGCGACCCAGGTTTTTGGAATACAGAGCCGGGAAAAACCCAGGTAAATACCTGGGTCGAAGTCCGGGAACTTTAGACCCGTGTTGACCCTTTCAGACAGAAGAAAAACCCGGGTCGACACGGCAAGAGCAGGGAAATTCCCGGGTCTTTTTTTCTGTCTGAAAGGGGTATATGGGTATAAGTGTTAATAATTAGTGATAAGAAGCCGAAGCTATATATAAAGAGAGAGATAAATGAAATGTAATTAAAATAGGAGAGAGATAGTGTTAGTGAGGGAAAAGTGTCCCGCTCGTCCCCGCTCACCTCCTCGGCGCCAGCAGTAGCAGCAGCCCCTGTGAAAAGCGCCGACCCCCCCCCCCCCCCCCCCCTGGGCAGCGCAGGGAATCGGGTGAAGATTCCTCTTGTGCCCAGCATACCCACTTTTCACTATGATCGGAGCGGATGCAGTTACAATCCCGGCGGTGGGGATCCCAGCGTTCAGAATCCTGACGCTTTAATCCCAACCGCCGAAATCCCGACACTTTCTCCATCCGTGGGTGTCCACGACACCCCTGGAGGGAGAATAAATTAGCGTGCCAAGCGTGGCGAGCGCAGCGAGCCCGCAAGGGGGAGCAATCCACGTCCCCCCCTGGTCGGGATTTCGGCATCGGGATTCCAGCATCGGGATTCTGAACGCCGGGATCCAATACTGAATCCGATCGAAGAGACACAGGCAGCAGCAGCGCAGGGTGTGCTGATGATGAGAGGGACGGAGAGCAGCCAGTGGTGCTGCTGATGGAAAGCAGGCAGGGGGGTGCATGGTGAGGCGATAAACGGTATATTACCGTTTAAGTGCCGTTTTTTTTTTTTACCTGGCAGACCCGTTTTTGGAAAAGCTTTACCATTTAAGAGATGCGGTGTGAAAGGGGTTAAACCGGGAAGACCCGTTTTTGGTAACGTTTTCACGTCGGGATTCTGAACGCCGGGATCCCGACCGCCGGGATATTAACTGCATCCCGTTTTCACATACAGGGTCAAAGCCAGTTATGCGGTCTGAAAGCAGCATAAATGGCTCAGATCCCTCACTTAATATGGCCGCCCGTGAACAAAGTGCCATATAAAAACTTTATTGGATTGAAAGCCTTTTGCACAGACGAAAAGCACATATAAATGTCGCTGCCCTAAATAACACGTTTTTCCACAAAATCAATAAATATAGACTTCTAAAGAGTTTTGTGGGTTTTTTTTCTATCCGTTTGCCCGGAGACCAGAGACGCTGTGTGGAATCTGTGCGGCTTCAGCAAAATGTCTGAGCTAGTAGAGACAGGAAGATAACGATACAGTCTGACCTCTAGTAATTGCAGCGCGCTTATGTCGGTGACTCAGCCGCACACATGGTTATAAGAGTTGTACATGTGGTAAAGCAGCAGGTTCGGTTGGGAAGAGATGGCGGGCGGCGCCGGAGAATGGTGCCTGATGGAGAGCGATCCCGGGGTGTTCACTGAGCTTATCAAAGGGTTTGGTGCGTTACATGTAACCGTGACTTGTGTTTTGCAGCATTACAGTGAGAGACGGACGGGGTCAATTAAGGGACAAATACATTTGCGTTCATCATCAGGACGTTGATAGCTAAAACGTAACCGCAGTGTAAAACATTTAATTTCTGTCAGTTTAATGATGCGAATGTGTCGTTTAATAGGGCGCTATGCTATGTCCAGATGTAGTACAATTGTCAAGTATTCTCTATATACTTTCTAGATATCAGTTTGTGGGCTGTAAAACTTATTAATATTCGTCTTTAAGTCATCCAGCAGCTGCCAACATTATTCATGTTTGAGAAGGGGTATTAACAGGAAGGTTACAGGGCTATACTGGAAAGCATGTCATCTATACAATAACAGGAGTTTAGTCCGTGAGTTTATGTACCACATGTATCAATAATAAAAAAAACAAAACAAAAAAACTAAGTATTGAGAGCATAATAAGGAGGAGACATTCTGTGTAATAGCATTTATTGGTCATACACTACACCCATGAAAGGTATCAGATAAGGCAGTCCTGTTTGGTCCAATGCATAGGATTACCCTGGGTGGAAAAGGGTACTCCTAGAAGAGATGACACACAATGGGTCCCTAACACTAGGAGTAGGTTCCCAGCGTGACCATCAGGTCAATGTATTTTTCATCCCATCCACAAGCATCAAGTGAGGCAGTCATGTACTGAAGGGTAAACTGTAGGTGATAAGCCATACATTTACCCCTGTAAGAAAACACCCACAGGAATATGGCTTACCCTGACTTTTTTTTACAGACTGCCGCTTTTCTTCCTCCATGGTGATAAGCCATACAAGGGGGGCATATGGGAAAACTGACACGTAATTGTATATATATCTCTCTGTATGAGTAGATCCTTGTAAAGGCATTCAGCCCATGGAGGAAGCATCTGAGGTAACCATCTGGAGTACAACCAGTGGAGGTAGAGCACATGGCATATAATACAGTGGGGATGGTTAAGAAATAGTAAAATACATACATACATTTTCTCAAGCTCGGGGAGATTCAACTTATCTACAGTAAAACTTCCCTACCATCTGAAAGTGTCCTGGATGCTGTGATTTGTCCCAGGTATGGGTAGTGTAAAGGGTACTTGTGTATTATAGCGGCGCCCATCGCATTGCATACCAAAAGGCATAAGATGGTATGCGATGCGATATCGCGCAATGTTGTACAATGTCATACAATTTTAAAATTGTATGACCATTGTATATGCCATACAATGCGATGCGATTAAAAATTGTATAAGCACCCTAATGGGTGCTAACAATGTTTAATGCACCCCCCACTATAAACGTGAACCCGAAGCATGGTGAGCGGCGGCGGTACGCGTCCTACGACCTTTTCATACCCCCACTATCCACGTCGACATGCATTCGCCACACTTTATATTCTCAACTCCACGCCGACGTGGATAGTGGGGGTATGAAAAGGTCCTAGGACGCATACCTCTGCATTCGCCACGCTTCGGGTTCACGTTTATAGTGGTGGGGTGGTGTGGGGGTGCATTTAACATTGTAAGCACCCATTTGGGTGCTTAAAAGCACCTTTTAGGGTGCTTATACAATTTTCCATCGTATAGGGGGCAAAATCGCATCGCATGCCATCGGGTGTATGGCATGCAATTCGATAAAAACATTGTACGACCAACATCGGGGGCGCCGCTATAATACACAAGTACCGTGTAAAGTTTTGCATCTGCCCGTTTAATGAGACTCCTTAGTTCTGCTTATGTGAGTACTGTAGAGCGTAAGCGTGGAAAACCCTGTTGCAGAGTGGACAAAACCTTTTGAGGTTGAAACTTGCATCCAATGGTGATGGCAGTGGGATGCAAAGGCTCTCGGTCAGGTGTGGGGATGTGAGATGCTGTACTCACCCACCTCTAGAGGGGCCACAAGTGGTTAAATGGTCTGATTGGCCAGGGAGGTGGCGGGCAGCAGATTTTTTGCCCCTCAGTGGCTGACTAT
Source organism: Crinia signifera (assembly GCF_055691185.1). Lineage (NCBI taxonomy): Eukaryota > Metazoa > Chordata > Amphibia > Anura > Myobatrachidae > Crinia > Crinia signifera. Next base: position 77,131,167 of record NC_139224.1, read on the forward strand.
GAATGATAGACTAGAATGCCCATCTCAACAGATTGCAAGATGGTGGCTGCAGGCAGGTCCCTGTGCTCCGTGATATTACCTTCTCCCACTGCCACTTTTGCTCAATGGATTGCCAGTATGTACCTGGAGTCGTCACAGGTCAGCAAATCATGGCATCTGAGATAAAGGTAGGGCTCGGGAGGATAAGGGACCCACAATGCAGCTCATGGATACAGCATTGACGACATAGGGTTTGTTTGTAAGGTGGCCACAGGAAGAGAATTTGGTGAGGGTAAATTCATTATAAATTCTAGTTAGTAGATTAGTGCCGGTTGACTGCACCCAAATAGAACAGGGGTCCATGATAGGAGCTCACCATCAAGGACAAGACTGCAACTTAGCCAACCAACTTGACGGATGATTGGTGATTCAGAATTAAAAAAAAATGGTGTGGAATCTTGGTGGTGTCCTGATAATCGCTTAACACTTCACCATCAAATACTCATTATTTCCTGTGTAGAATGTACCCAGAATCAAACCGTTCATTAAATCCACTTAATTCAATACCTAAAGCAGTTGTTCCCAAACTAGATTCCACGGCACCCTCAGGGCACTTGCAAGGGTGCAAGGAGATGTGGTCCAGGATCAATTCAAGTTATCAGCTATCTAATAGGCAAAACCAGTGTTTCATCTACCTCCCCATGGCAGCCATTACATCATGGGTTCCTCCCCCGTGGGTAGTGACAGGAAAGGGAAAAAAAGACACCATCCCCTATATTAGGGCACCTCTTCCTTGTCTCAGTGTCTTTTTTTCCCTTGCTGGGGTAGTGAGGGATTGGCTTACCCTATGAAGGTACAGGCAGAGTCCCGGGCCACCGCTGCGGCGTTCTGGCAGGGAGGAAGGAGGTAGAGCAGGCCTCTCAGAGCATCGGCTCTAGGTGCTGCATGCGACCCTCTGTGGCGAGCTAGAAGCAGCGGCGTCCTCGGCGTGGCACAGGAGGGAGCGCGGGCACGTCATGCTGAGCCTGCGTTCATCCAGTGGGAGAGCGGGCGGACGTCATCAGACGGTGCGGCGCATAAGAGTGACGACTTCCGCCGGAGAGTGGCGGAAGTCGGGGACAGACGTGGGGAACTATACCACCAACAGGTATGGCACTTGATTATTTTTATTCCCTCTACTGTACCACCAATGTGTTAGATTAATAGGTTAGCTATACCACCAACGTTAGGTTTGTTGTAGGCTTCAGGCTTTGGTTACTGTTTTTTCTTTTACTGCAGAGTTGTTTTGAGCAGTAGATCGCTGAATAGTCTTGTGCAAGGTGGTGCAGGTAGGGTCACTCTTATGCAGAGAGAGAGAGTGAGAGGTTTTTTTTTTTTTTTTTGTGAAAACTCACTCTGGTTTTATATTATTGTTAGTGCTGCTCCGCTGATATCATGGAGGAATAAAAGCGGCAGTCTGTAAAAAAAGTCAGGGTAAGCCGTATTCCAGTGGGTGTTTTCTTAGAGGGGTAAATGCTCTGATGGTAAAGGCATTTTTTGTTGTTGTTATAGATTAGAGTCAAGCAAGGACAAGGAGGCTAAAGCTAAGCCTAAAAAAGTGCATGTACCTAAATGCAGTTTGTGTGATAAGCACCTGCCGGAGAAGCATGTCGCAGGGTTTGACGGATGTGAAATGACTGCAAAGAGAAAACCTGCAGTACTGAGTGAGGACTTGGATGACTCCAAAGAAGGGTCAGACAAAGGGCATACACTAAGTCAAAGTGTTGACGGTGATGATGATCCAGGGCAGGATAAGTCTGAGGCAGACTTTAATTCCGACATGGTGGATTATTTGCTGACCCTGATTCATACGGCCCTTAATATAGAAGACCCTCAAGAAGATTTGAATCTTCAGGAATTATTATTCAAAGATAAAAAGAAAAAAGGGAAAACTTTTCCCTTGTCCCAGTCATTAAAGGAGGTAATAGCGGAAGAATGGAAGGTGCCGGACAAAAGAGTTACGGTCCCTGTAAAGATTGGAAAGATGGACCCCATGGACAAAGATAGAACTGGGGCTAAGGAAGCCGCATTTAATGATGGGCGCATCACTAAAACCAGCAGCTGCTATGGCAGTTACGTCTCGAGTAACGAGAGGATGGTGCCATCAGTTAGAGGCCGACCTGTTGGACGGAATCAGAAGGTCTGACTTATTAAAAAGTGTTCAGGACATTCAGCTGGCGATTGAATTCATGTGTGAAGCATCCATGGGTTCGATACGGCTGGTAGCCCGAGCAGCAGCGACTACGGCCGTGGTCAGATGGGCGTTATGGCTGAAGCCTTGGGCGGCCGATGTCCAGTCGAAAAACAAATTATTATCATTGCCTTTTCAAGGAAATTACCTCTTTGGAAAGCAACTGGATGAGTTGATTACTAGGATTTCGGGGGGTAAGTCGGTATGCTTGCCCCAAGACAAACTAGTAAAAAAGAGTACCACTTGCAGATTCGGCAGGTTTTAGCCACAAGAATATAGAGATGCAAGGGCCTATAGGCCCGGGAAGAGCATTCAGGAGAGGGACTTGGAATTCAAGAGCAAATTTTCGTGCCCAAAGAGGAAAGGACAATATGCCCTCTTTCCAGAAGGACAACTAATGACACCAGAACTCCGGTGGTAGGAGCCAGACTATTACAATTTCATCAAGTTTGGCAGCAAACTACCACAGACCGGTGGGTGTTGGAAATTACACATGCCGGGTACAAGATAGAATTTGCAAAGTATCCCGGAAGGTGTTTTCTGGAGTCTTCAGTCCCCCCCCCAAAAAAAGAACGGGAGGCGCTGTTATCAAGCTTAAAACTAATTACAGCAAAAGGTAGTCAAAGTGGTACCGAAAGATCAAAAGCAGATCGGTTGGTTCTCCAGGTTCTTCATAGTGAGGAAGGCCACGGGGGGTTTTCGGACCATACTGGATTTAAGAAGATTAAACAAATTTGTAGTCATCAAACCTTTCAAGATGGAGTCAATCAGGTCAATCCTACCGGATCTGAGACAGGGCGATTTTATGACATCCATAGACCTGAAAGATGCCTATTTGCACGTTCCCATTTACTGAAAATATCAAAAGTTCCTAAGGTTTTGTCTGCAGGGCATTTGTTACCAATTCACAGCCCTACCATTTGGCCTGGCGACATCCCAGAGAACGTTCTCCAAGGTTCTGATCGTCATTATAGCAAAACTGAGAAAAGAAGGGATTGGCCATATTTAGACGACATTTTAGTGGTGGCAAAATCGGAGGACGCGGAAAACAGGGACACAGAAAGGGTCATTCGGTGCCTAAAAGAACATGGATGGCTGATCAATGTAGAAAAAAGTCATTTGGTCCCAACTCAGCAAATAAAATACCTAGGGGTGCTGATAAACACCCAAAATATGACGGTGAAACTGACGGAGGACAGAAGGAAGAAAATAGTGCACCAGGTAAAGGAGATGTCGAGGCGAGCAGTGGTTTCGTCAAAAGACTGTATGACAATATTAGAATTGATGGCAGCAGCACTAGATACAGTGCAGTGGGCCAGGTGACACACGAGAAAACTGCAAAATTCGTTCTTGGATCAGTGGGACGGAAAGAGCGAAGATCTGTCACAGAAAATTGTGTTGACAAGAGCCGCAAGGTCAGACCTGGACTGGTGGGCAGACGAGAATCGCCTAAAAAGAGGAAAGTCATTTGCGACAATAGAACAAGTCACCGTTACCACAGATGCCAGTCAGTCAGGCTGGGGAGCAACCTACGGGCAAAAGATGGCTTAAGGAGAGTGGTCTTGGGAATGGCAAAGAGCACATTCAAACCTAAGGGAGATGAAGGCAGTGGTACTAGCCTGTCATTATTTTCAGAAAGAGCTGATCGGAAAAGAAGTGGTGATAAGGTCGGACAATCGATCAGTAGTGTCGTACGTCAATCGGCAAGGAGGCACGAGGAGCCGTCAGCTTATACAAGGCGTGACAGAATTATTCGAGTGGGCAGAAGCCAGGGTTCCCGCAATTATAGCAGTCTTTGTAGCTGGGTAGGAGAATCAAGTTGCTGATGGGCTGAGCAGGAAAAAATGTTGGCCAGGCGAATGGGAACTAAACAGCGAGGTGTTTACCGCACTGACAAACAGGTGGTGGATGCCACAAGTAGACCTAATGGCGACAGCAGCCAACAGGAAGGTACCAGTCCTTTTTTTTTCAAGATTCCAAGATCCTCGCGCATCGCAAATAGATGCATTGACAGCAATTTGGGACATGTCGAGGGCGTACGTGTTCCCACCGTTCCCAGTGATCGCAAAACTATTAAGGAAAATCCAAAGAGAGAGGACAGAGGTCATAGCGATACTACCGTTCTGGCCGAGGAGGGCATGGTTCAACAAGGTCCTCCAGATGGCGGTGGACGAGCTGTTGACGCTTCCGTCAACACCGGATCTGCTGATACAAGGCCGAGTACGTCAAGCACAGCCACAGACCTGGAGACTGACGGCCTGGCGGTTGAAATCAACTGCCTAAAGGGCGAAGGTTTTTCGAAAAATGTCATAAACACTCTTCTGAAGGCAAGGAAAGTGTAGACTTCAAGGTTTTACTATAAAATTTGGAGAAGGTACATATATTGGTGTCATGAAAATCAAATGATTCCAAAAGGGATTTCCTCTATTCTGGAGTTTTTACAGAAAGGGTTACAGATGAGACTAGCCGTTAATACATTGAAGGTGCAAGTGTCAGCCCTGGGAGCAATGCTAGACCGGAGGGTTGCTGACAATAAGTATGTACGTCGGTTTTTACAAGCAGCAAAAAGAATAAGACCGAGAGTCAAGGCGTCAATGGCGCCATGGGACTTAAATTTAGTGTTGGGCGTATTAGCCAGGGAACCTTTTGAGCCATTAGAGGAAATCAATTTGAGCCTGCTTAACTGGAAGGTCGTTTTCTTAGTGGCAAATACCTCAGTGAGGAGGGTGTCCGAGCTGCAGGCGTTGTGGGATGAATTGCCCTTTTTGAATTTTTTTAGCGATAAAGTGGTGTTACGCACGAATCCTCAGTTTTTACCAAAGGTGGTGTCTGAATTCCACCTTAATCAGGAAATAGTGTTGCCGTCGTTATGTACGAATCCAGGAAATGAGAAAGAAGAGTGTCTGAATAAATTGGACTTGGTAAGGGCATTCAGTATATATACAGAAAGAGTTAAAAAAATTTGTAAATCAAAGAATTTATTTGTGCTTACAAGTGGAAAGAACAAAGGTCATATGGCTTCAAAAGCCACAATTGCAAGATGGATCAAATTATGTATAATTAAAGCTTATGAGGTCAAAGAGAAAGAACCGCCCAAGGGACTCAAAGCACACTCTACAAGGGCAGTGGCCGTGTCGTGGGCAGAGATAGAATCAGCCTCGGCAGTAGAGCTGTGTAAGGCGGCAGGATGGTCTTCGATCCATACATTTACCAAGCACTATCGTATTGATGTCCTATCTTCAGCAGATGCGAAGTTTGGTAGAAGAGTCCTCAGTGCGGTAATATTAAATATATATATATATATATATATATATATATATATATATATATATATATATATATATATATATATATATACACATACACATGATGTAATGGCTGCCATGGGGAGGTAGAAGAAATATCAGATTCTTACCTGATAATGTGTTTTCTTCTACTCCACCATGGTAGCATATATTCCCGACCCGTTGTGTTGTTATGTACTAACTGTGTTTTATTTAAGCTGGAAAAGTCAAAAGACACTGGAGGAGGTGCCCTAATATAGGGGATGGTGTCGTTTTTTTTTTTTTTTTTCTGTCACTACCCACGGGGGAAGAACCCATGATGTAATGGCTGCCATGGTGGAGTAGAAGAAAACACATTATCAGGTAAGAATCTGATATTTTTGGCTTCCTATCATAAAACATGAATAAACTAGTGAATCCTGTCTCGCACCACATAGCTGCACCTTTCGGATGACATATAAACACAATTGATTTTAATTTGTTTTTCTTAATTTCATAATAAGAACATTTGGGCCTAGCGGTTCCATGACAAGAATTCTGATACTGTAGGGCACCGTGATTCAAAATAGTTTGGGAACCATTGGCATAAAGTAAAACATGAATTTGTTAAATTATGCTTCGACTACTACAATGCCCTCCCCCAGCAAAATAATTGTTAACTAACCAGCCCTGTTTAAGCCACATAACACCCATTCTTGACTCCTTTCACTGGGATAGCTAGTTCACAATTTCTTAATTTTTTTTTTTTTTATCAAAGCGCTACATAACCATGGTTCAGGTGCCTTTGAGCAGCTTCTGATTTCATTTTTATATTTGATAAGACTGTTTTATTAAACAGTTTGATATATAATGGAATCTTGTAGCTGCATTATAAATAGAGTATGCTCTCTAGGGGGAAAAAATGGTAACAGTCCTCTTCTACAATAAAGATGTATGAGGGAATTTAAATTCCTTGTGGTGTCCAGCTGCTGTCGGCTACATCTTAGCTCATTTTAATTTTCATGTGCACTTCTAAAGGTGAGTACACACTGCGACATTGCTTGCGATTCAATCTTGATCGAATTGAATGGCAAGCAAAACTAATTCGATTTGGACTATATAGTACATATCTTTACTATATAGTCTTTCCTACAGTCTATTTTACTCTTCGATTTACACTAAATGGGAGTGCTCATCTGGATCAAATCGGCATCGAATGAAAACCACTCAATTTAGATTCTGACTATATATAGTCAATATCGAACACAAAATCTCACCGCATGTAAAACTGCTTTTAGGGGTTCAATAAAAATATTAGTTAAGATATTTGTTGTGAAGTCTTTGAATGGTTTTTCTGTACATTATAAAAAAAAAAGTTTGTAATATCTATTTATGCTATCAAGCATTTTGTTGTATCTTATTTTTTAAAGAGTCTAATCAAATGAAAGTGCATTTGATCGATGTTATAACATCCATGATGTCTGCAAATTTGTTCTGTAGTAAGCATGTGTTTCTTAATCTGTTGTAGAACACTGATGGCATAGATGTAATGAAAGATATGCCTACTTGATCATCGTTTTAGCTGTAACATATTGAAATGTGTAAACTTTTTAAAAATAATGGTAAAACCGTGTGTCAACTTTTCTGTTTTATTTTTACTTGTGTAGGTTGTCAAGGAGTTCAAGTGGAAGAAATTTGGAGCTTAGATCAAGAGCACTTTGAAGATCTCCAGTAAGCTCTATTTTTTTTTTTTTTGCAATATTCATTTAAACTTGCCATTTTAAATAGTATTTTTATTTTGTTTTATCATTCCAAACAGCTCTTCCCTTGGTTTCCACTGTTTTATATGTGTGTGTGCTCCCAGGTTACCTCCGGTTCATTCAGGAAGAGTCAGTGAGGCCTGAGTTGGGCCGCTATCCCCAATACTGAACCATACCTCCTCGGGGTTCCCCCAGGAGCTGGAGGGTAGATGGGCTCCTCCACCACCATCATTTCAGCCGGAGCCCACAGGCTAGGAGTCCCTCTGCTGTGCAGGCCGAGTGTTTGGGGTCCTGGTGTAGCAGCCGTGGCCTCCCATCCATCTGGGGGTCCTGCTGGATGGAATGGTGTCGCTGTGCCTGGGGGTCATGCCGGGGGCCAAGGCTGTGGTGCCGCCTGAGACACACTCAGCACTCCCGTAAAGGTCCTGCACCTTCTGTTGCTGTGGCGCTGCCTGAGACACTCAGCACTCCTAAGCCCTCCATCCTCCTCCCTCCGCTCCCGCTCGTTGTCCTCCTGTCCGTGAGGGGGATGAAAGCTCTGATGGAAAGGAGCTTGCGTGCTTGTGGCCTTCCCCCGGCCCCCACCGTAAGCAGCAATAAGCAAGCAACAACAAATACAAGCTCAAATTAAGTATACCCCCAGCTCCAAAAGGTATAGTGGGATAACTCCCTCATAAAGAGAGGAACAATGGGCATGGGCTCCAGAGCTATCCATGACATATATCCATACCACTGGATATGTCATATCATAAATGAGGACAAGAGCGTTTAATATAATGTACCCACAGCCAACTTTGTAAAACTGTATTGGAAAAAGTTGAGGTACAGATGTGTCCACATACATATAGACACCTTGCAGTCTTGCTGATTTAAAATGATATGCAGTGTGCCTACATCCTTTGTATGGCTGCCACTGTATCTGCATACAAAGTCTACATTCGTGCTACATTATGTTTTACTGTAATTGATAGGAAGCCATTGATAAACTCTAGCTGATTGGATCAATATACAGTGTTTGAATGGCTCTCAAAATATTGCCCTGATACCTGAATCTCTATAACATTTCTTTCATATAAGCCGTAACAATTGTTTGTTGTCACTGCATACAGTACCTGGTTAAGGATATTTACAACTCTTGTAAAATGCTAAGGGGGTTTTCAATCTGTGCCGCTATTCCTGCCGCTGGAAAATAGGCCACCATTCCGACCGCATTAAAGGCTTACGGATCCAGCCTTTTTTTTTTTATCTGAATTTTCAGAAACTGATGCAATTGTCGAATTTGCGGCCGTTTCCGCCGAAACGCGTCCCTTCTGACACTCGGAACATTAAATACTGACTGTTGAGTTACAGTTGGAACCTGGTCGGAAACGGCTGTGAAGCTGACTATCTGGAACATCTCGACCGTTGGATTCGGGATTGAATACCCCCCTTGGTGTCCTAAAACAAATAATGTAATCTTGTTAGGGTGAAACAAGTAGGGGCTAAGGGAAATTATTCGCTATTCATTTTGTTTAAGTTTTATTTGTATTAAAAAGTGCCTACATATTTTTATTTTTTATGATTCAGTACTGGTGTGAACCTGTATTTTGCTTTCTAAAGCGTCTTCAGCGACCTGGCAATATTGCCGATTCGCTGTGCCTCATGGGGGCGGGGGAGGAGGCAGTGCTTGGAGCTGGTACTGCCTCCGCCATAGTGTGAAAGGGGACCGGCGTGCTCTACTGGGTTAACCGGTTTACACTGCACAGCAACCTGGCAATGAACCAGTAAGAAACCCTGCTTTTTTTTTACCGGTTGTAATGCTGGGTTGCTGGATCCAGCAAAGCCTTTTCAGATTGTACCTAACGGGCCAAACTGGCATGAACATGGTAATTTGGTGCGTTCTGAAAGGGGTATAAATGGTATCCTTGCCAGGCTTGGAGCTTGGTGTAGTTAAAATTTGGGCCTCTAGCATTTCCTGTTGAAAGTGACCCTCCTTATTACTGTCAAATTAGGGCAGGGTTAATCTGGAAAAGTGGGGGGAATGAATATCTAAGGGACAGGCGGCTGTTATAGGTGGAGTGACTAGGGCTTATTCAATTGCTGGAGTGTTAATGAACATTACCTTGACTACCCTACTTGACTTATTTTTGATGCATAACATGCTAGACTGACTTGTTTATATTCTGATAGGCTAGTGAGGATTAGAAAGCTGTTATCCTCTTTTAGAGTTGAGATTAAAATTACATCTACAGTATTAAACTAGATCGCACACAGATTCTTAAACTCAGGCCTCAGGACCCCAATGCATGTTTTGCAGATCTCCTCACAGAATCATAGGTGAATGAGAACCAGGTTTGAGCCCTGAGAAGGTGTTGAAATAGTCCAACAAAGGGGAAGGAGGGGTTTCATGGGGTGAAAATTAGTTTCAGGCAGAATGTCCATTGGCGTAAGCATAGAGTTCACACAGGGCTTATACTAACACTGGGCCCATTGAAGTCCAGGGAGCAGGGGCAAACGCAGGGTTTTCAGAAGGGGGTTTCCAGAGGGGCGGAGCAAAGCACGGAGATGGACACTTTAACTGACCCGGCATATACTGGGTCACCTAAGTATTATAGATAGACCAAATGTATATAAATAATAATAAATAAATAAACAGCAGTGTAGACCCCTGGGCATAGCAATGTATTGGGGCCCCTACCTATCCTCCAGTGGTAGGGGTGGGGGGGTGCTATAAGCGGAAGCTTTGATGTCCCGCGCGTGGTAGGGGGTATTATATCAACCTGTAGGGCTCAGTAATTTCCACTAATTACCCCTTTACTGCACAGATGGTGGGAGAAAGGGGTATGGGCTGAATGAAGGGGTCCCAATACATAACTTCCAGGGTGGTAGAGGATGTTTTAATACGCAGAGGAGGGGTGTATAGTTGAGTGGGCTTATTATTCATAATTTTCTGGTGGGAGGACAGCTTGCTTGACTGCAGATATCCAGTTCCCGGAACTAGATTTCTTAGCTTTTAATGGAATTAAAAAACTAGAGAATCTCGCCTACCAAATGATACTGGGGACTAGGGGATCAGAGTTCAGGAGGCAGAGCAATCCGCCAACGAGTATATAAAACTACATACCAGGTGTGTGGAGCTGGAGCAGTAACCAGCTGCTTGAAAGCTGATATCTCTGGTTCTGGGCACAGTAGAGACCAGCATCTAGTGTCCCTCAAAGGGGGAGAGTCCCAGCTTTTGCAATATACCCTCAGAAAAACTCTAAGTCAGAGAGAAACTGAAATATCTGACTGGGGAGAGCAATTAACAGGCTTGGATGGGGACCACTTCTTTGAAGTCAGGTATCTCCGGTTCCCCAGGGCCGATTTTTTTTTTTTTAATTCTTGTACCCATGGAAAGAGAGGACCATCAGCTTTCAGACTAGGGCCCTCAGATTCCTGGGGGGGTTTCTGGCTACTCATAACTTCCCCCCTGCGTGCGCTACTGGGGAAGGTTGTGCAGACTGGAAAGAATTTATTTATTTACAGTTTCTTATATAGCACAGCAGATTCTGTTGCGCTTTACAATAGTAGACCGTGATAAAACAAACTGGGTAACAGACAGATTTGGAGGTCTTGCGTTTGGGGGCAAGCTATTCAGCACACTGTATAGCAGTGGTACTCAACTCCAGTCCTTGAGAGCTACCAACAGTGCACGTTTTCCAGCTCACCCAGCAGGTACACAGGTGCACTCATTACTGACTGACACATTATAAATGATCCACAGGTGGAGCTAATTATTTCACTTGAGACGTTCATCCTGTAAGACCCTACACAAGTGTAAGATTGAAGTCAACGTTTCTGGCTGTTATGCCCTTTCTCAAGACAAATCACAGTGCAATACACTCATTACATAAATAGCATTGTGAGGGAACCCATGTGATCAGAAAAGCTGCAAACCACGTCCAGCAGCCCATCAGTGATAATCAGTGCAAACAAACACAGCTGTGGTCAGCAGGGGGAGGGGCTGGTCATGGTGTACAAAGACATACAGTGAGGTTAAATATAGACGTTACTAGGATAGTTGGTACTGCCAAGTTTTGCATGCGATTTATCGCGTGCAACTCCTAGGGAGCCATGCAGCGGGGTTCGCAGAGAGCCGGGAGAGGAGCTGCAGAAAAAAAAACTATACAAATGAATGGGAGGCCACTGATTGGCTGATCTCCCATTTATTTGTATGGGGTGTTTTTTTTTTTTTTTTTTGCACCTGGCTCTCTGAACACCGCCGTCCGGGTTCCCCCGCCCGCATCCACTCACCGCCTCTCTGCTCCAGGTTGCACACAGTATTTCATCACTGGATTTCATCACCGGTGATGTCACCTGCCTGCCCCCAGCAGTATGGGAGAAGCGGGGGTTACGCCACTGATTGTAAATCTATCAACATCAACCAAAATGTACCTTTTAGTTTATATTCCCTGAAGTTTCAATTGTTATATGTTGCAGAGTATTTATGAGAAACTGCTGTAGATGCAACTTTTGTTCAGATTTCTGGCCTAGCCGATTTAGCCAGATATGTGTGTTCTGACCGATTAATCGGACCAAATTGCATGTGTTTGACATCCCATCTGATCCAATGCAAGGTCCTGTGCACATTGGGTTGGACCCTAGAGATTGAACCTCCTGCATGTCCTGACCCATCAGCGGCACATTGTTGGTGCTTTTTGTCACCCGTGATGTATTGAGTCAGAATCCGTAGGTGTGGCAACAGTGAAGTGCAGCTGGCACACACCAATTTGAAGGTCCGGGCTTGGGGGTGGGGGGGTTTCAGTTGCTGAGGGCTGGGCAGCGGAATAAAAAAAAGTAAAAAGAAAACCCTGTCAAAAGGCCAGTCTTTTATTAAAGCTGATATTTATATAACCAAAGAACAATAAGTGAAATGCGCATAAGAAACGGAACATAACGATACTAAACATTATACAGACATAGTGTGTATTGCTGATTAAACTATGTGTAGTGCTCTAGACCTTTAACTACATTTTATTTGGTGTAAGTATGGTATTATGAATTTCTGTGTATTAGTATGGCTGCGCTTATGATCCACTTTGTTACACAGACTCGGGTATTTATACTTTATTTGCGCAACTCTGCGAACCAAAATGGCGGCCATACTATCCTAAAATGGCGTGTGTGCAACTCGACTTTAACAGTCCACCCTTTGACAGTAAATACAAAACTGTCACAGTACAAAATATTTCTAAAACCACAAATTCATAAACAATTTTGTGATCTATGAATCAAACACAAAAGGGGAGTAAACCTCTGCTCTTTGGCCAATCCAGGATCATGGATAAATGAGGGGCCACACTTATCGAACAATCTACTCAGGGTGACGAAGGATAATGTACAATTCTGGGATAAAAATAAAAACAGGGGAGGTTACACTATATACAATTTTTCAGATATGGCATCCTTTGGTAGGCATTGTTTGTGACAACAGACCCTTGAATTCTTTGTCTCTCTTTCTGGTATGCTGGTATTATTACTATCAAACCTCCTTACCAACATCCGGTCCTGGGTAACGTATCAAGCTTAGAGATTCTATCTTAACCTAAACTGGGTCGGGTAACACACTCAGAACTCTGTATCATCTGCCCAATACCTGGCAGCAGTGCGAAAGCAGTATCCTTGACTTTGGGGATAAGAACGGATAGTGGGGGGGGGAAAGCAAAAATAGGACCCATAATAATGGAGAGAAAAAAAAAAATGAAAAACTTGTTAATGATCCTTCCAACCTGTTACCAGTGGGGTTTGTCACAGTCCTTTTTGTAGCTTGTACAGGTTGCTTGACCGTAGCTGCTCTCCAGTCCTCCCGAAATGATGCCTCTAGCGATTTTCTTTCTTTCGCTCTTAGTGTAAGGACCTTCTGGGTTTCTGGTCTTTTGGCAGTAGGACAAACGTACCCGAATCTCTCTCTCTGCGACTTTGTTAATTAAGGTAGTGCTGGTCATCAAGACTTGGGGTGGTTCTTTTCAAAGATCTGTCAAGCAACCTGTATATGGCAAATCATGGGAGACAACAACATCTCCTGGTTCATGGTTATGACCGTTCACAACAGATGTCAACAAAGTCCTTTTTGGCTGCCTTTTTCCCAGGGGTGAATACATCATTGGTGTTGTACGTGAAACAAGGGTCAGTTCATGGTTGAGTCTAGGATCTTCTTGTGGGGTTATCATAACGTGTGGCTGCCAGCCAAGCAATGTTTCGAAGGGGACAAATGAGGTGGAGTTCTGAGAGTGATTCTACTACTATGCAGCGCAATGGGCAGTGCCCCTGGCCATAGCAATTCTTTCAGCTATAACTTTACCCAGTTTGTTCTTGATAGTACCCTTCACCTTCTCCACCTTAGCGGTTATTTGGGGTCGGCAGAGAATGTGAGGTGTACCATCAGTCCCTAGGAGTTTACACTTGATTTAAAACTTTTCATATACTCTTGCGTACTCAGGGGTGTTTTTGGGCTACCATATCTATACACACAAAACATCAACACATATGAAAAAAAAAATATATATAACTAAACGCTTTTAGAGTGGACTGTACAAAGTCAATTTGTATTACCTGCAGAGGATCCTGCTGGAGGAGGGATGTGGAGATGGCTCTGTGGGAACAGCCGTTCCAGTATCTTTCCCCAGACAAGTAAGGCATGACCTTGTTGTCTTACCTGTCTGTGGGCACACCAGTAAGTTTTGGCTAATTTCCACATACCTTCCCTGCCAAGGCAAGTCAGGCCATGGGCTATCTCTGCCCTGACAGTTTGGCATGTTCTCTGAGTCACTGGTTTTCCTTGTCCATCTTTCTATTCCTGTCCACATCCCTTCGGCTTCCAGACTGCTTTCTCCTGCAGGGGACACAAATCTTGTATTTTATGTGACTACATTGACAATTACAAGGGAGCAAAAACCATTATCCGCAGAGTGCGTGGCTCACCCAGCTGCCTCGCCAGCATGGCCATTATCAAGTGACACTGAATCCTTATCAAAGGTGTGGGTTTTACACTTGATAACAGCTGTGCGGCTGTCAGGAATCTTTTGAGCTTTCAACGCTTGCGCCACTGGAGTGCCAGCTACTGAAACAAACATCTCTGAGGCGCCATAGGGCCCAAGATCTTCTGCATTACCCCAACAAACGTACAGAGTCGGCATAAATATTGGCTGCTTTTCCCTCAGCCCGCAGCACTACTAATGAGGCTGCTGTTGCCGAGTGGGACGGTCCAAGGGGTCCAGCCTCTACTATACCTTCTCCATCTATCACGGTATAGCCAGTGTACAATTTTCCCATCTCAGTGTTCTCTGTGGCAGCTGCCATCAGTGAAAAGAAAGAGGGGAAAAAATGAATTACCTCTTCCCATGGGTTGTTACCACCCTTTGGGGACATGCTGCAAAGGTCTGATTCAAACATGTCATGCAATCATATTCGTCTAGGCTCCCACTAACTTCTACCATTCCAGCAACCTCGGCATCAACCCCCACCCTTTGTGCCTTGAAAGGCACACCTGGTAAGAGTGTTGCTGGGTTTACAAAGTAACCCATGTTACTGGTAACATTTATAGAATTCATCAATGCAAGTTCCCATTTAGTGAACTTGGCTGATGACTATTTTTCTCACGTTTAGGCAGAATTTTTAGGGTTCCAGACTACATGAGGAGCATGATTAGTTAAAACATACCCCAACACCATATCCTCAGTCTTGTTTACCGGTAGTGCTATGGCAACTACACTGTGTAGACAAGTAGGAAGCGCTCGAGTAACTGGGTTTAACCCCTTCCCGACATTTGACGTACATTTACGTCATGGTCGGGAAGTACTTCCCGACACATGGCATAAATGTACGTCATGCCATTTAACGGTCACCGCGTCTATAGACGCGGTGACAGTTTAAACATGTCTGCTGTCCCTGACAGCAGACATGTCCCTGCATGCCCAGGGGGGGCTGCGATGCCGCCCCCCCCGTCGGCGATCGCTGTGATTGGCTGTTCAGTGTGAACAGCCAATTACAGCGTTTTCTGTGTCACCGGCGAATAACGTTCGCCGGTGACACAGGGATCGGTGGATATTGGTGCTGTAAAGTACAGCACCAATCACCACGGGGTGTAAGGGTGACACTGGTGTCACCCCACCTCACCCAACCCGCCCCCAAAGGCCGTGATTGGTTCGTCGGACCGACGGACCAATCACAGCCATGGAGGGGGATTTAAACTAACGGTGACTGCACTGCAGACGCCATTCCGGTCTGGAATTGCGTGCAGTGCGGTCACCGTGCCAATCTGCCGTTTTACTGACCTGATCCTTGCAAAATACTTACCTGATCACAGCTTGTAGCGTTCCTTGAGCTTGTGACTTCCTGTGTTGTGCTGTGCTGTGTTGTGCTGCTGTGCTGCTGCAGTGTGTTCCAGTTATAGATAGAGAGAGAGAGATAGAGAGAGATAGAGAGGGCTAGTGACAGAGTGCTACATTTTGTGCTGCTGCAGTGTGATAGAGTTATAGATAGAGAGATAGAGAGATAGTGACAGATTGTGCTATATATTTTTTATATATATACAGCTGTACTGCGTGTGCAACTGACTGCTGCCCCCCCCCCTTTTGTGCTGATCAGTATAAATTAACTGATCAGCAACTTTTTGGGGGCACAGGTTTTTTTTTTATATATATACCAGTGCTGCTGCAGTGTCATAGAGTGGTAGATAGTGAGAGATAGAGAGATAGTGATAGAAAGTGCTATATTTTGTGTCTGCTGCCCCCTTTTTGTGCACCCCCAGCAACTTTTTGGGGGTGCAGGGGTTATTTTTTATATATATAACTGTCAGTGCTGCTGCTGCAGTGTCATATAGTGATAGATAGTGAGAGATAGTGAGAGATAGTGAGAGATAGTGAGAGATAGTGATAGAGAGTGCTATATTTTGTGTCTGCTGCCCCCCCCCTTTTGTGCTGATCACTATATCTGAGGTGATCAGCAACTTTTTGGGGGTGCAGAGGTTTTTTTTTATATATATATACCTGCCAGTTGCACTGTCAGTTGCACTATACACGTGTTGAAACATTTCACTACCAGAAACACAAAAATAAAAATGGCATCCCAAATGTCATCCCAAATGTCATCCCAGTCATCCAGAAGAATGTATTCAGCGGAGGAGGCATATGCCATGCTTGCCTCTGACTCTGACACAGCCAGTGAGGCAAGCGGGGAATTTGAAGGATTCATCTTAAGCTCCTCTTCCTCCTCTAGTGATGAGGGACCCCCTCAAAGACGCCCCCGTAGAGCAGCTGAGACCCCCCCCCCCCCAATAATTGATCTCGTATGGACCCCACCACCAGACAATTTTGAGCCCCAGGTTCCTGAGTTTTTGGCCATCCCAGGAATCCAATTTGATTCAACAGGTCTCAGAGAAATTGACTTTTTCAAATTATTTTTCTCTGATGATTTTATAAATTTAATGGTGGACCAAAGTAATTTATATGCCCAGCAGTTTATTGCTCAAAACCCCACATCATCATTTGCTAGGTGGACCCCTGTAGATGCAGTAGAGATGATGACGTTTTGGGGTCTGGTGTTTCATATGGGCATAGTAAAAAAGCCAGAAATTAGGCAATATTGGAGTACAGATGTTCTGTACAGCACCCCCACTTTACCGTATGGCCATGACCCGGAATCGTTTTGAGTTAATCCTTAAATTTTTGCATTACAACGATAATGCACAGTGCCCACCCAGAGATGATCCCACCTTTGACCGGCTATTCAAAGTCAGGCCGGTCATTGATCACTTCAGTGCCAAATTTGAAGAGATGTACATCCCAGATAAATTCATTTGCATAGACGAGTCCCTTATACATTTTAAAGGAAGGGTTAAATTCCGCCAGTACCTTCCCAGTAAGAGGGCAAGGTATGGCATAAAAATGTATAAGCTGTGTGAAAGCACCTCAGGGTACACCCACAGGTTTAGGGTATATGAAGGGAAGGATTCAAGAATTGAACCGCCAGAATGCCCCCCCTCCCTCGTAGGTGTTAGTGGAAAAATTGTCTGGGATTTAGTGCACCCCTTCCTGGATAAAGGTTATCACCTCTATGTGGATAACTTTTACACTAGCATCCCCCTGTTTAAGGCCCTTGGTTCAAGAGGTACAGCAGCTTGCGGTACTGTGCGCAAGAACCAAAGAGGCCTCCCAAAAACGCACATTGCCCAAGTAATGAGAAGGGGTGAAAGCAGGGGAATATGCACCGAAAATATGTTGTTGGTCAAATATAAGGACAAGAGGGATGTCCTTATACTGACAACAATTCACGGAGACAGTACCACCTCCGTCCCTGTACGAGGTACCAGTACCCACACCTCAAAACCTAATTGTATCCTGGATTACAATAGGTACATGGGCGGAGTGGATCTTTCAGATCAGGTACTGAAGCCGTACAGTGCCCTGCGGAAAACAAAAATCTGGTACAAGAAGCTGGCCGTGTATATCATCCAGA